>NC_080689.1:93382771-93708120 GCF_030445035.2 Dasypus novemcinctus | reverse complement strand
GAACAGACAACTGTGAGGAGGGGAGAGAAATAAAATAAATCTTAAAAAAAAAACACCTGGCAATCCCACTTCTAGGTATATTCCTAAAAGAATTGAAATCAGGGACTCAAATAGTTATTTGGACACCAATGTTCATAGCAGCATGATTTACAATTGCTAAAAGATGGAAGCAACCTACATGTCCATCCACCGATGAAAGGGTAAATAAAACGTGATACATACATACAATGGAATAGTACTCAGCCAGTAAAATGAATGGAGTTCTCATTCATGCAACAAAATGGATGAACCTTAAAGATATCATGTTGAGTGAAATAAACCATTCACAAAAGGACAAATACCACATGAGCCCATGAATATGAACTAATTCTATAATAATTCTAAGCTGGAGTATATATTAGCAGGGGCCAAGTTGGGGATAGGGAATGGGGAGTTAAAGATTAACAGCATTTCTCTAGTGGCTAATGGGAATGCCCTGTATTTTCTATATAACATTTATGTAATCTAATCTTTAAAAATAAATAATAAAATAATGGGATTTGATCAAGAGGTCCAGTCACTGGTCCATCTGTTTAATTTGTGTGCATAACTCTTTAATATGCCTACCTGTTTTTATTTTCAATGCATGTGATATTTTGTATCTATGGTACTTAGTACCTGGGAACTATTATGACAGCTCATTTGTGACATTGGAGAGTTGTAGTATGAATTGTGGGGGAAAGTTCTTGGGGGGTGGTTCTATATCTGAGAAAATACCTTTTTGTGATTTTGAACAAACCAATCTATAGAAAATATAGTCCAGTGTGGGACCAGGGAGAGATTGTGATAAAGTCATTCTCTCCTTCTTGTCCTCCTTCACTCCTTGGCCTTGCCTCTGGGGTATTCCCTCCAAGGCCCTGCCCTCCTTGGGCCTGCATTGTGGGTCTCTTGTCCACCCCTTCACCCCATTTTGGTTCCTGGCTTCTGTCCTGTGCTCAGAACTGCACTCTCCCTTCCCTGCACACCTCCTGCTGTTTTCCTCCAGGACTGCCATTCACGTGCTCAGTTTGGCCCAGACCCTCTGCCCTTGCCCATCTCTTCCCACCTGCCAAATCTATCCCCTCTCATATACACCATGGCACACACACATACACACATGTGTATATATACACACACAGATATGCGCATTATATTATCTATCATAGATATTGTTCTTCCACACATTTTATTAACTTGTAAGGCTTTATAGATATTTTCAGGTTGGTAAACATACATCCATCTCATTATTATATTTCCCATTATTTTTCATTATCACATAATATTCCATATAATGTATGCCTGTCCTTTATTAAAATGTTTCTTATTGGTATGTACATAGTTATCTTCTCTTTTGCTAATATAAGCCATTTACGCTTGCATAACTACATGCTTCCTTGTAGATGTGCACTTATTTTTCACCAGTCAAGGTACATAAATACATAATAAAATAGTTGGTTCTATTAACAATGTAATTTTTCCAATGGGTGCATATAGTCTTCAAATAGTCATTGATAATGCATTATGATTCTGCTGAAAAATGTCTTTACAGGTTGCTATCCAACTGTAGCTGGCTAGTAAGAGAGGGAATCAGTAGATGGATCTGGAACCTGGCAAGAAGTCCACGGAGACATCAATAACCCCCAAGAGGGCTGCTGGCAGCCCCTCCCCAAGATTCTGCCATCCAGAACAAGACTTCATCTAGAAGCCAGGAGAATCCCTGGATATTCTCCAAGGACTTGATCATTGAACCCTCATTGGGGATTGAGAGGGGAGTAATCAATCAAACAGCAAACAGCTGGAACTCCTCCCCTGCCATTAGCCAAGGGGTAGAATAATTAAAGGCTCAAAAAGCAGGCACATATCCCTGTCTACATAGAATAATATGACTTTAAAATGCTGTTTGACTTAATGTAAGGGGGAAATAGAAAGGAGAAATGAGTTTATACGGCTATGAGTCTCTAAAAAAAAAAAAGAGTCTGGAGGCTGTCAGAAGGATTTCCCTTATGCACAACTGAGCAGAGTCTAAGAGACAGATAAAGTAGATACAATCCCCAGGTATTGGTTCCTTTGAGGGCTAAAGGGACCCACGGGTTCTACGGTCATGGCAGATAGGGTTCACTGCCATGTCAGATGGCCCTTCTATGGAGCTGGTGTTTCTGAGTGATGAAACTGGACCCAGAGGGGATCTCTTTTCATAAGACTATCATGCTACTTTACTGGAATTGTAGTTGGTATTGGGGTTTAAGATATATTTAGGGGATTGAATGTTTTTACTGACAATATGATAGCCAGGCCCTGAGGCTCAACAGACTCCAGCTCCTACAATCTGAATTATTGGACTCACCTCACTCAGCTAAGATGGAGTTGAAGAAGGGCAACCACCACACCATGGAGCCTAGAGGGCCTACAACTGAAAGCAGGAGGATTGCATCCAGTAACCATGTGGAATCTGAGCCTCCTCTTGACATAGAGGTGCAACAGACACAACCAATCCAAGGACCTCAGAGAAAAGGTGGCAATGGGGTGGGAAAAGTGGACATGGTGGCTGTTGGGTATGGGGAATGGCAGGAAGAGATGAGATGTGGAGGTGCCTTTGGGACTTGGAGTTGCCCTGGATGGTGCTTCAGGGGCAGTCACTGGACATTGTAAATCCTCCCAGGGCCCACTGGATGGAATGGGGGAGAGTGTGGGCCATGATGTGGACCAATGACCATGAGGTGCAGAGATACCCAGAGATGTACTTACCAAATGCAATGGATGTGTCATGATGATGGGAGTGAGTGTTGCTGGGGGTGGGAGGGGTGCGGTGGGGGTGCTGGGGTCGAATGGGACCTCATATTTTTTAATGTAATATTTTTACAAAAATCAATTAAAAAAATCAAAAAAAAAAAAAAAAAAAAAGCAGGCACAAGGCCTGAGCTCACATTCACCTTCTTTCCCCTGTTCCTGCCTCTGTGCCCTTCTCTTGCCCTTTTTCCTCTGCCATGATGGCCATGCAAGTAAACCTGGGTACTTATAATCTATAATGGAAAATTGTAGTCTGTAAATCAGCCCTCTTTATCACTTTTCAATCCCCTCCTCTTTACCTGGGACCCATGATCTATTATTTTCTCCCATTTCTCATCCTTCCCTCCCTGAATAAATGACTGATGTAATCCACCTGACATGCTCTTGGAATTCATTTCTGCAACATAGCCAAGAACCTAGAGAAAATCCAGTAACACAACTAACACAGTGTGAGAATCTTGGGACTCTGGCCTTCTGTCAAGGACTCTGAAATTTATTGAAGATTTTCTTGCCTCTAATTGTTTCTGACACTGATGGAGACTTGACCTTGGGCACAAATGTTCTCTTAGGTAAAGGATGATAGTTTTTTCAACCTGACAAAAGATCCTTTTTTCCAAGTGACAGCAGTTAATAGAAGAAGAAAAAAAATGGTTAGCAGAGAAGAAAACACCATTTCAATCCACATGGGAAACAAACCCCCTCTTTCCTTAACCTTACTCTACAATGAACTCAGAGAAAGGAATCCAGGTCTCCTTAGTCAAGCCTTGTCTTTTGCTGTGTATCTTCCTCCCACTTACCTATTACCTTGGAAGAATATTCCAAAAGGGTGATGGAAACTCTGCTTTCCTTAAATCTTCCTCATTCTCCAGGGCCTGCAGCCCTCAGGACCTGGTAGGAATCCTGCAGGCTGCCATTCTCCTGTATCCTACTTCTCACCCCCCCATCCCCCTGGCAGCCCCTGCCTCAACCTGCCAGTCTCCACACTCTTTCCCATGGGGTCTACACTCGCTGCCACCTAGAAGCTCACACTTACATTTTCTGCTGCCTAGAATCTCCCAACTGCTTCCTTACCATCCCCAACTCTTCAGAACCGTTTTTAAACATTTCCCCAAAACAGATGTTGTTTGAGAACAGCGTTACTTTAGTATATACTTCTGTATACAGGCAGCCATTGTATTGGGTCAGGAAATGGCCCTTTCCAATGTAATTTGGAATGACACCCAAATTCCTGAGATGGCTGCTGTGCCTTAAGGAAGGTCCTGTGGCTCTAATGCCAGGGAGATCGGATGGTCAGCCTCAGCTCCTGGCCGTGTTGCCACTGCTGAAGTGCACATTTGCCCTGTGCAGTGATCACATTCAGGTGTCAGATGGGCCTGGGAATGGGGCTTGTGAGCTTGGCACACAAACACTGGCTTGTTACTATGAGGACAGTTTGTGCACTTAAATCATTAAAAAGTTGATTGCATTTATAGCTGTTTTCATTTACAGTTGAACAAGGAGATTTTCTTGAGTAATGAGAGATGTCACATCCAAACAGATGAACACATTACTTGGAGAAGTGATGATTTCCACAGTCAAAAGAGGGAATTATAATCACTAGTTCAGCCAGCCAGTGCCCCCAGGGGAATTCATCTTGGCCACCAGGGGAGTTCCTGTTTTGCAGCCTGCCCTGTGGAATTTGGAGTTGTGCAACTCCATAAGGTTATGTGAGACAATCTTATAAAAATTTAATAATATTTATATATGTTTCCTGTCAGTTCTTTTTCCTTAGCGAACACTGACTAAATCACTCTGGTAAGGTGGCTTGTGTGTTTGCTTCAGTAAAACAGGAAATGTTCCCTGGCCCTGCTCACTTCTCCTGTGTACAAGGCACTGCTGCCCTATGGATTTCTCACTTGAAGGACCACGTGAGAGCAGATAGTGCATTCAGACCACCACAGTAAAGAAAAACCAAAACTCAACTCCCTGGCTGCATTAGAAAAAAGGATTTAATAATGGTTTTCAATTATAGAATTTGCTATCTCAAAAAATAAATATTATATCCATAAGATAGGTAATTTTTTGGATTTATACACACAAAATATTCAATTATCCTCTCATTCCTTCAAGTATACCCTCCCATGAACCAGGGCTCTCCTGGCTTGACATATTCAGGTTTGGGATGGCTAAATTTCCTGACCAAGGTTGACCCTGATATTGGTAGCCTCTTGGTACTTGCTCTTTGATAACTTGAGTCTTTTCTTAATCCTTTGAAGTATGGCTAAGCAGCCTCCTTTATTGGTGTTTGTCCCCATGGGACAGTTCTGCTTGGTCAGGAGGAAATGATAGTTTCCTGATGAGGCCATTGCATAAAAGATGTTGGCATCATCAGGGATCTGCAACTCTGGTGGAGATGGGGCAGAGGGGTGGTCAGCTGTGCTACTAGGGGCCACAGACCACACCACCCCTTCTGGTCCCCATGAGAGCCAGTCTGAGCCAGACACATGAGTCACCCAGTCCAGACCCAGGACCACCAAGGACTCCTTTAACTGACACCTGCCCAAAGGCAAGACTCAAGAAGATTTGATCCCAAGGGATGTTTTTCAAAAGTATCCAGGTTCCACCCCTGGTAACCTTGACCTAGCATTGTCAGAGGGCCCCCCATTCTGGGTGTCCCATGCCCTGAGGCCTTCACTGAAGGTGACCTTGAAGTTGGAGTAAGCCTTATAGAAGGCAGACATGGCCCCTGAGTCCCACCCTCCTTGGTCCAAGGCTAGTGGAGCTCAGGAAATGGTGGCCAAGTCCAGGCCTCTTGAGCAGTGAGTCAGTGAGGCCTCCCCACTTGGGGCACCTCGCAGCAAGAAAGGACTTCCTCCCTGAATCTATTTTCACCTGCATCCTCTGGCCTAAAGCCTGCTGTGAGGTCATGCTGGACTGGAATTCCTGCTCCTGCTTGAATGTGGGCCTCTTTTCCTACCTCCTTACCCCTCTAGCCTCAGTCTTGCTTTTCTGTAGGACATGGTCCCACCCACCCTGCCCATCTCACCATGATGGTGATGGAAGAAAAGAGAATATTTTAAAAACAACTTGCAGGGAGTAAGGAATGGTACCCAAGGTCAATGCTTGAGAAAGAATGGTCAGCTCACCAAAGATAAATAAAGTTACCCTTTAGGCACAGAGCATACTTTGCCCCCACACTGCCTGCTGTCTTCACTCATTGGGACTGAGACCCAGGCCAAGAGGTCCTCAGTGACCTCCCCAGGGGCCCAGACCCCAGCCTGCCTGGCTCTGTGTGTCCTGGGAACACTGACTTGGCTCTGCAGAGGCTCCAAAGGGGATTAAGGTGGTTTTGCTTTGTTTTTAGTGTCACACATGCATGGATTTTAATATCTGTGCCCACAGCAGTAATGGCTATTAACAGATGCACAACACATCATATCCTGGCCAGAGGACATCCTGCAAGAGGAGCCTGTGTGCTTGGCCTCATGACCAATGGCCAAGTGGAGAAGACCTTATTCTTGGCTCCCAAAATGACAGTTCTCTCCTAGGTTCCTCACTGCCTGGGTCATGTCCAGGGAGGATACAAGACTGGGAGACGGCATCTGAAAGGGGAGTTCACTGTGGGCACTAATGGCTTCCTAGGACAGGTGGAGGTGTGTGTAGGATGCTGGCCACCACCCTTCTGGCAGGTTCACTGTGGCAGAAGGCCTTGGTCCTGGGGGCTGGGATACAGTGTGGGGGTTGTCCCCCACCCCCCTGCTGCCCTCTCCAATGATCCCCCTGATGTACTTCGATCCTTTGAAATCAGCTGCACCAGCTTGGAGTCCTCTGGGCTGTCCTTCAGTTTGTACTTCTCCATGGCCGGGTGGGTCACAGCTGGAGCCCTATCTTGGAAGGTCAGCTGGGGAGTGTCAGAGGACAGACCATCAGGACTTGCCCCTGGAGCCGGTTCCCTCAAGAGCAGCCACCAGAAGGCCTTTGGGGCAGTCAGCACTAAGCACAGGGCTCCGAGCGTCCAGGCAGGGCTTGGTGAAGGGAGGATGCACTGACTTCTCATGCTCCCCTGGGAGTCTACCATGGAACGGGGGAGTCTTCTCAAGTGTGTCTAGCCCCCATCTCCAATAAGAACTCCCCCCATCTCACAGCTCCTTCCCTGAGGATGGGCCCTCTCCCTCTTCCTTGGCCTGCACAGCTCCTATGGCTGTCCAGGGCCCCAAGGACACAGGGCCCCATAAAGGAGAGCAGTGGAGGTGGGTGTGGACAGCCTGCTCACCTCACGGCCCCTCCTCCCAGCACACCTAGGCTGCTCACTGCCCCTGGGATCTGCACCCTGGGAAAGCTCCTCAAGGATGATGATATGAGTGAATCCAGGAGCAGACCTCTAGACCAAGCAGGTGCCAGAGAAGTGCAGCCCCAGGGAGATGTGCCTCACCTGTGCCAGCATGTGCACAGGTGGGGGTGGATGGTGGGATCTGCCATCTATTCAGGATCAGGTCCCCTCACCACCACCACCCTGGGGCAGCCGCTTCACTGCACACCCAATGTCACCTGACTTCCCTGGTCTGTCCCCACAGGGCCCGTGACCCGGCCCTATCTCCTCTCTGACCTCATTCACCCCTAACCTCTGCACTTTCACCTCTGTGCTCCTCACTGCTCCTCAGACAGTCGAGGCACATGCTGTGCTTGGGGCTCTCTGGGCTGGCCCCCCATCCTTCCCCTCAAAGGCTGCCCCAGTGAGGTCATCCCAGCCTGTGTGACCTCAGAATGGAAGCTTCAAATCTCCATCCACCATGCTCAGCCCTGACTGCCTTTGTACCCACAGTCTTTGCTCCTTTTGGATCTGATTGCCTGTCCTTCCCAACCTGCTGGTATAGCAGCTCCAAGAGGACAGGAAGTGCACATATACCCATTCCCCATTCACTGCTTGGCCCAGTGACTGGACCCGGGGACTGCACCTGTCCAGCTCACCAGCAGGCTCTTGTAATTGTTGCCATTGAACACGTCCAGGCTGACGCGGATGATGCAGGAGTCGCCCACCTGCTTGTTGTAGAGTGGTCCCGGGCACGAGGCTCTGGAGGTTCAGAGTGTGGCCCCAGGCACCAGGCAGACTGAAGAGGAGGAGGCTTTAATGGAGGCTGAGGTGACTCCTGCCTCGTCCAGGCATGAAGTGGGGGTTGAGTCCCCAAACTGTGGGAGACAGCAAGATCAGGAGAAGCCCTGGAGCCTGGAGGAACCCCAGGCTGCTGATAGTCTCCAGGGGGCTTTAAGAACCTCTCTCTCAAGGAGGGACCCCCACCCCTTTTGTGGGTGTGGAGAAGGGAACACGGGCATTGGGAGGACCAGAGAGGAGCCTTAAGGGAGGAGCTGTGGGCAGGCACCTTCTTCTCCTGGCCATCAGGGGACTCAGGGTCAAGGCCCTTGTGGATTTCCTGATCATGGCTGGAGGCCTTGGACACATATATGGGGTGGCAGGCAGCTGCATTCCCGCTGCTGAAGTCGGATCCACGCTGGAGCTGGACACTGGAGTGTGAGGTCTCACTACTGCTGGTCTCAGTGCTGGAGGAATTGTGGCACAACTGAATCTTCCAGGAAGACCCCATACCCACCTTCATGGTCCACTGTCCTCTGGGCCCCCTGCCATGTGCTGCTTAAGTCAACAGGAGCCATGGACACCAGCCACTGGTGAGAGCACCCAATATCACCCATTTTCTTCAAGGGTAAACAAGGCCCAGAATGATGAGGTCTTGACACTGTCACAGAGCTGGTCAAGAGTGGAGCAAGGACCATGACACTAAACTGTCCATTTCCTTAGCCCTCTCTTAGCCTGAAGCGATACTGAGCACCAAGGCAGTCACACTTGTCTGTCCTGGATTGGGAACACATCTGGAAGGTTTTTGATCTGGAATGTGCTGCTGGTTGATGGGTTGGGGACACAATTCAAAAATCAGCTGGTAGCTACAGGGGTGATGTCTGCTGTGAGACTACTAGAAGAAACACCTCAGCGCTCCCAGAGTTTCATCTGAGGGAGAAGTCCTAGAACCCAGACATCTCCTGTCCACGGTTCTGATGGTGACCAAGAGCCCTGGCTGCAGATCTTCTGGAACTGGGTGAAGGGGTGGGTGTGCCCTCCTGTTGCCCCTTTGGGGCCTTCCCTTACCTCTCAGTACCCCAATGGCCCAAACCAGGAACAAAATTGCTCATCAGGCACCAGGTAGTCATAGGTGCAGCTTGACTGTGGGAGCTGGATCTGTGAAAGGACCTGGTATTCCTGGGATGAGAGGGAAAGAGCAGATGGAGAGAAGGCTATGGTGGGTCTGCTTGGTAGGACAGGGGCTCCTTCAGTGACAGGGACTTTGCTCACATGGGCTCCCTCTCCACCTGGACTCTCCTCCAAGACCTACCTGTTCTCAGATCAGGAGTCACACAGCTCCTTCTCCAGGAAAGGGTCCTAGATACCTCCTCCTGCCCCACCCCAGTGTGGCAGGTCTACCTCATCTCCTTGAATTAAATGCTCCCCTTGAATAAGTGGAAGGCTGATGGAGCAATGGAATGTCCTGACCAGGTGGGTCCTGACTGCACCCACAAACCACATCCTACCCTTGCCATGATGCCCACAGCTACTCATCTTCCTCCTTTTTTCATAGTAGATCATTCTCTCCTGGAAGACAGACAACCCAGCTCCATCAGAAGAGGCTCCTCATTCTATTACCAGCTCCCCTCATCCCTTCTCATGTGCGTTTCTGGGAGGACCCACCAGGGCACAAGCCAGCACCCCCAGGACCTGGAGATCTTCAGGTTTGGGGTAATAGAGGAGGGGACCTGGGGCAGAGGCTAAGGGACCATCCATTCACCCCTCTCTGATGACAGAGGGAGAGACTGTGTATCAGGGTGAAGAGGCTACTCAGACTCCCCCATAATTCCCATCCATTTAGGGCACCAACCTCACTCTTCCACCAAGGCCATGCCTGATGCAGAGGCCATGCCCAGCTCAGCCAGAGCCTTATTCATTGTGCAGTCAGAGGGAATGTGTCTGCTTACTCATCTGGAAAATGGACCCGACACCTCCAAATCACAGGGGTGCAGTGGGGCTCCCATGGAGCAGGTGTGCCCAGTGCTGATAACTGGAATTGCCTCTCTCCCCAAAACCTCTGCATCCTAGCTTCCCCCCGCCATGACCCCAAGCCCACTTACATCCAGATGGTCCTGGAGAGATGAGTCCAGCATGGCCAGTTCCCTGAGGAACATCCCAGGGAGAGGACAGTGCCCTGTGTGACAATATGTGGCATCAGGTGGGGAAACTCCCCTGGGTCAGACTCATACCCCCCACTGAGGGTTCTCACTGGGAGAATCTGGGAATCTTCACCACCTCCTTCCTAGTACCCCTCCAAGCACCAAGAATCTCTTCTATTTACCCAGAAAAGAGGCACCCTTGATGTCTTGAAGGCCAAAACCCCCCTGGCACACCATGGCCTCATGGACACTCACCCTCTCTTGTGGCTGCATCTGCTGGCTTTCTTTGGCTTCATCATTCCAAGGGTGGAATCCTTGGAGGTCCACTCCTTTCAGGGGTGAGAATGAGGTCAGTGAGGCCATCCTCCCCTCTCCCTATTGACCGTAGATCCTGACCTGGGACCTTAGCAGGCTGCCTGCTTCGACTGGCAGAAATGCTGCTGCCACAAGCTGTGAGCTCTGGTTGGAGATGTGAATTCCAGCTCCAACTCGTTCTGGGTGTGCAGCTTGGATGAGCTGCCTGGCCTCCCTGAGCCTGCTGGCTTATATGTAAAGTGCAGGTGAGAACTCTACCGATGAAGACTAAGGGTTACATTGTGTTATTGTGGTGCTCTCTGTGGCACCTTCTCCAAATTGGAGTAAGGGAATGCTCCCTGACATTCCTGTCCTCCCTTGAACCTCTCCCCTCTCCATGAAGAAGGTCCTACACTTTGTCATGGCTTCATTTCCAGATGAGGAGACACAGGCCTAAGAATGCAGTGACTTCCCCTGGCCACACGGGGACTTGGAGGAGTCCTTGGCTCCACCTCCCAGTGTGAGGTGGAGCTGTCCCAGCTGAAGTCACCCCACATGCACTGCCACTGACCAGGGTTCAGCTAATCCAAATTCAGAGTGTATAGCCAGGAATGCTGACAGAAGAAACATGGAGGGAGAGGGAAGCTGTGTGTCTGGAAGCCTGGTTGAGCAGAAAATGGTTTCCTGATGTATCAGCTCTGACTGGACATGTAAGCCACAGGCTGCCAGCAGCACTGGACATCAATATCTTACTTCTTGTTTTCCTATTTTACATGAGCCACCATGATTCATGAGATTCTCAAATAATTCTTATAACTGTCTGGCATGGATTTCAAATCCAGAGGTGGCAGTGGAGGTGACATCAGGTGTACCAGCAGCACTGGTCCTAGTGCTACTGGTAGAGAAGCAACTGGCTCCAGCTCTGTTTGGCAATGACACAACTTCTGGAGGTGACAGTGAAAGTGGTGATGGACCTGCCTCCAGCACTGAACATGATGCTTCTGCTGGTGGAGTGGGTCCCTCCAGATTAGCAGCCATCAATAATTGAACATCTGGAGGTGGCAGGTGAGGTGGCATCAGAGCTTCTGCCAGTTCTGTGTAAGATGTTGTAGCTGATGAGTCACAGGCTCAAGCTCTGGAGCCAGTGATGAGGCAAGTTCTGGAGATAGCCCTGGAGATGGGTCCAGAGGCACCTGCAACTCTAGAGTAGGCCTGATGTCTGGTGCCAGTGATGGAAGTGGCTCTGGAGGAGGCACTGCAGTGGTTTGTAACTCTGGGTCTGACATAGAGCAGGAAAAGGAAGAAGATGCAACAGCAGGACTGCCTCTCCAGAAACCCTCCCAAATAGGGGAATGATCGCATTTCTGTACTAGCAGCCCCCAGGAAGTCTTCCCAAATTGCAAGCCCTCAGGTCAGTGGTCCAAATTACTCTTTTCTCTGGGCAGTAAGGCCCCCTATGGAGGGTCTTCCTTGTGTGACCCCACCCCCTTCCCACAGGCTAATGTGCACTCAGCCCCACGGCGCCTCACCCTCTGTCTGTCTCCCTGGGCTCCATGGGCTCCAGCTGAGCAAGGAGGGCTTGAGCACGGCTCTCCAGGGCAGACCCAGGCAGGCTGACCTGCACGAAGGCCACCAGCTGCTTGAGGCAGGGGAAGTCCAGGGGCTGGAAGAAATCCCCTGGGTATCTAACCAGCCAGGTGCACAGGATACAGGATATGGTGCTGGGGGGCCAAGCAGCAGAGTGAGTGGAGAGGCCATTGCTGCCACAAGGCCCCCGATGGCCATCTCCCATGGCAGGACCCTAGGCCAGAGAAGCCAGACCTCCTTCTCTTCTGCCTCCCTGAGCCCTCCCACTAGAACGTGACCTCCATGAGGACAGGGAGGGATTCTGTCTGCTCTGCTCCTTGCACAGCACTGGCACACAGTGTGAGCTTCATACATATCTGACCCATGGGGTACAAGGCCTCTCTTCCGGTCACAGCCAGCCTGGTTCCTCATGATCCCTCAGTCTTGTTGGTAACAGTGGTCCTGACTCTTCCTCTCCAGTCCATGTTTGGGGTCTTCTTGCCCCTGACAGTGGCCTCCCAAAGGGCATGGGCACAGCCCACCCCAGCCCCCCGGCAGCTCGGTTCCCAGGACTGCGTATTGAGGCAGATGTGTGAGCTGCTCTCTCACCACACCTTCAGTTCGGGGTGCTCGCATGTGGTGGGGTGGGGGGCCAGCAGATCTGGGTTAGGAACTGGGCAGGTTCAGAGCCTCCAGGGCACCCTCTGCACCCTGCACACCAGAACCCTTGCACAGTTCTCCATGCAGGGCATTGACCCCTGGCCCCTTCTCCAGTGGGGATCATGGGAGCCAGGTTTCTCTCTGATCCTCCACCACCAGCCCTGCCCTCCCCATCCTACGTGGGAGGAAGGAGGCCCTTGTCCACACCAGAGCTTTTTCAGACATTCCTGACATTCTCTAGCCCCATCACCAAAAGTGTGGTCATCTCCACATCTGGAAGAGACACAAAGGTGCCACCTGTAAGTTCCCAGTTGTGGCCCTGTTGCTATTGTTTAGTATTGCTGCCCGACTCTCTGCCTAGAAGGGAAGCCCAGGAGTGCAGGAAATTTTCCAGCTTTGTCCAGTGAGGTCAGCAAAGGGCCTTAGAACATGCCCGCCCCTAGGAGACCCTTCCTAGGTATTTGCTGAATGGAGATCTGAGCTGCACCATCCCCGAAAAGTAACGGGGCTCCTCTGCCAGCTGCCAGGACCCCTCAGGCTGCAGAAGTACAGGGCCCACAGTGATGGGCGCTCAAGCCTCCATTCGATGGCAATCAGGACTCCAAAGTCACGTTGAGGCAGAGCCTCTTCTGGTGGAGAGGGAATTACTCTACAGGGACAAATCCCCTCCCCCTCGACCACCCTTTCTGCAGAGCAGGCTCAGGGAAGCACCTTCAGTGGCTCAGCCCATTTTAGTCCTGACTATGACCCCAGAAAATTGTTGCTGCCACCCCACTCTTCAGAGGAGCACTCTGAGGCCAGAGGCTGCTGTGACATTCCCCAAGGCAGCCGGTGGGTGGCAGAGCACCCACTGTGGAGGAGGGCAGGGCTCACCTGATAAACAGCTGCTCCAGCACCTGTGTGATAGAGGCAAAGGCACAGTAATTGGTCAGGAAGATGTTCAGGAAGGCCCAGTCACCCTCCAGGATGGCGGGCACCAGGGGCTGCATGAGCATCTCCCATGCACCCGCCTTGGGAATGTGCACCTGGCTGTGCTGGGCCCTCCTCAGTGCTAACTTGTTTCCACACTGGAGAGAGGAAGAGCAGGAGCACAGGGTCAGTATTTGTCCCTGAACCCCAGGAGCGCGGGACATCCTCTGTGTCTTAAGGTGAGAAATGGGGCAGGAGTGTCTGTGGCACAAGAAGGCCCCAGCCTCAAAAACAGAATTGACCTGAGGTAATTATTTGATTATTAGCCCCTTCCTGTCACTCCCTTAGCTGAGGAGAAGGACTCCCTGCTTCACTGCCTGGAAAGACTGTGATCCCCATGTGTCCTCTCAAATCATCCCCTTCCTGACTTTAGGAGCCCTCAGCATCATGCAGGTCAGAAATTGGAGCCATTCCCACTGGGGCCACGTGATCTCCCTCAGTTGGTGGGCGGCGCTGTCTGCTGCAGTTGTGGAGGGTAAAGGTCTGCTCACATCTCATCCCCCACTTTGAGAAGTGTGAGGAGAAGTCAGAGATTATGAGAACAACTTTGAATCTTGAGCAACACACTGATGATTCCATCTTGAATTAAAGGGAACTCTGAGAAGTTGCAGTCATGGTGACCCCTGCTCCAGGAAACAGATAAATGCTAGGAGTTTTCAGGTGGGAGAAAGACACCTGCAGGCCCAGGATCTGAACAGAAGCCTCAGAGAAAAGCAAACCCCAATGACTGGTTGGTGGGCTCCACCATTTACTGGATAGAGCACCCAATGTGCCATTTCCCCTGAAGCCAGATTGGCCAGAATTAAAGGGAATGTTACAGCCAGGCAGGGGGAGGCAGGAGCTGAACTGCGGCAGTCTTGGGGAGGGCCTAGGGCTGCAGCTGTGGAATTTTCCTGTGCATGTGTGTGACCAGCCATCGCTCTCCTGAAGTCTCTGCTGGCAGGCAGGGAGGGGGAGCAGGTCATAGGGCACATTCAAGATGTTCCATCCAGCACTGAGGAAATGGCCCCAGAAAGGAATCCCTCATGAACTGAGAGCAGAGAGAGCCTGGACCCCTGCTACATGCAACCTCCCTTCTGGGGTGTTATTCAGCTGAATGAAGCCACTGTTCCTGGCCTGGAAAGTTCAAGGGCATGTGTTACAAGTTACAAGTTGGATGACCCTGAGCCACACTATGTTACCTTTGGGAACCTGCTGGTTGATGGCCAGTGGTTTCGAGGTTGAGGATTAATCCAATGTCTACATCGATGAAAAAATGTCTTATTCCCAGTATTCCTGAAGCCAGGACTTCTGGAATTACACACAAAGCAGGAGAACATCCTGTTCTCTCTAGGGTCTCCTGCTAAGTGAGGTGGGTAGAGGGTTGTCTGTGAATTCTCAGTGCGTGGTTACCAGGCTTTCAAATTCTGTTGTGTTCCATCTCCAAGGAAGTGATGTCATTCTAAGGAAGTGAGGTCACTACACTTAACTGACAGCTCTCAATGGATAAGACTTCCATGAAGGTCCCTTAGGACTGCTGACTACTCATCCTCCTCAACCATGTCATCCTGTAAACTGGACAGAGTTTCACCATGTATCCCTTCCCACAGCTACCTGAGAAGGGCTGGGTGCAGACAGGGCTCCTGGCATGAAGAGATTGAGCTGCCTTCAAACCTTGATACTACTTCTTATCAGTTTTCTGACCCTGGTCTTTTCATTTCACCTTTCAGCCCCTCCCCAGTCTTCTCACCTATACAACAGGGAAATTAGTGGGTTATTCAAGGAATGGCTAGAATATTTCACACAATACCTCATGTGTTATTCTATAATAATGAAGTTAAAGCATTTTCAGAGTGTGTTCTGTACATATGTGGGGAAGGCATATTCTGGATCAGCCCAGACAACATTTGCCTGGAACAACAAGCACAACTGGAGTTTTCTATAAATACAGCATTGCATTCCCAGGGCTCTCATCCTGATCATCATCCTTTGGACATGGTTAAGGATGGCCCTGGATTAATTATAATGCCCGCTATGTTTTTGTGATCAGTGATCTTTGATAACATAGCTCCAGACCTCATGCATGAAGGGTGGGCCTTCCTGGCAGATTGAAGAGCTGTTCAAATATGTGATGCTGGAAAGCATCACTCATTTGTTCTCTATGGGTGATTATCTCTACATTTCTTACATATTTATCAACAAATATCCAGAACATCTTCCTTATATTCCACTCCACAACTTGCCAATTCTTTCATGGCCCTGACCACGGCATGAAGGAAACCTGTTTTTCATTTATTAACATACACATAGTTTGTCCATTTTAAAAGTTGTCCTTGCTACTCAATCTTCAATACACAGAATTGTGTTGGGAAGTCAATGAATATTTTTAATGACTGAATCAATGAATTAAACTCTAAGTTGCTCTTCTACTCTAAGATTGAAGCTGAGGTTTGAAATTACAGTAATAAAAATAATGAGAATATCTTTTCCCATATAACCTTTTATGGTGAAACTCATGTTTATTAGGATTAATTTTATAATAATTTAACTTCTACCTTACTAGGTCATTAATGGTTTTGCACTCTGTCTTTGAACTTGGACGTGGAAATCATCAGCCAGATGACTTTACTGTCTTTCGAACAGGACCAGGTATACTTTCTTCACTGAGGAAGAATTGTCAATGTTTTTGATGTTTAAAATTATCCTCCCAGGACCAAACTCTATATATTCAGCTTCTTTTCCCTTGGTGCCAGCCCTGGACTTGAAGATCATGCAGTACTCTCAGCACAGAGCTCACAATCTATATGCAGGTAGATCAGTCCTGTAAATAGGGTGTGATTTTCCATTGGAGTAAAAGATGAGCTGTGGAGTGAAGATAGAAGATTTCTCCAAGGCTAGAGTCTAGGTGAGCTCCTGGAACCTGTGCTTCAAGATGAGAAAGAGCCTTACCAGTGGGAACACAGGAACTTGGAAGTGTCAAATCCAACCTCCTTGAGTGAATGACATTTTCTGAAATGTCTCCAAGAATTTTGGGGGAAATTCTAAAGATGGTGTCATATTTTTCACTTACTCTTTATTCATATGTACCTTTTTGATTGACCCGGGCCTCAGGAAAGGAGTATACATATGTGTGTCTGTGTGTGTGTGTTTGTGTATGATTACTATTACACAATTGCCTTCAACTTGGTCCTCTATAGTGATGAGTTTCCCTTTCTTTACCTCCCTAACATCTCATCTTCATTTTTATCTTTCTCTTATCTTGATCCAGGAAATGCATCCTAATTGTCAATGTCCTGAAAGGTATTTCCACTAGCCTGTTTATTGTACCATTTTCTCATTCTTTTGCCATTTAAAGGATATGTTCATTATATTTCTCCAAAGAAATAAAAACAAAATTATATATATATAAAAAGATTCTTTTGGGAAGTGCTTGTGGCTCAATCAGTTGGACTCCCATCTACCATATGGGAGGCCCTGGGTTCACATCTCAGGGCCTCCTCATGAAGGCAGGTCACTTGCCCGCATGCTGTGGATAGCCGCAGAGTGCTCACTCAGCAAGGTGACCCAATAAGAAGGGAGACAAGCAGAAACACAGAAGAGCACACAGCAAATGGACAAAGAGAGCAAAACCACAAGCAATCTGCAAGAGGTGGGATAAATAAAAATAAATACAGATACAGAAGAATGCCCAGTGAATGGACACAGACAGCAGACAGCAAGCTAAAAAGCCACAAGGGGGGGGGGGTATGGATAAAAAAAAAAGATTCTGCTTATTTGGAATTTCCAGAGTAGGTAAATCAATAGAGACAGAAAGAAGTCTAGTGATTGGTAAGTGTTGAAGGGAGCAGAGAATGGGGAGTGACATCTACTGAGGACACGAGCTTTCCTTTGAAGTGATGAAAATGCTCTGGAACTAGATCAAGCTTGTTAAAAGAAAGCTGCACCTGTGAGAGAACAAAGTCACCTGATTGTGGAGGAGAAAAGAATTTTTGATTATGGAGGAGAAAAGAATGAAGGATCTTGCAAGAACGCTGACCTGGATATCATGGCTGGGGTGCCAAACAGCAAGAAACTTAATACACAGGCCCCTCCCCTGTGCCCCACTGATTGGGTTCTTCAGGGTTACAGCCTAGGGAGAGGTCTAGCTAACTTATGCGGTTCCACTAGGTCCCCGCTCCAGTCCCTGCATTCCAGCAGGCAGGGCAGCTGCGAGCTGCTTTCACTGCTGGCGCCTCTTTTACACTTGGCTCGATTTTCACTTTGGCCCCGCCCTCGCTTCTCACCATTGGCCCCCTAGCTTTGGCACCACTTTTCAAATTCTTTGCGCAAAAGCCACTAGAACCCCTTTCCCTCCCTCCTCCAACACTGAACAGGCTCTGGCTTCCCCTTTCTGTGAAAAGCAAACTTAACCCTTTCCTTACAACCTGATGCACAACATTGTGTGTGTGCAAAATGCCTCTGATTATACTCTTTAAAATGGTCAATTTTTATGCACTGAATTTCACCTCATTAAAAAATGGGCAGAACACGTAAGTACAGTAACTGCATAATACTTTATTTAAAGAAGTTCAATTTTCTCTGGAACATAAAACATACATATTTTAATATATAAATATGAGTATAAATATTAATAGTTCAAAATTTTTAAGTTATTTTCTCATATTACTTTTTCATGCCAAAATGAGAATATATTCCAAGATAATAAAATAAAAATACAAATGCCAAAGAAACACTGGGGGTGTTGCAACTCAGAAGCTGGGATCTGGAAGGGTCGGAGATGGGGGAGGAGGGCGGGTGCTGCTGAGCAGGAGTGAAGGCGGCCCCTGGGGGTGGGTTTGATTCTCCCGGGGAAGAAGGGGGAGGGGGAGGAGGGGACTTGGGGAGGAGGTGGCTTGGAGAGGAGGGTTCCTGGGGAGGAGGAGGGGGCTTGGGCAGGAGGACTTGGGGAGAAGGAGGAGTCTTGGGGAGGAGTGCGCTTGGGAGAGCGGTTGGGGGAGGGACCTTGGGGAGGACGAAGGCTTAGGGAGGTGGCTTGGGGAGGAGGAGGGGTTTTGGGGAGGAGGACTTGGGGAGAAGGGTTCCTAGGGAGGAGGGAGGCTTGGGGAGGAGGGCTTGGGGAGGAGGGAGCTTGGTGAGGAGAAGGTCTTGGGGAGGGGGGTGCTTGGGAGGGGTCTTGGGGAGGCAGCGCCCACAGGACTCCAGCCATCCCTTCCGCCCCCCCAGTCTCAGGCCTGTGTGTCAGCCCAGGAGACACCCCTCCGCGTCCTGTCCACCACCCCGTCCTCCATGTAAAGTGCTCAGCTGTGTGGGAAATTGCATGAGCCCTATGAGCCTGCAGTGCAGGGCGATGTCTCAAGAACCCACGCCCCTCCACTGGGAGATGGCTGGTCCTCCTGTAGTCAGAAGTCGGCGTTATATAGTTTAAAGAAGTAAAAAATTCCTACATGTACTATTAATAACTTCAGTTTTTGTCTGGAAGAAATGGGAGAAATGTTATAAAGTTCACTATTTTCATCTAGCCTCAGTGGAAATGTAATGTGAGCCAGAGAGCATATTGACTTGTCCTGGGGAGAGAATGGGGTTTTGAAAATTCATTAGAAGGCATTTTTTTCTTGATGAAGCTAATGGTTTACCAGATGGTAAGTTTACATCACTTTGTGAGCTGGTTCCCAGTTTTTATTGCAATTTTTAAAAATGTATTTCTCTCCCCTTTTGTCTGCTCTCTGTGTCCATTCGCTGTGTGTTCTTCTGTGACCACTTTGATCCTTATCAGCGGCATGGGAATCTGTGTTTCTCTTTGTTGCATCATCTTGTTGTGTCAGCTCTCTGTGTGTGCGGCGCCATTCCTGGGAAGGCTGCACTTTCTTTCATGCTGGGCGACTTTCCTTACAGGGTGCATTCCTTGCATGTTGGGCTCCCCTATGTGGGGACACCTCTGTGTGGCACAACACTCCTTGCGTGCATCAGCACTGCACGTGGGTCAGCTCTACATGGGGCAAGGAGGCCTGGGGTTTGAACCACGGACCTCCCATGTGGTAGGAGGATGCCCTATCCATTGGCCCAAGTCCGCTTGCCTTAATGCAATTTTGAAGTTTGGATGAATATTCTTTCTGAATGAAAGCAGAAAGAATCAAGTGGAAATACTGATGTGGTCCCTGAGGTATTTAAGGAAATGATGAGATGCATTTCATACAGGGAAAGTACCAAACCTTGACAAAGTGGCTGACAGCCTGTTGGCAGCTGCAGACAAGTAAGACCTGGAACTGCTGAAGGTCATGTGGGAAGAAGCTTGAGTAGTCACCTCACAGAGAAAAGGGTGCTGATGTGCACAGTGCAGAGCAGTTGAAAGCAGAAGCCATAGACTTTCCTCATAGGTGAGTGTACTTGCACAGCTTGGGGGTTAAGACGGCAAAAACTGGAAACATCAGGGTGGGAGTCCATGATTCATTTACCTTCAGGTAGCAGGAGCCTTGAGCACTGACATCTGCACAGTGGCCACAGTTTGCCTAAGCCACCCAAACAGCTAAAATAGTCCTGAAAACTATCATAAATTGTAAAACAATGGCATTGAGGAACTGACTTTTACTTCTCCAAGTTCAGAATGATTCTAATACACAAACCATAAGCAAAAGTTTTTTTTTGTTATATTGTTCACAGAAAAGAAGCTGAAAAATCATATTCTCTGCTTTACCAGTGGGTAATTTATGGTTTATTCTTCAGCTTTAAATTAGACTAATTATATTCTTAATTTACTTTAAGGACATATGTTATCTTTGATGACTTCTCTGATTTATATAATACTTTAGTTTTTGTGTGTATGTTTGTCTTGTCATTTTCACCAAGTCTATGCAGGATTACACTAGATCCTTAATACACTAAGATTGATAAATGAAGACATTGAATTTCAATAGTATCTTCTGTTATTTAGAAAACAAAATGAATTTTATAGGGTTTGTCCTATGTTATCTCAAATATTCTGCTTAAAAGCACTTGTACTGGAGATTATCTGGAATGTCTCCAGTCTAAGTTCTAGGACATTTCCATTTTTTCTGCCAATTTATATACTGAAGATTTTCCCATTTTTGATTTGTGGGCACCCTTTGCATGCTGTGGATACTAATGCTTTCTCATATATGATGCAAATGACACATCATAAACTATGAAAGTTAAACAGATTTTTTTTACATTTTTATTATTAAAATTTTATTTTTAAAGGAGCTTTAGATTACTTAAATGTTGCATAAAAACACAAGGGATTTCCATATGTCCTACTCCCCTCTCCCACACTTTCCCTCATTAACAACATCCTCAATAGTGTGGTACATTTGTTACAATTGATCAACCCATATTGAGGCATTGCTACTAACCATGAAGTATAGTTTATAGTTTATACTTCATCTCACACAATTTTGTAAGTTATGACAAAATATACAATGGCCTGTATCCATCACTGCAATGTCACAGAGGACAAATCCAATGTTCTGAAAATGTCCCCATTTTACACCAATTCTTCCCTCTCCCATCCCTCAGAACCTATGGTGGCCACTGCCTTTACATCAGTGATAAGTGTTCTTCCATTGCTAGAATAATAACACATTTTGTAGTAGAAGAACAACAAGTGTACTTTAGTCCATTGGTCATTCCCCTTTCTTGAGGATTTGGGGTTGGTGATGCCCCCTCTGCCTCTAATATAAAGGGGACCTAGATCCAGGGGGCAGAAGGATGGAACTCTCTTGCTTGTAGTTATAGACTACATCTTGGGAGGGTGTTGACCATCATCATCTCCTTGTTAGTTGTCCTGAGTTAGTGGAATGACATATTCAAAGCATTGGAGGAAAAAACTGTCAGCCATAATTTCCATATCCAGCAAAATGAAAGTGAAATAAAGACAATCCAAGATAAAGAAAGAGTAAGATAATTTTTCATTAATAAATATGCTGTCTTGGTTTACCAGATTGCTGTGACAAATATCACACATTCTTGGCCTAATCAAATGGAATTTATTGCCTGATAGTTTTAAAGACTCTAGGTCCAAAATCAAGATGTCAGTAGGGCAGTGCTTTCCCCTGGAGCTGCAGCATTCTGGTGGTGGCAGTCTCTCATTTCACGATGATGTCCTGGATCCCCTCCTGCAGCTTTTTCTACTGTCTGTGGCCACATTTCTTCTGTTTATAAGGGACTCAGTATCACAGATTCAAGTCCACCCTGATACATTCACACCACACCCAAACAGGCTCTTAGAAGCTCCTATGCACAAAATGGGTATACACTTTAATTTGTAATACAACTTCAAAGAGTCCTATTACAAAGAGGTTCACACAGGAACATGGATTAAGAATGAGAACATGTCTTCTTTGAATATATAATTCAACCACCCAAAACATGCCTTACAAAAACATCTTAAAGCTAATACTTGATATTGAAAAGAAATTACTGCAGACAAGGGCTCAAGTTCTCAGGGAGAAATGAAGAGCATCAGAGATTATGATCACTTGGATTAATAGAAAAGGCTATGGAGATATACTTTTTCTCATTTCTTGTCTTAACTTCATAAAAAGACATAATATTATCTAAATCAATAATTATAACTTTAAATGGTACATTCAAAACATACATAGATATATTGAGAATGGCATACAGAAAAGGGGGAGACATGGAGATACACTGGAGAAAAGTTTCTACATTTTTCTGAAATTATATTGGCATTGATCTGAAGTAGACTGTGATAAATTGAATAATATATTCTTATCTTTCAATTAAAATCCTTAAGGAATAACTAAAGAAGGTAAAATTAATTTAAATAGTGCTATAAAATGTCTAACACTACAAAGGCAGTCAAAAGGAATAGAAAAATAAAAAATAGAGAGACAGAAAAATCCCACTGTGGGAAATATACATCTGAACATGACAATAGGTACATTAAATATGAATAGTCAACCCTCCAAAGTCAGAGATTGTCATGCTAGTTGAAATTGCAGTCCTAATTATAAGAGGCTGTATTGGGAAAAAATTTAGTGAGTAATGTTCAAACCTAAAAGTGAAACATTATGCAGGAGGCTTTGTTAATCAGCACACCAATGCCTTTCTAGTCAGCACTTTTCATATTTCTGGAGCAGTGATGAGAAGTTGCTCAGATGAGCTCAGTGATAGGTTGGTTAGAAGGAAAGGTGACACAGAACTGTATGAAATAAAGGTCAGAGAGAGAGAAACAAGAGAGGAGATAAAGGTGGGACCAGGGAACTTACAGCTTCTGGAACTGAGAGCCTCAACACTAGTTTCCACATCGTATTTATTGGAAACTACCAAGCAGCTGTAATTAGAACTGCAACATCATCTATAATAGGGAACTGCAACATCTAACAACTGCAACATCTACAATAGAATAGGTGTAACATTTACAATAAGGAACACGTAAGCCAGTTTCCCACAACAAGTAGAACAGTGGGCTTTTTTGTTTTTTAACAAATAAGAAGAGATAGAGTGCATTCCGGGAGTATTGTGGCCCTCCCTGGGAAGGCTGGCCACTTTCTCAGGAACTGACACATGAACTTTGGAATGTACTGCCCAGAGAGTGTTCAATTCCTTCCTGAGGAGGCTGGCCACTTCCTTGGGAACTGATGCAGTACTCGCAAGTTGGCATCTAGAGTATCGAGTTCATTGATTCTGAGCACAATAAAAGGGACAGTCCCTGGTCAAGCCAGTTGAAGTCCCACCCTGAGAGAGGGTGCTCTACACAGGTGGTGTTTTCAATCAAGACTCTGGTATTGCCTGCTGATTTGGGACTTCCCAGCCATGAGCTAGATACTGGTGAGTTTTCATGTAAGACTGTTATATTTTTCTGTTATTTTGTGCCTTCGATCAATATTGATTTAATCTTTTCATTGATAATGGTATTATTATTTCTCAGTCTAATTGTCAGAATAGACTTATTAAACTAGATATGCATTTATATATATTTATTTTGCATCCAATCAGATCTCTGGCTGGTCAGGTATGTCCATGTGTCCCCTGGTTTGGTGAGATTGTGAATGTATGTATGCCTAGCATGAGGGATTTGGATATAACAGTTGGACTCTTGTTTATAGACAATCCTTCATTTATTTTGTATTATTTCAATTGACAGAGGTTCACTAACACTATATATATGTGTACATGTACACACATATATATATTTATTTATTTATATTGCATCCAGCTGGGACTCTGACTGTAGGTGGGCCAGGTATGTCAGTGTGTGTCCCCCAGTTTGGTGAGCTTATATCTATAGTATATATATAAGGGATTATCAGGCAGCAGTTGGATCCCTGTTTGTAGACAATCCTTTGCCTATTTTATATTCTCACAATTATTAACAAAAGTTTAATAAAATAAATGTATATGTTTATGTATTGCTTTCTTATGCTTGAGTTAACTGAGCTATTATCTCTCTCTCTATATATAGAGAGATAGATATATAGATATATAGGAAAGCATTAGAAAGAATTTTTATCTAACAGAACAGAGGTGTGTCTGTAAGAGACACACCTTACAACCAAAGACACAAATCAGTAGAAAGTACCATAAATAATAGGAAAAGATAGACCACTTAAATAAGATCCATGAGAATTCTGGAGTAGTTACACTATTATCAGACAAAATAGACTTCACAGTAAGAAATATTACTACAGATACAGGGAGACATGACTAATAATAAAAGGGTCAATACATCAGAACGATATGATCATTGTAATTATATGCATACTTAAAAATTAAGCCTTCATATATTAATACATAAAAGGAATAGGCTGGCACCTATCTCAGAGATAATGAAGTAAAGAGGAGGAAGCAAGATTACTGTCAGGTCCTCCTACTTTATGCTGCCAACAAAGAGAATTTACTATGATTGTTTTAATCATCTGTTGGGTTGGCTCATATAGAGCATGATCTTCCTCTAAATGTTCAGCCTATAGCTCTTTTTAGCATGTACATTTGATGTGCAATGAATATTACAGAATAAATTAATGAATGAATGAGCAGTGAGTAAATGAATGCAACCTCTGCCTGAGATGGGGAAGCAAGGGACTATAATATATTATAGGAACTATAATAAATTTTTGGATGCCTTCTATTGCATTTTCCAAACTGAATTCCTAGACTTGTTAATGGTTTTCCTGAAAAACAGGAATGTGTACTCATACTTTACCATTCCTATTCCTTTCTTGGATATTCTCAATGCCCATTGCTGTGTTTAAATGCATTTCCTCACTTTTGCAAACTTATTTGACCTGAATGTTATTAACATCTTAAGAACTGCCCTTTAGAACCCTGTTTGTAATATGCTGGCTTTTAGTGTAAGAGAGCTCTGAGGAGGTGAGGGATGAGCCTAGATAGGTGGACCATGGCTGGGCCTTGAGATTTCTGGTATAAAATGGTGGGGAATTTGAATTTATTGTACAGATTAGATAAACCATTGAAAGATTTTAGATCTGGAAGTAACTGCTAACATGTATTTTATAAATATCCTATCAGCAGCATAGAGGATGAATTGGAGGTAGCCCAGGGAAGAAGAACTAGAGGGAAGTTTTTGACAATGGTCCTAAGACTTGAAAACAGGAATTGGGGGAGGGGTGAAATTAAGAAAACATCTAAGAATTAGGGTTGACATGTTTTCATAAATAATTACATCAAAGGGACAGAGCGGGAGTAGTCAAGGAAACCTTCCATCTTCTAGCTTAGGGAGTTGTTGGTGACATTCATACAGACAGAGAAGATCTTTAGTTTGAGTGCCCATGAGAGTCCACTTGGAAATTCAGATGTGGAGCTCAGGAGAGTGTTCTGGGCTGGATGTGAAGGACTGGGCTCACTGGCACATGGATTGAGTTGAAGCCATGGGTGTTGGTGTGGTCACTCAGAGCATGGAGACAGGGAGGGAAGAGGGCAGGAGCTTGAACCTTGGGGAACATCAAATTGTAAGGATATTCAGAGAACAGTGTTTTGGTCTAAGGGCATCCAAATAGCTTCTGCTTATAAAGACTCATCTATATTGGATTAGGCCCACCCCATTCAGTTTGGCCACACCTTAACTGATGACACCTTCAATTCTCTATTTAGAGATAGGTTCACACCCACAGGATCTGGGTTTCAGACATGAACATGCTTTTTGCGGGGGACAGGTTTCAATCCGTGTGTGTATACACATGAAATAATATGTATGTACAAATATAAATACAGACATATACAAATACAGATATATAGAGACAGACATTCCACAAACATAAGCAGTCACACTCAGACATTTATAGGCACATACAACAGACTTATCATAAAAGAGATGTTAAAGAAAACTTAGGCTTTCAGGCTGAAAGAACAGAAACAGAAACTTGTGACAGTTACTCAACTCTACCATTTTAGTGCAGAAACACCAAAGACAATATGTATTAAATGAGTGTGACTGTGTTTTAATGAGACCTTATTTAAGGACACACAATTCTGAATATAATGTAATTCTCTGATATTCATGAAATATTGTTCTTTTTTATTTTTTTCCCCATTTAAAAATGCAAAAATATTCTTAGCTCAAAGACTACAAAAAGAGGTGGGAAACTTCATTTTCCACACAATCCATGTTCTAAAATCAACAGATAAATGACAGAAATTATTAGACTGTGTACAAAGCAAAATACAACAACATGCTCTTTAAAATGAATCCACTTAAATAAAAAAAAGTAAGTTAAAAATTGAAAGGATAAAGATAAAAAGCCAGAACAGTACAAAAAATTAAAGGATTTTTAAAAAATACCATACAAATGCTAATCAAAGAATGATGGAATAGCTCTATATTTTTTTTGCAGATAGAAATTCTATTTGACATTTTCAATGTGGTAAGAGCAAGGAAATACATAAATGAATATAAAGAAAATATTTTCCTCCATATTCATAGGTGACAAGATTATTTTCACAGAAACAAATTAAAATGTATGGACAAATAATAAAAATTACTAAAGTATTTAGCTAAGGCCCTAACTATAATATTTACAAGCAAACAGAATTTTACTCATCTTTCTTTTCTGTGATGAAGGAAATAGATAATGAGAGGAATGTTTCAATACTTGCAAAAATTTCAAACATGAAATAACCTAGAAATCAAGGCCAAACACATGCTTAAACAACTCCTCTTAAAACTACTGTGTATTACTAAGAAATAACAGAGGGTCAAGTTAAATGGATGGACAAACCATATTTATATATTGGAAAAACAATTCAAAATATCACTACCAGCTCCATTAATAGCATGCAAAGTAGACTTCAGAACAGGAACTCTTGTCAGGGATAGAGAGACACGGTACATAATGAGAAAGCAGTCAGTTCTGCAAGATGATATAATCCCAAATGTGATTGCACCTAACAACAGAAATTCAACATAAAAGATAAAAGGAGAAATAAATACAGCTATAATTATACTTGAAGTCTTCAACACTTCTCTCTCAATAATTGATAAAATAAGTAAAAAATCAGTTTGGATACAGAGGGCCTGAAAAATAGACAACCCTACCCAATTTACAAATATAGAGCACTAAACCATACCAGAGCAGAATATATATTCTTCTCAAGTGCACATGGAATATGCAACAATTTAGATCATATTCTGGTCAATAAAACACAGTTTCAAGTGTAAAATAATATAAATAATACAAAGTATCTTCTGTGATCATAGTGGAATTGAACTAGGTATCAATGACAGAAAAATACTTGGAAAACCCCAAATATTTGGACATTTACCAATGTTCTTATTGATAACCCATGGGTCAAAGAAAAAATCACAAGGGAAATTAAGAAATATTTTAACTCAATGAAAATGAAAATACAATATATAAAAATGGGTGAGGTGCAATAAAGCAGTGCTCAAGAGAAACTTTTAGCATTAATATTTATGTTTTAAAAGATCTTGGGAAGTGGACTTGGCCCAATGGATAGGGCAACTTCCTACCACATGGGAGGTCCATGGTTCAAACCCTGGGTCTCCTTGGCCTGTGTGGAGCTGGCCCATGTGCAGTGCTGATGCACACAAGGAGTGTCCTGTCATGCAGGCGTTTCCCCCACATGGGGGGAGCCCCATGCATGGGGAGTGTGCCCCATAGGGAGAGCCATCCAGCATGAATGAAAATGTAGCCTGCCCAACAATGGCACTGCACAAACAGAGAGCCGACACAGCAAGATGACCCAACAAAGGGAGATGCAGATTCCTGGTGCCACTGATAAGGATGAGAACAGTCACAGAAGAGCACACAGTGAGTGGACACAGAGAACAGACAACTAGGGGGGCAGGGAGAAGGGGAGAAAAATAAATAAAAAATAAGTCTTAAAAAAAAAAAGGAGATCTCAAATCAGTAAACTAAGACTCCATTGAAAGACTCTAGAGAATGAAGCACTGGGTCTGCCAAGTGTAGTTAATTAAGACCAGAAATGCTTTCCAGTGGGAGGAAAGTTCTCCCCAATGAAGGTCACTCAACAGGACAGGTGCTTCATGCTGAGATGTCCTATGGGGAAGGGCAGGTTGAGAGACATTTGTTTTTTCATTTTTTATTATGATGCATCTTTATGCTGAGTGAAATAAGCCAGACACAAAAGGACAAGTATTGTATCATCTCACTAAAATGAACTACTCACAATGAGTAAACTCACATAGGCAAACTCTAGTTTACTAGGAGATAAGATGTGGGTTGAGAATGAGAGTTGATGCTCCATGTATGCAGAATTTTTAAGAAGGTTTATTGTAAAAGTGTGGAAATGAAGAGGTGGTGGTACCACATTATAGTGAGTATAATTTACACTGCTGGTTTATAAATGAGATTGTGACAAATGGGTCGACTATGGGTGTAAATGCCAATTGAAAGGAAACTAGAGAAAAATCTATGGAACATGTAGAGATTTCGGTGTTGAAGAACATGGAGATTAATAATATAAACATAACAATGTTTTTCTTTGAAAAAGGATTAAGAATATGGTGAAACATGGGAAAATAACAGCAAACATTAAGTTAAGGATGATAGTTAACAGTAATATTGTAATATTTTTGCAGCAATAGGGGAATATATAGGGTATGAGATTTTTCCTATTGGAGTAATGAAGTGTTCTAAAATTGACCAAGGTGATGACAGAATAACTGATGAAAGTGAGAGCCATTGAGCATACACTTTGAATGGATTGTACAGTCATCGTATTAAATTGGTCTAGAAGAAAAGTTATTTAGATTAGAAAGTAGGGGTGCTATACCAAACACTGATAATGTGAAAAAATGTTTATAAAAGAAAATTTTAAATTATAAATGTAATGAGCACTCACTGTATGTTGAGGAAAACATGGTAGGACATAGACTTTAAAGAGGTCACTTGAAACCATGTTGTGGGGAAAATCTCGTTACTCAGTATTCGATGACTGCAGACAGCCTCATCAAGGGGCACAGACTACTTTTTAAGATCAATACATGAAAGTGGATCATCACCTTTATAATGAGCCATTTTCTGCCTTTCTGATGTTGGAGGAAAAGCAGCTGTGGTCATTTTGTTTGGCATCTGTCAGCACTCCCAGGCACAGCTCTCCAGAGGGAATATGTTTGCTCAGCATCTGCTTCAGTCAGGAGTGAGTCTAGACAACAGCTCCCAGCTCCCAGAGCTTATGACCTACACCGAACACCATTAGGGAGTATTGAAAGGGAATTTGGATTCACAACTGCACACATGTGTAGGGATGGGCATAGAAAATACATGATCAGTGTCTCATTATTTTGCATTAGTTCAGAGATACTATAGTCAAAGGGGTGCTGATGCAAAAAAATAGAAATCTGTTGGATTTATAAAGGATATTTATTTGGAGGTAGAAGCTTTCAGTTACCAGGCCATAAAGCATAAGTTACTTCCCTCACCAAAGTCTATTGCCATGTGTTGGAGCAAGATGGTTGTCAACATTTGTGAGAGTTCAGGCTTCCTGGGTTCCTCTCTTCCCAGGGCTTGCTTCTTTCCATGCTCAGCTGCCCTGCTCGCTCTACAAGGCCAGCTGTAGACTATCAGGAGACTGGCTCTGTGTCTCTCTCCCTGGGGCTTGATTCTCTGTGCTCAGCTGGTCTGCTCCTCTGTGTGCCTACTTTCCAGGCTCCAGCTCAAAACTCCAATATCAAAAACTCAAAAATGCCACTCTCTGCTCTGCCATGTGGTTTTCTCTGTAAGTCCCTGTCATTTTGGTACAGCTGTCCCTCTGATGTGACCCAATCAAAGCCCTAATCACAACTCAATCAAGTAAAAGTGAAACCTTTTGAATCCAATACATCTAATATGCCCAGACCAGTTCAACAAACGTAATCCAATATGTTTTTGTAATTTATAAACAATATCAAACTGCTATAAGAGGTAAGCATGAAGAAAGGATCTAAGAATTGTAGATTTTTGCAAATAAGTACAAATCAAATAAATTAAAGCAGGGGTCAACAAACTCTGGACCAAACTCAGCTCCTATGCCTGTCATTAATAGTGGTTATTTCATTTTTAAATTGTTGGAAAACTTTTTAAAAAGAACACTATTTCATGGCATGTGTAAAGTTTATGAAATTCAAACTTCAGTATCCATAAAGAAGGTTTTCATACTTTTCCCCTTCTGCTGGCTGGTTGGAGGTGAGTACTACTGTTTTGGAAGCCACTTGTTGAAGGTGGCATAGACAAAGTGAGAAGTACCTAGGTCCTCGAATCACTTCTTCAAAAAGGTCTGACTGAAGAGGGGTAATATTATCCAAAAATTCGGGGGAGGGAGGGGCAACATACAAACATGGGAGAGTGTCAGGTGTCCGTTGAGAACAAAAAGTTGAGAAAACCGTATCAAAGTATAAGTAGGAGGGACACCTGGTTAGGATGCTCAGGGGGTATGGTCTGATGCGGGACGGACTCCGGGGGAATAGCTGAAGGCTCATTTTGCCAAGGTGGGTTGTACCATTGGGAAGAGACCCAAGAAGTGAGAGTTGGGGTGGACCCACACCCTGGGGAGGACTAATGCCATCAAATAGAGAGAACTGTATCTCTCGAGAGAAAGGATGGCTCCCAGGGCATTAGGGCAGTTGAGAAAGTCAGGCCCTGAATACTGCTGCAAGGATCTCTGGACAGGGCTTCTTGGGAAATAGAGATTGGCTGGTGTTGTGGGCCTCAAGGGGAGGGGGAAAATGGATGGGGAATGGAAGGAACCAAGGTGAATATGGGGGCAAGAGAGGAGTTCTGTGAGAGTACACAGGGATGAATATAAAACATGTAATATTACACCAGAAACATATAGGGGACGACAGACTAATAATGTAAACCATAAGGCAAAACATAGGATAACTAAAAAATTTAGAAAACCGTACAATCTAAAGTATGGACCACATAGTAAGCACAGATGTCACCTTGTTTGAAAGCTATTGTCCCGGAATCTGTACATCAGTATCAGGAAATATGATATGAATAAGCTAAAAGATTATCGCTATGGAAGGGAAAAGGTTTTATGGTGGATCTGGGGAAGTACTGTATATTGTATATATGAATTTCGGTGATCTAAGACTCTTGTGAAGCTGACATTATGTTGGGATTCACTTTACAGGAAGTTTTGAATCATAGAGTGGTTCAACAATGGCAGCAGAGGAATACTGATATAGGATGTTATTGACAGGATATATATGGCTGACAGGAAGTTATACAGGGCATATGCCCAGGGTATATAGTAATGTCTAGATATACTCATAGTGGAAACAATTAAAAACAACAGCTGGGGCGGGTACTGGGCGCCTGGCCGGGGGGTCACGGTCATGGACCCTGGGGAGCAGCGGCAGTCCACCAGGGGCAACGGGAAGAACCAGGAAGGAAGGAGGGCCCAACAGTGGGTTCCTGATACTAATGGCTATGCTTTTGAGCATATACATCTGCAATAAGAACAAGGCCTAGAGTAGCACTGTGCTTGGGAGTTTCCTCCTGACAGCCTTCATGTTACTCAAATGTGGCCACTCTCACAGCCAAACTCAGCATGTAGATGCAGTGCATTCCCCCCAACGTGGGACATGACACCCGGGGATGAGCCTCCCTGGCACCGAGGGATCACTACCACATACCAGCTGAAGATGCAACTAGAAAATGACCTTGAATTAAAGGTTCAATACGGATCAGCAGAATATCCTTGTCTACATATAATAACATGACTTCAAAATGCTGTTTGACCTAATATAAGGGGGAAATGGAAAGGAGAAATGAGATTATAAGGCTATGAGTCTCTAAAAAAGAGTCTGGAGGTTGTCAGAAGGAATGCCCTTATGCACAACTGAGCAGAGTCTAAGAGACAGATAAAGTAGATACAACCCCAGGTATTGGTTCTTCTGAGGGATAAAGAGACCCACGGGTTCTATGGTCATGGCAGATGGGGTTCACTGCCATGGCAGATGGCCCTTCTTTGGAGCTGGTGTTTCTACATGATGGAATTGAACTCGGAGGGGATCTCTTCCCACAAGACTTGCATGCTACTTTATTGGAATTGTAGTTGGTGCTGGGGTTTAAGATATATTTAGGGGATTTGAATCTCTGGACTGATAATAAGACACCCAGGCCCAGAGCCTCAACAGACTTCAGCTCCTACACTTTGATTTATTGGACTGACCCCACTCAGCTAACATGGAGTTGAAGAAGGTCAACCACCACACCATGGAGCCTAGAGTGCCTACAACTGAAAGCAGGAGGAGTGCATCCAGTATCCATGTGGAATCTAAGCCCCCACTTGACATAGATGTGCAATGGACACAACCAATCCAATGTCCACAGAGAAAATGTGGAATGGGTGTGGGAAGGGTAGCCATGGTGGCTGCTGGGTTTGGGGAATGGGAGGAAGAGATGAGATGTGGAGGCGTTTTTGGGACATGGAGTTGTCCTGGGTGGTGCTTCACGGACAATTACAGGACATTGTAGACCCCCCCAGGGCCCACTGGATGGAACGGGGGAGAGTGTGGGCTATGATGTGGACCATTGACTACGGGGTGCAGTGATGTTCAGAGATGTACTTACTGGGTGCAATGGATGTCTCATGATGATGGGAGAGAGTGTTGCTGTGGGGGGAGTGGGGGGTGGGGGCGGTGGGGTTGATTGGGACCTCGTATTTTTTGAATGTAATTCGTAAAAATAAATAATTTTAATTAAAAAAAAATAAAAAAAATTTAAAAAAAGGTCTGACTGATCAAGAAACTGTATTTGTGCTGTGAGCAAAAAGAAAAAAAAATAGCATTTTAACATGCTATGACAGAAATATCATGATTTGTGTATTATATCAACTAAAGGTACTTTAATCCACCAAGCATCCCCACTCCCTGTGACATGGCACTCTGTTTATTCTTTGGAGGACCAACTTCTTTTAACTCCATCAGGGCTTAGTACAGCTGTCTCACTGTGCTTTGCCCTCATCTGTCACTGATCAGGGTGAGCTCATGACCCAATTAGTTGAGTCCTCCAGTAATTTGGTGGTCTGAAAAGTTCAGGGATGGGGTCATGGCTCAAAATATGCCAGTCAGAATCTCTTAAGACTCACTATATGGGCCATGTGAAAAGAGTTTTCCTCTTGTCTTCTGAAATGTAGAAGCTGGCTGTAGAATTAAGATAATAAAGGGAGAAAGGAAAAACTGAGACTTGCAGAGGGAGGGAAGGCCAAACTTCACTAAGTGTCTGAATTTATCTGTGTGGGAAACCAGTGGCTTCGTTTAATGGGTACGTGAGCCAAAAATTCATTACAGTTTTTTATTTTTAATTTCTATTTCATTATATAATGTGTTTAAGCTAACTGCAGTGGATTTTTGTGTCTTTCAATCAAAGGAGTATTGACTGCTGCCTGCCCTGCTACAATACTAGTTCTGGCCCAAAGTATCCTGTCATCACTGCTCAGCTGCCATCCTAGTCCACATCCCTGTGTTCTCTCCTCTGCATTTCTCCAAAGCCCCCTAAATGGCCTTTCAACATCCATCCTTGCTTCCCCATAATGCATTCTTCATATAGCTGTCAACCTAATCCAAGAAGTGGAGTGTTGTACTGCTCAAACTCTCCAGTGTCCACCCTTTAGTATTAGAATATAGTCCAGAATCTTTCACCAGAGTCTGCAGGCCTGGCAGGAGCTGGCCCTTCCCTGCTCCTTCAGCTGCATCTCGACATCTTTCTCCCACTCTTCACACTGCAGCACCCTGTCCTCTCTGTTTCCTGGGCCATCCAGGAGCTTCTGTACTTTAGGTCTTTGTACCTGCCATTCCCTCCCCTGGGAAGCTGCTTCTTTGTTCCTCTGAGAGCTTTTCCTCCTCCTTGAGGCCTGGACTAGCATGCCTCACATCCTCAGACAGGTCTCCAAGGACCATCCCCTTTAAGCTTCTTTATTTCCTTCATAGTCTGTAATACCCTTGGCTATTTATTTTCATGTTTATTATCTGTCTTTCTTCATTAGAATGGAAGCTTTAGGAAGACAGGGACCTGTTTTGTGCCATAAAGAGCTGAATCTCTGGGCACTGTGTGTAGTAAACAGCCAGTGCTCAATAAATAACACTCCTTACCATGTGGCAGGCCCTGATGGTCCTTACTGTGCTATTTGAACACCACCAGACTAGAAAATCTCTTGGTTCTTATGGGTTTGAGAGCTTAGTGGTCTTCCTTTAATAAAGAAATGCAAATCAAATATAATGTCTTGTTTAACATTCATTTGGTGGGAGTGATAGTGTGGAATATTGTCATGGATTTAGAATTGTAGCACTTTGCATTGAATAGTTTTCCAACTGGAAGTCAACACTGTGTATTAACTTCTTTGCACCTCCTCCCCCACCTCTCTTTTACAAGGCATCAGTATTCTGAGTTAGCCATGGATCCTGTATGAATCAAATATTATAAAGTGGTCAAATCATAATGATGCAAGACAGATTGCCAAGAATATAAGTTTGACCAGGATTTATCCTTAAGAAAACTTTAGAAAATATTCTGATATGCTCAAATCCATTCTCCATGTAAGGATTGTTAGCATGTAGAACATTTTTAAAAAGTTTCTTGATATTTTAAACTAAGCCCGAGCTTTACTTGTTTTTCTAAATTTATTCCATGAGTATAAGATGTATTACCTATTTCTTGATTGGAGAAGTAGGTAAGAGATTAAATAAATAGTTTTTGGGTTCTTTTTTTAATTTTGAAATGGGATTTTATTTTTATTTCACTCCTTTCTGGCCAAAAGGAGTTGAAGAATTTTTATTATGACAAATATCTTCAAAATTTTAAAGGCAAAATATAACAAAAGTTTAGTTGGGAAAACAAATTCTATATGAGCAGTATTAATAACAGGTTATTTAAAATAACCCAGTATAGATTTGCTTCAACAGATGATGTTGTCACATTCTAAGCATGAGTCCTTTTTTTTCCATAACAACTTTATTTGCAATAGGGCCAAACTGGAAACCATGCAAATGTACATCAACAGATGACTGGATAAACAAATTGCTGTATATCCTACTATTGAATGCCACTCAGCCATATAAAAAAATTAACTAATAATACATATGACTGTATAGATGAATCTCAAATAATCATGCCAAGTAAAAAAAAGAAGGCAGATGAGAAGTCTGCCTACCATATGGGAAGCCCCAGTTTCAACTTTTGGGGCCAAAGGTAAAAAAAAAAGCATGCCTATGTGGTGAGCCAGTGCCTACGCAGTGAGCTGAGTGCCTGCAAGAGTGCCTACATGGCAAACCAGCATCCACATGGCAAGCTGAGTGCTCATGAGGTGAGATGAGTGCCCACTTGGCAAATCTAGTATCCATGTGGGGAACCAGTTCCTGTGCAAGTGAGTCATGTAGCAAGATGAAGGTGCAACAAAAGAGAGACGTGGGGAGAGTCAAGGTGAGGCACAGAAGTGTTGGAAACTGAGGCACAGTGGTCTTGCAAGGAGAGACATGCTGTTTCCATGGCTATGCTTGCAACCTAAGGAATGCAGTAATTAAGAGTTCCCGGGAAGAGGACTTGGCCCAGTGGTTAGGGCATCCACCTACCACATGGGAGGTCTGTGGTTCAAACCCCAGGCCTACTTGACCCATGTGGAGCTGGCCAATGTGCAGTGCTGATGCACGGAAGGAGTGCCATGCCATGCAGGGGTGTCCCCCACATAGGGGATCTCCACATGCAAGGAGTGCACCCCATAAGGTGAGAAGTACCAGCAAAAAAGAAAGTGTAGCTGCCCAGGAATGGTGCCTCACACACAGAGAATTGACACAGCAAGATGATGCAACAAAAAGAGACACAGATTCCCATGCCACTGACAACAACAGAAGCGGGCAAAGATGAACATGCAGCAAAATGGACACAGAGAACAGACAACTGAGAGGGAGAGGGAAGGGGAGAGAAATAAATAAAAATTAATGTTACCAAAAAAAAAGTGTTCCCAGCAAACAGGAGGAAGCTATTAAAGGCTGAAAGAAAAGATGAGCACATATCTTTTGTAGTAAATAGTCTTTGTACCTTGAGATAAGATTTTTTTAATTCCTTAGACTATGAGTAATGCTGATATTTAACTGCATGTTGCTGTTTGTTCTCACATAGACTGGGGTATATATAGAGCCCCTTGTAAACAACAAAATTGTCTGATGAGTCTGTACTTGCAGACCCCCTGATCCCAGTTCTCTCTCTCTCTCTCCTTTTTCTCTTTCTTTCATTCCCGATACCCTTTGGGCCCAAATCTCCAACAAGTGGTGCCCAATGTGGGGCCTGAAAAAGTGAGTCTTCCAAAACAGTATTGGGAACCATGGAAAGGATTCCTACAAGGGTCGTGAATGACACCCAAAGCAGTGTGACTCAAGTCTTCTTTTAGGTAAGTAACATTTCCATGAAGTCATCAGGGTAATGGGTATCCAAACGGGAAGTGTGGAAGAATATTCGCAAGTGTTAAAAACTTTGTTGAAAGCTAGTGGGGTGCCTGTAAAAAGTTGTGAGTTAATAGAATTGTTTGCTTTAATAGAAAAGCATTGTGGTTGGTTTCAGCCTCAGGGGAGTAATGTTTTAAATTTAAAACAGTGGAGATGTGTAATAAAATCTTCATGGAGAGCATATCAAAGAGGGGAATACATTCCTTTTATCCATGTGAGCTTTGTGCCAGCAAACTGCTGCCACCTTAGATCCATTACAATCAGGAAGATGACAAAGAAGAAATTACTATATTTTCAAAACCTATAGACAAACAGAAAATGGAGGGCCATTTGAAAGAACTAAATTCTGAGCCAAAAAGCAGAGGAGAGTTTCCTGGCTTTATGCCTAATCCTAGTACTAATCCTTTTATAGATAAGAAAATAACTGTCTGCTCTAATGAAATATCCAATCTCTATCCATGCACTTATCCTAGCTTATATCCAGTTCAACCTACTGCACCTGATGAGCCACCACTTATGGCTGCCCCAAACTCAGCACTTGGCATTTTTTCAGATATGGCACTCACTTTACCCTATGTTAAAAAGATAGTTGTTTCCAACCCCACTCCTCAAACACCCTTCATGTGCTGTTTATTGCAAGGATATTGACAAGGGGACCCAGAGGCTCTGCAGTTCTTATCAGCTTTTCTGGTTATGTCATGACCAACCCAATCAGATGCTAATAATCCTCAGAGAGGTGCTGAGTTCCATCATGAACCAATACCTTTTAACCTATTGAAAGATTTAAAACAGGCAAAAATACTAAATAAAGTCTTTGTTAGTGAAATCAGTCTTGTAAGAAAACTCTGTTAAAGTGTTCACTAAGATAAGGAAATTATTCTGGCAGCAACTCTCTAAGCTCCCTGCCATCTACATAATAACCTAGTTGTGGGCTAGTGGTGTTTAATAGAATTAAACTGCTGGAAAAGAAGAAAAACATGGCAACACCGGTGTTCTGTTTTGTTTCCATGTTAATTCTGATTGGGCCTATTTAACCAAGATAATAAAAGTAGTACAAAATTTTTACCAAAGTGTTAAAAGGAATTTCAGTTTTAAATCAGTAGTTTACTCCTGAACTTCAAGTCTCCATGTAGTCTTACAGAGTAGTCATCCAAAAACTGTGTGCTAATGGTCTGTCTAAACTTCTAAATAAGAGCTTAACTACATTGTGCTGCTCAAGTTATCTTAACTGATTGCTAGTAACTAATAAAAATGTTTCCAAGCACAAGCTTGCATGTTACAGGCAACATGGATTCCAGGAAAAAATCTTAAAAACAGTAAAATCTAAGATGTGATATGATGGAGAATTTAAAAAGAGCTATACCAAAAATGTAAGCAAGTAAGAATTATGAGTCAATTGTAAACTGTATGTTTCTGTTAATGTGTTTTCATTGTTTTGTGTTTGTCTGTTTGTTCAATGTCAGTGTATATTTTGATACCTCCAGATAGTGATATAAATTAATAAATAAAAATTTCTAAAAGAGCTCTATTCAAATGGTGAAAAATTAAGTGCTTATATTAATACTTAAGTTTAAATGTTAATGGGATCTCTATGATGATAAAAATTGTAAGTCTTAATTAATGAAATTACTATATCTCTTCATAAAAAATGGTTCTTGCCTAAATTGAAATGAACAGTTTATTTTTATTCGCAATGTAAAGGATGTATAACTTGAATAAATATTTTGAAAGGTAAAATTTTGTAGAAGTGCTAACTAAAAGTTGATGTTTGTTTAAAGTGTATTTTGTGCTAAAATAAGACAGCTGGTCTTCGTAAAACCAGAAAGAACATATGCAGAACAGAACTTGAATGCATGTGGTAAGTTATAAAGGGTATTGTAGTAACTTTGGGTAAGGGAATGTTCTGTGAAGGTAAAATTTGTCTTAAAATAATATAATTATAGTCTATATGGTTATAAATAATTATAAGTAGTTTAATGAAGCATTGTTTAAATTAAGGTACTTAAATGGCTAATTCCAAAAAGTCATTATTAAACAAAACCTGAATTGATAATAATAATAAAAGGTAATTTTATAACAGGAAAACTTGTTGGTGGCCAGCCTCCCCTGCCAACTTATCCTAATGCAAACTTAAAATTTTGTTCTTTATCAAAGTCTCTCAAGTCATTAGTCTGTTTTAGTAAAAGTTTATGAAAGTTTTTATCCTAATCAGTATACAAAGAAAGTCAGTTTTATCAAAATACCTTCTTGTGCTTTAACCTCATCATTTCCTCAGTGTTCAAAAAAGAAAAGGTCTTATCTCTTTTAAAGAAAAATAATGTTCAAACCTGCTTTCTCAAAATCAAATCCTGAAAAGTAGCTTTTTGTTCCAAACTAATTACAAGAGATTTGTTCTTTTACCTTGAAAGAAAAATTAAAGTTAACAGCTGAGTTCATTTAATATGTTATGAGTTGAGTGGAAGGTGTTTAAAAGTGTTATAAAATTAACAGTTTTTTTAACCCTCTGTTAATTAAAGTTGTATGAGTAAAAGTCTCAAATGAATACTTAAGAGTGTATAAATTTACCAATATTTCAGCATAATATTAAACAGAAGTACAATGTGCTTAATTATGGTTTTAATTATTATAAAAAGGTGTGCATCACAGAAACAGCATCTTATCATAAATTAAAGTAACAACACTGTAGAATGCAGCAGCCCCAAATATTGCTAGTTTGTTGCAAGAAAATTAATACCCAACTATGTCACTATCACTTTGTTTTAAAACATGCTAAGACTTTCTTTAGTATTTCCTTAGGCAAGTCACCCAGCCTGCATTCTCCTACCTGTAGAAAAGTCAACAATAGATTTTGCAGTGACTCCCCAAGGCTGTGTGTATAGCCCAATCATCTGTGCTGGCATGGTGATAATAATCTATCTGTGTAGAAAAAATCAGTGTCTGAAACACTACTGATGACATTATGTTAACCAGTAATCCTTTTTTCAGAATGAAAAGAAACATCAGAGACAAGTGTATCAAATCTTAAGAGTCTGAACTAGGCAAACAATTGGGACAGTCTGCAAAATCCCTGCTGCTCTGTCAAATTCCTAAATGTTGTTTGGCTGGGTGGGATAAAACTGTGCCCTCTGTTGTAGTTGATGGAGTGCAATGTTTTCTCCTGTTAATAGAGTTTGTAATATTGTTCAAGTGCCGAAAATCTTTCATCCCTCATTTAGCTCAAATATTAAAGCCATTGTATGTATTAATTGGGAAGAGTCCTTCATGGAAGTAGGAAAACCTCCAGCAAGCTGCTTTAAATAATTATAAAAGGAAGGTAAATTATGGACATTAACTTAGCCTATGAATTGGATGTGGCAAGCACCAATATTGACTTTGGGTGGAGTTTGCAGCAAAAGCAGAATTCTAAACAAGTATCCCTTGGATTTTAATCACAATTCTGAAAAAAAGGCCAAAAGCAAAACATAAAAAAGCAATTGTGTGCAGCCTGGGAAGCCCTTGTAAAAGTGAAAGAATTAACCCAATAGTGTCTGGTCACACTAAAGACTGCTATCCCTATCCAGGGGGGGATTGCAAATATTAAAAGGAAGACATAAAATGATGGACTGTTGTAAATCACCCTCAGATCTATGAAAAAACATCTGGGATACCTGCTAGCAGTAACAGGTGTCTGTCATGTCCCTGCCCACTCCACTAACATCCCTCTTAGGACTGTTCATGCAGTTGCCTTTATAAAGATCCAGGATCCTACTACTGAAACCTGAGAAAAGGCAAAGTGGCTCCACTGAAAAGGCAAACATCATGATTACCAAACCTTATGGTGTCTAGCCCAGCAGTTCTGGCTGCCTGTTACTCACCAAAAGCTCATAGATATCCCCCAAAACTTCCTTCATGCTTACGCCAATGACTGTGACATCAGATTCCTCCTGCTCTTGAAGGAATGAGCTCCCAGATGCATGATTCAAACCCTCTGGGGAATAATACAACAAATACCACCCAAACTGTATTCATTACTTTACATAAAGAAAAAGGGGGAAATGTGGAAATATGGCCCATGGTTAAAAATACTTCACTGACACCTGTGGCAATTGCTGCCATGCATCACATTAACTTTACACATCCTGGAACTATGAACTGGTAGCTTATGTCTGCCTATGGGGTTTGGGACTGTGTGCCCTCTCCTTATGCTATTGTGGCAGGAACTGCTAATATTACAAAGGAAAATGGATACCAGCCCCTTGGGCTAATGACAATTCATTGTCATAACCTACAAAAGAATTTGTGGAAAATATTTCTAGGAATTGCCCCTACTTATGAATGGTTGAGAAATATAAATAAGACAGGACTCTTAATCAAACATATCATCTTAAAGCCTGTGTTAGAGATCCATTTGTTTTCATAACTGGTAAGATAACTGTTAAGAATGACTCATTGTTTTATGAAAATGGTGCATTGTATATATGCCTATCAGAAAATGTGTTGCAGGATGGAGAAACAATAGCAATGGCCAGAAGAAGAAAAGGCATCTGGATACCTGTGAGAATGACACAGATTTTGCAGTTGTCTTTGGAAAGTCAGTTAGTGCTACATAAGAATTCCTGAAATGGACTAGATGCTTTATTGGAATGCTCATTATAAGCATTTTGGGACTGATCGGAATGATTACGGCTTCTGCTACTGCTGTAGTATTTTTACATGGAAGTACAAACACAACAATATGTATGATTGGCATAAAAATGCTAGTGATTTGTGACATAGTCAAGAGCATATAGATGAACAGTTAAATAATCTAGTTAATGATTTGAAATCAGCTGTATTACATATTGGAGATCAATTGTATAATTTAAATTTGTTAAGGGGGTTGAGGTGTGATTGGAATGAAAGTAATTTCTGTATAAATCCACTTGCATATAATTCATCAGATATAGTATGGAAAAAATTAAGAATCATTTATTAGGCCATACAAGTAATATCTCCCTGGAAATAATTGAATTACAAAGGAATATATTAGAGATGTCTCATAATTAAATTCATGTAGCAAATGATAAGGATATTTTCTCAGGTATGATTTCACATATTACAAAATTTAACCCAGTTAATTGGTGGAAATCACAGCATTTGCTGTCAGCTTTAGGAATAGGGCCAATCATATTTGTTCTGTTGCTCATGATTCTCACCTGTGCCAGACAGTGCTTTTGAAGAAAATTGCAAAGCATAACAGCCATAGGACATGCAAATAATCTGGAGCTAGCTAAAGCACTTCAATAATTTCCCCAAGTTGAAGAGGTTGGCTGGTAGTCAATGACGGGTAAGACTCTTGAGAGGAGGGCAACCTAAGACAGGCATGATCACCTTGACTAAAACAAAAAGGGGGAAATGTTGGAAACTGAGGCACAGTGGTCTCACAAGGAGAGTCGTGCTGTTTCCATGACTACACTTGCAACCTAAGGAATGTGGTAATTAAGAGTTTTCTGCAAACAGGATGAAGCTGTTAAAGGCTGAAAGAAAAGATGAGCACATAGAACACTTAGATTTGTACCTTGAGATAAGATTTTTTTAATTCCTTAGACTATGAGTAATGCTGATAGTTAACTGCATGTTGCTGCTTGTTCTCACATACACTGGGGTATAGAGCCCCTTGTAATGTCTGCTGAGTCTCTACTTGCAGGGCCCCTGATCCCAGCTCTTTTGTCTCTCTCTCTTTCTCTCTCTCTTTCTCCTTCACTCTCCTTTTTTTCTTTCTTTCTCTCTTTCACTCTCCTTTTCATTCCTGATACCCTTCAGGCCCAAATCTCCAACACAGTAGAAACCAGGAACTAAGTTAGCACAAGTGACTGGGACCCTCTCTCCTCATCAGAGGTCCCCAGGATTGAATCCTGGTCAATCCTAGAGTGAAAAACTAGAAGAGAAGACAAAAAGAGAAATAGATACAGAAGATAACACAGCAAAGGGACACAGACAGCAAAAACAGCAGGGCAGGGAAGAAGGGGAAGGGAAAAGAATACAGAGGTCATGTCCTTTGCTGCAGATAAATCACTTAATGCAATCCAATACCTTTTCATGATGAAATACAAAGAAACAAACGAGGAAGCAAAATGAGGACTACATAACTAGCACCACACTCAGTGGTGAAAGACTGTGAGCTTTTGCCAATAATATCAGGGCCAAATCCATGATGCTGTTTTTCCCACCACTATTCCTCAAGTCTAGAATGTCCTAGCCAGAGCAATTAGGCAATAAAAAGAAGGTAATGGCATCCGAATTGGAAAAGAATAGCAAAAACTGTCTCTATTTAGAAATGACATGATTTATATATAAAAATCCCTCTAGGACTCACGAAATACTCTTACAGCTAATAATTAATGTCAGAAAGTTGCACAAAAGTCTGTATTTCTATAACATAGAAGCAAACAATCTGAAAAGAAAGTTAATAAAGCAATTTCTTTTACAACAGCATCAAGAAGAATAAAATACTTAAGAAGAAATTGAACCAAGGAGGTGCAAGATTTGTTACCTGAAAACTACAAACCATTGATGAGACACGTTCAAGGAGGGGGACCTGGGGAAGGCATTTTAGGAATTAACATAAAAACGTATGAACAAAGCTTTTGACTCACTATGGACAGGACAAGAGTTGTCCCATGGCCAATGGAGCCAGTGGGGCCTGCAGAATGAAGCGCTTGTCCACATGAGACAGGGCAACCAGGTCTTGGGGCCCACAGGGAGGCTTTCTTGACTGGGTCTGGGTTCAGATGGGTGAAAATGATGGCTCAGTTGTCCTAAATGATATTGCAGGGACAGATGCTGAACATTATATATCCTCCCATAATCCACTGAGTGTACTGGAGGATAATGTAAACTACAATGTAAACTATAATCCATGCAGGGCAGCAGTGCTCCAAAATTTATCCACCAAATGCAATGAATGTGCCATAATGATGAGGGAGGTTGTTGATGTGCGAGGAGTGGGGTGAGGGGGTGGGGGGTATATGGGGACCTCTCATATTTTTTTAATGTAACATTTTTTGTGATCTAAATATCTTTAAAAATACAATTAAAAAATTGATGGGGTGTGGGGGTGGGGAGTGGAGTATATGGAAAACGCTTATGTTTTTTAATGTAACATTTTGTGTGCTGTATTAACTTTAAAAATTATAATTAAAAAATGATGGCCCAGGCACCTCTCCTGGCACCCAGGGTTCAGGAGAGAAAGTGCTTGGTGCTCACTGTTCAGTGTGCACAGGCACCCCCTTTAGGCTCCCAACAGAATCTCTACATTATTCAGTGCTATAAATTTACAAGTTTGAAGGAAATGGAGCAAACTATCCAGTGCCTTGATAAGACTGCCTGGAGATAACAAGAAGCAAAGTACAAGGTAAGTATAAAAAGTCAATGGAATTCCCCTTCTACAAATGCATTTATAGTTGAAAAACACATAATAAATTCCTTTGTTAAAACCTAAGAAAATACATATGTATTTTTCTCTCATAATCTATGAAAAACTTTCAAGTAGTAAAAAGTTAAATAAATGGAGAAATATTCCTTATTCATGGTGGGTGGGCTCAATATTTTTAAGATCTTATATAAAATCCTAGAAAGATAATTTTGTATATATTTATGAACTGTTTCTACTCCTAGAATAGCATGCAAAGTGCTTAAGAAGAATAAAATTGAGCAGCCCATACTGCCTGGTTCCAATTCATATCTGCAATAATTAATAGAGTATGACTTTGATACACAGAACAGAACAATGGGAAAAAAAATAGAGCCCATATGTAGACCCCTTTAAATGTGTTCAAGTGAACATAATCCTTTAAACACATGGAAATGGAACAACTGGATGGCCATATTGAAAAAAAAAAGATGTAAACTTTACATCTTATATACAAACTCATGTAAAATAGTTTATAAGTTAATGCCTAAGAAGCAAAATGATTATTAAAAAAATGAGGTTCCAACAGGAGAATGACCTTATGTTTGCTGATGAGTTTTGAAATGCAACATCTAAAGAAAGAGTCATGAAAGGAAAAAATGGTAATGCAACTTCATTTGAAAAATTAAAATTTCTACTATGTGGAAGACACTGTTAATTGAATGAAAAGACCTCAATCCTGTACTTCGAGAAAGCTTTGTAAAACACATATTTTGTACCAAAATATACAAAAGGCCTAAGAGCTCAATAAAAAGAAAACAAACCAGGCAACCAAGAAAATTGGAAAGTGACTGAACAGACCCCTCACCAAATTAGTATACAACTAGCAAATAAGCACATATAAAGACACTTAACCTCATTTGTCATTATTGAAAAGTAACTTAAAACAACAAAGAACAGACAATTCAACTGCTAGCAATGAACAGGAACTCTCCTTCCATGTTGGAGGGAATGCAAATGGCAGAGCCACTTTGGAAGACATTTTAGCATGGCTTACTAAGGTAAGCATATCTCAGTATGTGACTTGTTAATCACACTCTTAGGCATGTACCCAAGTTTGTTTGATAACTAATGTCCACATCAAAAAACAAAAACAAAACAAAACAAAACAAAAAAACAGCACTGATCTATTTATAGCAACTTTTAGTTATAGTAGCCACAAACTAGGAGAAACCAAGATGTCCTTCACTAGGTGAATGGATAACCAAACTGTGGTACAACTATACCAACACAGTTACTCAGCAGTAAAAAGGAAAGCACTATCTTGCCACAGGAAGACATGGATGCATCACAAATTCATATTGTTAAGAGAAAGAAGCTGGTCAGTTAGGGCTACATAATGCATGATAAGGTCATGTCTGCTTGTTAATGGGGTATGATGTTAGGGACCTCTTTGCACACAATGAAACTATGTGCTCCAAAAGTTGTCAAATAAAAAAATTCAGGTATCTGTTCTACTGTCATTTTTCTCTTCCTTTAAGATCAGAATTGCAGTGGTGAAAAGAGATGATATTAAGAAGTTACTCTCAAACTTCAGCACCATAAAATGAGTTAGGCACTAGTCCAGCTGCTAGAGAGGTAAATAGTTGAAGAAAAAGAAATTTTCTTGCCTTCTTGTCTCTTACATTATTGCAAGATAAACAAATTAAAAACAAAAAACAAAAAAACCCTGGCAAGTAGTTTGAATTGCTTTTAAGTTTCCAGAGGTAGAACAATTCCAGGACTCTGGCTGGGCCTTTCTTAGTTGAGAAAAGTGGGTTCATTGTTCAATATCCTGTACTTAGCTACAGTACCAGAAGTTAGATGAACTTGGTAGGGAGTCTTTTTATTAATGAGGGTCTGTCAACTTGATGGAACACCATAACTTGCCAAAATGTTTCCATCATTCCAAATAGGAATCCTGTAGATTTTAAGCCTTTACTTCTCATTCTGTACACTCACCACAGAAATGAATACATTCTGATGTTATGAGATTTTTCTATATATTTAAAATTTTTTCTATATATTTATTTCACTCAATAGGATGTCTTCCAAGTTCATCCATATTGTCACATCATGAATTCATTCCTTTATACAGCTGAATAATATTCCATTGTATGACTATACTATTATACATTTTATTTATCAATTCATCTATTGAAGGATGCTTGTGTTGCTTCCATCATTTGGCAATTGTGAATAGTGCTGCTATGAACACTTGTGTCCAAATATCTTTTTGAGATGCTGCTTTCAATTCTTTGGGGTATATACCTAGTAGTGCAATTGCCAGATCATATGATAATTCTATACTTTGCTTTCAGAGGAGTCATCAATCTGTCATCCACGGTGAATACACCATTTTGCAGTGCTCCCAGAAGTGAATGAGAGTTCCTATTCCTCCACATCCCCTCCAATACTTGTGCTTTCCATGGGGTTTAATAAAATAAGAGGTGGCCAATTCAGCTGTAAGAAGGACACTCCCACTGTGGAGGCTCCCTTCTGATGCAGGCCAGGGAAGCAAGTGCTGAGAGGCAGGGCCACATATGGAAGAAGACTTGGTCATCAGTCATCTCCAGGAGAGAACCCCATCCAGGGAGACCTGGATTAAAGGGGGTCCAAAGTCCCCACAGATAATCCATGAAATTTTCAGACACTGCCAGTCCCAACACATTTCTCCCAAGATCCTATGATTGTCATCCAGGTCAGTTATGTGATAATATGGTGAGACCCTGCAAAAGTCCTCTGCCCTTGCTTGCCTTGAGGAAAGGGGAACCCATGGGGGGAGTTTCCTGTGATGCCTGTGGCAGGATCCTGCTCCCCATGGGCAGAAAGAAACACTTAGAATGAGCCCACCAGGCTGTGGGTACAGGAGCCCTCTGTTGGCATGATGCCCACCATTCTGCCCTGACATGCTCTGTGCAGGGGAGGGGTGAGGTCAGGGCACTGCTTGATCCTCTAGGCTTGCTGTAGGCCCAGGTGGGGCACAGAGAGTCAGAGCCCAGGGGCTGGTCCGCTTTCCCTGCCATCAGCAAGGCCCTTTCATTAATGCACAGGACAATTAGCACTTTCTATTTATACAAAGAACAAAGCTAGAGATCCCGGTTGTATAGAGCCTTGCTGGTCTCCCCCACTACAGGTCAAGGACAGTCTTCCCTGGTGATGTCTAGACAGCTTCTCTGAAGACCCCAACATAGCCTCCTCTGGCTCTCCTTTCAGAGCTAAGTTCCTTAGAAACAGTCCCATGCAGTCCCTCTCCAGACCTATTCATCTCTATTTCAGCCCTCTGTGTGTTTGAACTTGCTGAACCCTAGCCAACCACTCCAGTGGAACAACTCTCCTATGGGTATTCCAATTACTTTCAAATTCTCACATGCAAAGGCCACTGTCTTTATCATTCTTGAACTTTACTTCCTGAGTTTTCAGCAGTTTTACAGATTTGATTATGTCCTTCCCCTTCTGCTATCTTGGCTTCACCATATTTCCCTGGTGGGGCTCCCTGCTAACTTTCTTTCATACATCTCAGTGTCCTCTTTCTCTGTTAACCATGGTCATGTTGAAGTTCAACAAGGTTCAATCTTCTTCTCACTTTCCTTCTCATTCACCATAGTCTATTTCAGTGACCACATCCAAACCTATTGTTTTAGTCAGGATGCCAAGGACTCTTAACTTTTCATATCTAGCCCAGATCTCTCTCCCGGTCCCACATGTGAATTTCTCACTTTTCTTTCATAGATCCCTCAAACTAAGGCTGTTACCCCACAGTTCTACACCCTTTTCTTTTTCAGTATGAATTGTGCCACCCACTGCCCAATTATCTAATCCAGAAATTGGAAGATTTCCTTTATATTTCCCAGTCTATCATTCTTAATTACAATTAGTCTGAAGATGTGTCAATGCTACTCCCTAAATATATCTTCTCAACTCCACCCCACATCCCTATTTCTCTTTGTAGACTTAGTCCAGTATTACATCACTGATAGTCTGGGCTGTTGTCACAAGCCTCCAAATATTTTCTCCACTTCTGGTCCAGCCTCTCTCAAATTTGTCTTCTACACAGCAGCTAGGACATGTATAAAATTCAAAATATCCCTTATCTAAAACCATTCAATTATTTATGTAGTCTGCATAATAAAAGTCAAATTAGCCCAGCATTTTAGAACAGAAATCTCCAAAGTGGCCATGATCCACCTCTATGACTCATCTGCAAACCACCCAACGGAATTATCTTACACTAAAGTCAGCATATGGTAAACAGTGTTCTAAAGAGCACTTCTACTAGATATTAATTAAATTCTGGTCTAATGAGTTTGTGACCATGGGGAAATGGACTTAAACATGGTGATGGGCAGAGAGTGTAAACTACAATGTAAACTATAACACACTCATAGTGGCAGTGCTCCAAAATGTGTTCATCAATTTTAATACCTCCGTTAGTGGAGGTATTGTTATTAACGGAGGATGTTGTTATTGTGGAAAATGTGGAAAAGGTTGGGAATCGGGCATATGGGAATCCCCTATATATTTTTTGGTAACATTTAGGTAGTCTAAGTATCTTTTTAAAAATTTTAAAAAGTATATTAAAAAAATAAACACAGCAATGGGCATTGGGGATATTCAAATAAGGAACAGAGAAGATAAAATTTGAGTACTGAATTCCTGTTTTTCACTGAATAGATAGTACCATTTCAAGGCATTCAGTTTGGGAAATGTTACTGAAGGCATTTGGGAAAACCTACAGTTCCAACAATATACTATCCTCTCTTCTTCATCTCTGCCTGGTGAGCCATCCATTCATTCAGTCATCCATTTGCTCATACATCCCAAAACAATCATTGGAAATCAACTATATATGCTGTACATTCAGGGGGAGAACATGCTCTTGGTGAGCCAAACTTTGTAAACATATGGTTAAAACAGACAGGATAAATGTTCTGAATTTGGGACATAGTGCAAGGACCTGAGTTTGAGAGATCAATAGAGAGTAAGCTTTCCCCCTCCTCCTTGACAAGGGGTATCCCTCAGATAGGTGTGAATTTTTTTTTTACTTTAGGTATTAAATTGAGTCTTAGGTGTTAAATGAGCATATATTTACAAGTGTCATATCTTTCCCTTATGTTGATCCTTTTATTGTTATGAAATCTCCCTCTTTGTAGACGTATAGGTAAGGTATATGTACATGAAATGAAAGTTAAATGGTATCAAATAAAATAAGATTTAAAATATTTAGGATGTTAAATTTTAACCCAATGGAAGACACAGGAAAAAGAAATGAAAATATATCCACATAGGAAAAGGAAGGCAATCAATGTGGTACAATTCAAAACATCAAATATATATAATAGTAGGAAAAAAAGGCTGTGTTTAAAATGAATTGTTACCTTAGAAAAAACTTTCTGGATAAAGTTAAGAAATTCATAATATTAATAATTTGAAAGAATGTGGGAGAGTAAACTAGACTGAAGTGACAGAAGTGATCATGAAATTATTCTAGATAGATATTTTTTATTATGTACATGTATATAATCAAGAAAATATGTTTTAATAAAATGCAGATTTCTGATCCTCCATTCCAACCCACATATAAAAATATCTGGGTATAAGATACAGAAAATAGTATTTTAAATATGTTCCCTACAAGATTTTCATGTACAATAATGATTGATCCTTTCTGTTGGGAAACTGTAATGAATTCATTGAAAGGTTCAGAATTACTGACATAAGTCATATATATTGGCTTCTTCAAGTTTCCACTAATTACTAAAATATTACATACCTGGACCAGAGGTTAAACTCCTGCCAAAATGTCTTTATCAAGTGATACTTTATAATTATACTTTTGATTTTTATTTACCAAGAAAGGGTTCTTATTTGCTAAAAAAAACTTTATTATTATTCTTTTTTATTCATTGTCTTTAACAACACTTGTCTGTTAGTTAATTCTACTGTAAAAGCTACCACTTTCAGCATTTTTGCTGGAAACTTTTTCTTAAGAATGGTATGTTTTCTTCTTTGTGAAAAACAAATAAGTAATTGATTTTTGGCCTGAGAAATTATTTAACAAAAATGATAAAAGCAGGGCTACCCTGATGGAATGGGATAAGTGTCAGAACTGTGTACTCTCAGTTTCCTCCATGACTCCTGCATTAATTTCCTAGCTGCTGTAATGGATTCTATATAATGGGTTGGCTTACCAACAGGGAATAACAGACTCAAGGTTTCAGAGCCTAGAAGGCTTGCTTCCTCCCAGAGTCAGTACTTAGAACTCACCAGCCATGTTGGTGCTCCTTGGCTTTTCTGTCATGTGCTGATGCATATGGCTGTGTCTTCTCCTTTCTCTTCTGGATTCCACTGACTTCCAGCTTTAGCTGCTCCCAGAGCTTCCTTTCCATGTCCAATTTCTTTGCTTATAAGGACTTCAGCCACACTGGATGAAGGCCCACATATTGAAAGTTCCTATTTACAAAAGAGTTCATACCCACAGACCAGGGGTTGGGACCTGAACATACCTTTTCTGGGGGACATTATGCAATCCCCAACACCAGTTATATCCTCTGACAACTCACCTTTGCAATGGGACCCAGAAAGCAATTTAAAAATCATTAAGTGAAAAATCACTCTGGAAATCAGTATTTCATATGTCCACAATTCTCACTTTGCATGGAACACTAAGAAATTCAGTCAAATTTAATACAATATTGTATTAATTCTTTGTAACCATGTTTACTTTTTCCTTCTTTATGGCTTTAAATTCCTTAGTGCTTTAGTTTCAAGAGAATTTAACAATTATTTCTATAAATAGTTATTTGTGTTCCTATACTAAAAAACCATTATGGAAAGATGAGCTACAAACAGTCTGAATGCATATTCATTAATATTATTTTTATTGAAATCATGTGAACTCAAATGGCTTTGACTACAATGTTTCTTCTGGGAAGATGGCAGACTAGAAAGACAGAGGACTCTCTTCTCATTCTCAGGAAAATGGCTAGAAGACAGGCAGAAATGGCCTGGAAAGAAACTTCTAGGGTTCCGGACTCCAGGGGAAGGCTGGACACCACCCAGCAGAGAGAGGGGCAATGGAAAAGAACCATGGTGGCAAAACTGTGAGTACATGTTGCAGCTGCCAGTATCCACCCCCACCACAAGATACTTTGAGTTCTCAGGCCTCAGGGCCATTGGCTACAAAGGGGGACCCACCTCCCAGAAGTGAGGAGAGAGCACCACAGCCTAAGGCTGGCTGCTTCTGACCCACAACTTTAGTCTGCTGTGCCCTTGAGCTCCTGCCCGCCTGGTGGGGCCCTGCTATTGTTTGCCTGAGAGCCAGCAGGGGACTAAAGAGATCCAGGACTAAGGAGATCTGATCCTCTCAATTGCCCTCTCTATTGACCAGGACTGACTGTTTGAATTAGGAGGCTCTTAGCCTCCAGCAGGATCCTCTATCACAGTTATCTGGTCTGGTGGATACAAACACACTCTGACCAGGCTTTGAATTGAGAAGGCTGACATAGAGTGCCATCTGCTGGTGGACCAAGGAAAAGTATATGAGGAACACAAATCAGCAAGAGAGGCATTTTCTGGTCTTTACAGTCTCTCTCCCCAAGGCCCTAGGAACCAGGTCTGCAACACATTACTCTGCTCAGGGCCCAGATCTGAGCAACTAACAGGGACAATCCTAAAGAGACAGAACAAGTTGAACCAAGAATCAAGGACACCAGTAACACACAGCCTCCTGCCATTAATCCCTATGAAAGGAAAGTCAGCATTTGAGTAAACTCACCATCCAAATCGGATGCCTAGACATCAGCAAAAAGTTACAAGTCATTCTAAGAAAGTAGAAGAAATGACCCAAAAAAGGAATGTATCAAAGTCCCCAGAAGAGACACAGGATTTCATACAACTAACCAAGGAGATGCATACAAATTCCCAAAATCAAATGAGTGATTTGAAAGACAATATGGATAAAAAGATAAAAGATATCAAGAAGACACCAAGTGAGCACAAAGTAGAATTTGAAAACCTGAATTGAAAAGTAACAGCATTCATGGGAATGAAAGACACAGTAGTGAGATAAAAAACTAATTAGAGGGGAGCAGTTGTAGCTCAAGTGGTTGAGGACCTACTTCACATGGACAAGGCCCCAGGTTCCATCCCTGGCACCTTCTAAAAACAAACATGAAAAAAATTGACCTCTCACTTGTAGCAGATGTAGCTCAGTGTTTGAGCACCTGTTTACAATGCATAAGGTCCTGCATTCAATTGCCAATACCTCCTAAAGTATGGATTAAAAAACATTAGCCATCCATGTGCTGCCTACAAGAGACTCACCTTAGACCCAGGGATAAAAGCTAGCTGAAAGTGAAATCTTTGAAAAAATACTCCATGCAAATAGTAACCAAAAAAGATTATGTCCTCTACACAAGAAAAAGAAAAAACTTGCAAACTTTGATGAATGATTCTGCAGTTCTTTGGGATTTGAGGGTTCTATGACAATAGAAAAGTGGCCACTGCCTCTTATGGTTTAGAAAAGCCTGAGAGAAGAGAGAGAAGAGGCAGGAGAAGGAGGAGGAGGAAACTGGAGGGAGGAGGGGAGAAATGGGACATAAAGAATGGCAGGGAGGGTTGGAGTCCTGCTACACTGGGCTGTTTTGTGTGTTTGCAGGGCAGGAGGTATCTGGACATTGATTTAGTGGGACGGTGACAGAGGAGATTCTTGTAAGAGGTAGAATTTTGGGTCTCTTCAACGGAGATCAGGGCTGTGTGTGGGACCCTTCCCCCCTGGGGCTGGAAGCCCAGCAGTGGTGATTCCTGGAGGCTTTGCTGTGCTTGGGAGTTCCCAAGCCCAGAGCGGGTTGCTTCAGGGGCTTGCAGGGTGGGAGGTGTCCAGAAGGCGATTTGGTGAGACAGTGATGGAGGAGATTCTCCTGAGAGGGGGAATTTTGGGTTTCTGACACGGAGGTCTGAACTTCTGCCTAGAGTCCCTCCCCCTAGGGCTGGCAGCCCATCTGCAGTGGTCCCTGAACTGTTTGTAGAGAACTGGCGCTCCCTGCAGGCTGTTTCAGGGGCTTGCAGGGTGGGAGGTGTCTGGAAGTCAATTTGGTGAGACAGTGTCGGAAGAGATTTTTGTGAGAGGTGAAATTTTGGGTTTCTGACATGGAGGTCAGAGATTGCAGGTGTGACCCCTCCCCCTAGGGCTGGCGCCAAGCTGCGGGGATCCCTGAAGGCTGTGTTGTGCTGTGGTGTTCCCAGGCTCCCTGTTAACCGGATGCATGATTCCCAGTTCTCTGTCCCCTAAACCCTGGTGGCTCACACTTCAGAGACTCACACCTCTTGAGTCTGCAATATCACAGAATTCCTAATCCTGAATCCACTGCGCCCTGAGGCCCATCTGAGGTCCTTGATTATCTTAGCCCTCAGCGTTTGCGGGTTTTTTTCTCTCTTTTTTCTTTTTTGTATTGTCTTGAGTGTTAATATTGTATTATCTCCTGGTCTTTTCTTCCATTTTATCTCCCAAGGTACTTTCTCACTTATTTAGGTTTTTGTTCTTCTTTTCTTTTTCTTGCTTGTTTCCCTCCCTTTTCTTTGCCCACCCCCTTTTGTCTTCTCTTCTTTTTTCCTTTTTCTCTTTTTCTTCTTATTTTATTTATAAAATAGGTGCTGTAGGGAGTGCTCCACATGTGCTGTGTTTCCTCATCCTCCATTTCCTCATTTCTGTGTGAATTGATTTTGGCCACCTACACTATCTCCTTTCCCCCATGTCTTGCTATCCTCCATCATCTACTGTCTCTCTTACATTCCACCTCCCTTTCTTTCACACCCAAGTTGTCTAACTTTTAATTTCTAATACCTTTGTTCTATTTTCTCTCTTTTATCCACTCTTGATATTATTGTATTTCTTTCCTCTTTCCCTCTCTCATTAAAACACTGGCTTTTTAATTTATTTTTATATTTTAATTTAATTTAATATTCCTCCCCATATTCAGTTGACTATTTCATTATAGGTGCACTACTTATTGCTATAACTCTACACAACTTACATGAGTCTAATATCCATTCTCCCAGATCTCACATTGTTGCTCTGTTAACATTTATCACCAATACTACTTTACACATTTTCTTTTCTTACACACTTCCCTTTCCCTGGCCCTAACATTTTCCTTCAAAGTGAACTTAGCCAGCAAAAAGAAAACAGAGTAAGAAGAACAAAGTGACAAAGAGAAGACATAACACACAAGAAAAACAACTAATTAATTCCCAAGACTAGACAAAGAGGCTTAGGAACTAATTAAACCCATCAAGATAAAATGATGACCAGACAGCAACAAAAAACTACAAACCAAACCAATAATGAGGAAAACATGGCTGAGTCCAATGAACAAACTAAAAACCAGGAAGGGGAGCAGAACATCAGACAAGTAATTAAAGATCTCAGAACATATATTAGAGACAAACTTAATGAATTAAAGAAGAGATTAACAATATGAAGAAAATTCTTGGAGAGGAAAGTGCAGACTTATGCAAAAAGATAACACATATGATCAGAATAAAAACAACAGTTAAGAAATCAAAAATACATTTTCAGCAAATAGCAGCAGATTAGAAGAGGCAGAGGAGAGAATTAGGGACATGGAAGACAGTACATCTGAAATCAAACAGATAGTAGAACTGATTGATAGAAAGATAGAAAAAATCCAGCTAGGACTTAGGTACCTGAATGACAATGCAAAATGTACAAACATACGTATTATAGGCATCCCAGAAGGAGAAGAGAAGGGAAAGGGGACAGAAGGGGTGTTGCAGGAAATAATGCCTGAAAACTTCCGAAATCTACTGAGAGAGATGGATGTACATGTCCAGGAAGCACAACGCACCTCAAATATCATAAATCCCAACAGGCCCACCCCAAGACATATACTTGTCAAATTATCCAATGCTCAAGACAGAGAGAAAATTCTAAAAGCAGCAAGAGAAAAGAAAACCATCACATACAAGGGAGGCTCCATAAGATTAAGTACTGATTCCTCATCTGAAACCATGGAGGCAAGAAGGCAGTGGTATGATATAGTCAAGGTGCTAAAAGAAAAAAAAAAAATTCGAACCAAGAATACTCCACCCAGCTAAACTAGGATTCAAAAATGATGGAGAGTTCAAAATATTCGCAGATAAACAGAAATTGAAAGAGTATGCCAACAAGAACCCCCCCAACTTCAAGAAATATTAAAGGGACTTCTGCAGGAAGAAAGGAAAAAACAGGAGAGGAAGAGTTGGAGGAGAGTATAAGAACAACAAAAAAGACAAAAAGAGAAGGAAAAAAACAAACAAAATATGACAAGCACAAGTCCAATCAAAATATGGCTAACATAAATAATTCCTTGAAAGTAATAGCACTGAATATCAATGGATTAAACTCACCTATCAAAAGATTCAGACTGGGACATTGGATAAGGAAATATGACCCATCTATATGCTGTCTACAAGAAACAAATCTTAGACCCAGGGATTCATGGAGGATGAAAGTGAATGGTTGGAAAACAATCTTACAAGCAAACAATAACCCAAAAAAGGCAGGAGTAGCTATATTAATATCAGGCAAAATAGATTTTAAATGCAAAAGAATTGTGAGAGACAAAGAAGGATACTTACATATTAGCGAAAGGGACAATCTCTCAAGAAGAACGAAAATCATAAATATTTATGCTCCTAACAAGGGCACCTACAAATATGTGAGGCAAACACTGGGAAAACTAAGTGAAAGAATAGATGCCTCTACAATTATAGTGGGAGATTTTAATACACCACTATCAACTTTGGATAGAACATCTCAAAAGAGAATCACTAAAGAAACAAAAACTTTGAACAGTATATTAAAGGAGCTGGATTTAATAGACATTTACAGATCATTACACCCGAAAAAAGCAGGATATACATTTTTCTCAAGTGCACACGGATCATTCTCCAAGATAGACCATATGCTAGGCCACAAAGAAAGGCTGAATGAATTCAGAAAGATTGAAATCATAAAACATAATATCTCTGACCACAGTGGAGTGACACTGGAAATCTGCAAGGGCCAGAGGACCAGATTTCACACCAAGATATGGAAATTAAACAGCACACTCTTAGAAAAAGTGTGGGTCAAAGAGGAAATCTCAAAAGAAATTAATAACTACATTGAAACTAATGATAACGATAAAACAACATACCAAAACTTATGAGATGCAGCAAAAGCAGTACTGAGAGGGAAATTTATAGCCATAAATTCATACATCAAAAAAGAAGAAAGAGCAAAAACTGAAGAACTAACTGCACATTTGGAGGAATTAGTAAAAAAACAACAAAGTAACCCCACAAGAAGAAGAAAGAAAGAACAAAGATAAGAGCAGAACTAAATGAAATAGAAAATAAGAAAGTTCTTGAAAAGATAAACAAGACCAAGAGCTGGTTTTTTGAGAAGATCAATAAAGTTGACAATCCCTTAGTGAGACTAACAAAGAAAAAAAGTGAGAAAATGCAAATACACAAAATAAGAAATGAGAATGGAGATATCACCACTGACCCCACAGAAATAAAGACTATCATAAGAGGATACTTTGAAAAACTATATTCCAACAAAAATGAAAATTCAGAGGAAATGGACAAATTCCTAGAAACACATAAGCAGCCTATATTGATGAAAGAAGAAATTGAAGATCTCAACAAACCAATCACAAGTAAAGAGATAGAATCAGTCATTAAAAACCCCCCAACTAAGAAGAGCCCAGGGCCAGACTCCACAGGTGAATTCTACAAAACGTTCCAGAAAGAACTAACACCAGTCCTGCTGAAACTCTTCCAAAAATTGAAACAGAAGGAGCATTGCCAAACTCATTCTATGATGCCAACATTACCCTAGTACCAAAGCCAAACAAAGACACCACAAGAAAGGAAAATTACAGACCAATTTCTCTAATGAAACTAGGCACTAAAAATCCTCAAAACACCTGATAACCATATTCAACAACACATTAAACAAATTATACACCATGACCAAGTGGGATTCATTTTGGGTATGCAAGGATGGTTCAACATAAGAAAATCAATCAATGTAATACACCATATAAGCAGATTGAGGGGAAAAAATCACATGATTATATCTATAGATGAAGAAAAAGCATTTGACAAAACATAACACCCTTTCTTGATAAAAACACTGCAAAAGATTGGAATACAAGGAAGTTTTTTGAACATGAGAAAGAGTATATATGAAAAACCCACAGCTAACATCGTTTAAAATGGTGAAATCCTAAAATCCTTCCCTCTAAGATCAGGAACAAGACAAGGATGCCCATTCTCTCCCCTTCTATTGAACATTGCCTTAGAAGTACTTGCTTGAGTACTGAGGGGAGAACCAGATAGAAAAGGCATTCAAATTGGAAAGGAAGAAGTCAAAATTTCATTATTTGCAGATGACATGATCCTATACATAGAAATCCCTGAGCGGTCTACAACAAAGCTTCTAGAACTCATAAATGAGTTTAGTAAAGTCGCAGGTTATAAAATCAATGTGTAATAATCAGTAGCATTCCTGTACACCAATAATGACCAGGTTCAGGAGGAAATCAAGAAACAAATACCATTTACAATAGTAAATAAAAAAATCAAATAACTAGGAATAAATTTAACTAAAGATGTAAAAAACTTATACACAGAGAACTACACAAGTCTATTCAAGGAAATCAAAGAAGACCTAAATAAATGGAAGAATATTCCCTGTTCGTGGAAGGAAGACTAAATATTATTAAGATGTCTATCCTACCAAAACTGATCTACACATTCAATGTAATCACAATAAAAATCAACACAGCATACTTTAAGGAACTAGAAAAATTATCTATGAAATTTATTTGGAAAGGAAAGAGGCCCCGAATAGCCAAAGGCATATGAAATAAGAAAAATGAAATTGGAGGAATTACACTACCTGACTTCAAAATATACTACAAATCTACAGTACTGAAAACAGCATGGTATTGGCACAAAGAGAGACACACAGACCAATGGAACCGAATTGAGAGTTCTGATATAGATCCTCATATATATAGCCATATAATTTTTGATAAAGCTATGAAACACTCTCAACTGGGAGAGAAGTGCCTATTCAACAAATAGTGCTGGGAGAACTGGATATCCTCATGTAAAAGAATGAAAGATGATTACCATCTCACACCTTATACAAAAATCAACTCAAGATGGTTCAAAGACCTAAATAAAAGAACCAAGACCATAAAGACTTTGGAAAGCAGTGTATGGAAGCATATACGAGACCTTGTAATAGGAAATGGCTTCATGAACTTCACACCAAAAGCACGGGCAGCAAAAGAACAAATAGATAAATGGGGCCTCCTCAAAATTAAAGCCTTCCGCACCTCAAAAGAGTTTGTCAAGAAAGTGAAAAAAGAGCCTACACAATGGGAGAAAATATTTGGTAACCATATATCAGATAGGAGACTTATAACTTGCATATATAAAGAACCCCTATATCTTGAAAATAAAAAGATAAATAACCCATTTAAAAAATGGGAAAAAGTTTTAAACAGACACTTCTCTAAAGATATACAAATGGCTAAAAAGCACATGAAAAAAATGCTCCAAATCTCTAACTATCAGGGAGATGCAAATCAAAACCACAATGAGATACCATCTTACTCCCATAAGATTGGCAGCTATGAAAAACACAGAAGACTACAAATGCTGGAGAGGTTGTGGAGGAATGGGAACGCTCATCCACTGCTGGTGGGAATGCAGAATGATCCAGTCATTCTGGAGGACAGCTTGGTGGTTTCTCAAAAAACTAACCATAGATTTGCCATATGACCCAGCAATTCCACTTTTGAGTATATAACCAGTAGAACTGAAAACAATGAAACTAACCGATATATACACACCAATGTTCATAGCAGCATTGTTCACTATCGCCAAAAGTTGGAATCAACCCAAATGCCCATCAAGAGATGAGTGGATCAATAAAATGTGGTATATACATACAATGGAATACTACTTGGCTTTAAGAACAAATACACTACAAACACACGTGATAACATGGATGAATCTTGAGAAGCTTATGTTGAGTGAAGCAACCCAGGCATTGAAGGATAAATACTACATGACCTCAATGATATGAACTAAGTAAATCAAGCTGCCTCAGAGAGCTAGAGACTGGATGATAGGCTTAAAGGAAATTGGGGGTTAGAGGAAGGATATAAGCTGACACCTGCATGGATGAAATCTATGATAAGCTGGAGGTAGTATTTGTACAAGGAAGAGATAAAATGGGGGCAAAGTGTTACCTCTGGGTAGAGCTATGCGGGCTTGAGGGGGGCTAGGAATGGGAGGATGGGTAATATTGCCCAAGAAATTGGGGGGAGGGTGGGGCAACATACCAACATAGGAGATTGTCAGGCATTTGGTTGAGAGTATAATGCTGAGAAAACCTTTTCAAAAATATAATAAGGAAAGTTACCTATTTAAGATGCTTAAAGGGGATAATCTGATGCAGGACAGGCTCCTAGGGAATATATGAATGCTCATTTTGCCACAGTGGGTTATATCGTTGGGTAGAGACCCATGTAATGAGAGTGAAGGTATACCCACATCCTGGGGAGGACTGATGCCATCAAATAGAGGGAACTGTGTCTCTCAAGAGAAAGGGTGGCTCCCAGGGCATTAGGGCAGTTGAGTATATCAAGCTCTCAACACTGTTGCAAGTATCTCTGAACATGGCCCTTCAAGCCATGAACATTGACTGTCACTGTGGGCCCTATGGGGAGGGGGAAGAGATATTGAATAGGGGGAACCAATGTAACTGTGTGGGCAATAGAAGTGTTTCACAAGAGTATGCAAGGATGGATATGAGACATGTAAATTATACCAAAATATATAGGGGCTGATTGGCTAAAATGTAAATCATGATGTAAAACATAAGATAACTAAAAATTTAGAAAATTGTATAGTCTAAAATATAAACCACAATGTAAACACAAATGTTACCTTGTTTGAAAGCTATTGTCTCAATATCTGTACATCAGTTTCAGTAAATATAGTATGAATATGTAAAAAGATTATTGCTGTGGAAGGGAAAAGGTTTTATTTTGGATATGTGGGAGTACTGTATATTGTATATGTGAATTACTTTAATCTAAAACTCTTGTGAAGATAAGCTTAATAATTAGAAAAAAGAAAGGAAAAGGATGGGGCGTAGACACTGAGGAAAAGATGGAAGAAGTTGCCTTGCCAATATGCATACAGAGCAACACTTATTGCAGTGATGGAGGGCAAACATCCAAAACAAAGCTTTTGCATTTTAAATTTTTTGATACCTCAATTTATTTTTACCTTAATTTTTCCAAGTTAATATGTATTTTATATCTAACCTTTAAACTCATTGCTATATTGCATTTTACTAATAAGGGAACCTGGCAATATATTGGGCTTCACTTTTCAGGAGGTTTTGGATCACAGAGAGTTTCAACAATGGCAGCGGAGGAATACTGGTGTGGGATGTTACTGACAGGGGACACATGGTTGGCAGGGAGTTCTACAGGGCATATATCCAGGGTACATAAAAATGTTTGGATATTTTCATAGTGGATACAATTAAAAAGAACTGAGTGAGTGCTGAGTTCCTAGCCAGGGAGCTCTATCACAGTCCCTAAAGGAACAACAGCAATCCCCCAAGTGCAATGGCAAAGACCAAAAAAGAATGAAGGTCCAACAATGAACCCTTGATACTAATGACTATGCTTGTGAGCCTGTGCACCTGAAATAAGAACAAGGCCTAGAGCTGCAGGGTGCCTAAGAGTTACCTCCTGAGAGCCTCCGTGTTGCTCAAATGTGGCCAGTCTCAAAGCCAACTTCAGAATGTAAATGTGTTGCCTTTCCCCCAGCATGGGACATGACTCCCAGTGATGAGCCTCCCTGGCACCGAGTGATTACTATCAAGTACCAGCTGATGATGAACTAGAAAATGACCTTGAATACAAGGGTCACCTTGGATCAGCAGAATATCTCAGTCTACATATAATACCAGGAGTTAAAAATGCTTTTTGACCTGAATCAAGGGGAAAATGGAAAGGACAAATGAGTTTATGTGGCTATGAGTCTCCAAAAAAGAGGCAGGAGGTTATCAGAGAGGTTGCCCTTATGCACACCTCAGCAGAGTCCCAGAGACAGATAAAGTAGATACAACCCCAGGTATTGGTTCTCCTGAGGGCTACAGAGACCCACAGGTTCTATGGTCATGGCAGATGGAGTTCATTGCCATGTCAGTTGGCCCTTCTTTGGAGTTTGTGTGTCAGAGTCTTGTTCGGTGACCCGAGGTATCGGGAATGAAAGACAAAGAAAGATTGGGTTCAGGGGATCTGAGAGCATTGATCTCTCAAGCTCATCAGACAACTTTATTGAGTTGAGGGGCTAGTATATATACCCCTAACATACGTGACATTCAGCACACAATCAAGTTACCTATTACCCTTACCTCATACTATATTAACTAGTGGTTGATGAAAACCCAACAAACTTTACTGGAACTATTATTATGAAAATCAGTAACTATACTCATAAATCCTGTTACCCAGGTTGTTCTGTTCTAGGTATCGTTCTGCCTGCAGGTGTGCTGACCCAGCCAAGATTGTGCTCCACACCGATAATCATAAGGGACAGCTTGACTCAGTGGTCAAAGAAGTAACTTGCTTCCATGGAAACAACATGCCTTTGTATCCCACATTTGTGTATCTGTGTGATGGGGCTGGACTCAGATGTGATCTTTTTTCACAAGCCTCTCCTGTTACGTTTACCAGAACTGTAGTTGGTGCTGGGGTTTAATATGTATCCAGAGGATCTGAATCTCTGGACTGACCATATGATAGCCAGGCCCTGAGCCTCAACAGACTTCAGCTCCTACACTCTGGTTTATTAGACTTACCCCACTCAGCCAACATGGATTTGAAGAAAGTCAACCACCACACCATGGAGCCAAGAGTGGCTACAAGTGAAAGCAGGAGGATTGCATCCAGTATCCATGTGGAAACTAAGCCCCCTCTTGATATAGATGTGGAGTGGACACAACCAATCCAAGGTCCACAGGATGGAGGAATAGGATATGGATTAGAGTGGACTTGATGATATTCTTTTCATGAACTATTAGTGATTAGTAATCAAAGATAATGTGGCATTGGGGTGGAGAAAGTGGCCATGGTGGCTGCTGGGTGTGGGGAATGGGAGGAAGAGATGAGATGGGGGGGCATTTTCGGGACTTGGAGTTGTCCTGGGTGGTGCTGCAGGGACAATTGCTGGACATTGTGTGTCCTCCCATGGCCCACTGGATGGAACATAGAGAGTGTGGGCTATGATGTGGACCATTGACCATGAGGTGCAGCGGTGCTCAGAGATTTATTCACCAAGTGCAATGAATGTCTCAAGATGATGGAGGAGATTGTTGCTGTCGGGGGAGGGGTGAGGTGAGGGGGTGGGGGTATACGGGGACTTCATATTTTCTGAATGTAATAATAAATAAATTAATTAATTAAAAAATAAAGAAAAAAAGTATGAAAACGGAAACAAAAAAAAAGAATGGCAGGGAAGATTCATGTGGTCAGAGAGGATCCTGCAAAGGCACTAATAGAAGAGGGGAAGCTTAAGTGAGCTAAGAGAAAAACCCTCTGACCAGGTTCTGTACTAGAGCAGAAAAGAAAAATACTTTAATTGGTTCTAGTAATGAAGACTAGCAAGAGACTTGCTCAATTACAAAATTCCTTTTTCCTCCTAATTCACTCTTGAGTATGTCTGTGTTGATAATGCTTTTTTAACTTAATACCCCAGCTTTTAGCCATATTTAGAACTAGAGAAACCTATTCCTTGAATAGGAACCAGTAAGGATTTTTGTGGCTCCTTTCCTATGTAGGCACACCTTCTCCTTTTGGATGGCATGGAACTGTACCATCAGCAGGTGACAACTCAGAACTTGGTAGGTGAGAGATATAGTAGAAAGAAACTGTCCAAGCACCAAAGAGCACTATCATTATAATAGCTTTTGTTCCTCCACTTCACATTATCTGTATATTTCTTTGTTAGGTGAAATTCACATAACATAAAACTAACAATTGTAACAGTACATTCAGTGGCATTTAGTACCTTTACTATGTTGTGCATCAAATGCATCTAATTTCGGAACATTTTTATCCACTCCAAGGGAAACCTCATAGAGTGAAAAGGAGTTACTCCACCTTCCCCACTCCCCTCAACCCTGTGAACCATTAATTATCTTTCTGTCTCTCTTTATTTGCATATTTTGGGGGTGGGGTGGGGTGCGTGGGAGCCACTTATATTTTTTAATGTAAAATTTTTTGTGATCTATTTAGCTTTAAAAAATTTGTTTTTTAAAGTTTCCATTTATATGATAGTTTTTGAACATCACAGGAATAATCTGTTTGGAGTGATTACACAAGTCCTAAAAGATGAGTTACTGACAGTTTGTCCCAAGTACTGCTCTAAAATATTCCAAGTGTTGATTCATTTACAACCATAGCATTTCATAGGTCTTAATTTGCCTTTAAGATTTTCCGCTTTAAAATTCCTCTGTATCTTGAGAAACTATAATAATTCTGTCCATTTTAACTATTTTTATCATCTTGGGTCCTAGATGACCTGTTAGTTGAAAAGGAATCAGTAACCATCGGCTTACAATGATGCACTGCACTTTATTGCTCTACAATCTTAGCTTTGGCCTTCTGTGATGTAGAATATCTCATAGCAGGAGGGGCCAGCAGCTCCTCCAGGGAGGCATCCCCACTCCAGACCAGGAGTTCCACCGTGGAAGCCAGGCGCCGGTTGGGTCTCGGGGAGAAAAGACGCTCTGCAGGGAGGACGCAGGTAGGGGCCCCCCGAGGCGTGTGGGACTAGGGCGCGGAGGAGGCTGAGGGCCCGCGGGATCGCCTGTGGCCGCGCGGGGGCGGGGCTGCTGCAGGGGTGCGGCCGGGTCTTAGCCCCGCCTCCGCCGCTCAGCCCCGCCCCTGGCCATTCGGTTCCGCCCCCTCAGCCCCACTCTCAGCCCCGCCCCTGGCTCTTCAGTTCCGCCCCCTCAGCCCCACTCTCATCCCCGCTGCTGGCCATTCAGCCCGGCCTCCTCAGCCCCACTCTTAGCACCGCCCCCCAGTGTTCAGCCCCGCCCCCCGGGATCAGTCCCGCCCCCGGCGTTCAGCCCCGCCCCCGGCGTTCAGCGCCGCGCCCCCTCAGCCCCACTCTCAGCATCGTCCCCCGCCGCTCAGCCCCGCCCCTGCCCGTTCAGCCCCGCCCCCCGGCGTTGTCCCCGCTCCCGCTCAGCCCCGCCCCCTGAGCCCCCTCCAGCACGCGGCGCGGCGGCGGCGGCACCTTTCTCAGCTCGGGGTGCTCGGGACCCGGTCGCGGTGAGCTGGTGCTCGGGCAAGGCCGAGAGCCGCGCCGGCCTCCAGGTGCGCGGTGAGGGGCGCGTCTGGCCCGCGGGCGGGCGGGCAGCGAGCGCGGGACCGGAGCCCTTAGGGGGAGCGCCCGGCGCCCCCCTCAGACGCCCGCCTGCCCCCTGCTCCGTGCCCGGTGCGTGTGGGACCCATCCTGGCGGCGGCGGGGCGCGGGCTGCCGGGGCCGCCCGAAGCGCGGAAAAGCGGCGAGCGGCTCTGCCTGTGCTGCGTTCTGGGAGCGCGGGCCCGCGCCGCCGCTGAGGCTCCTGCTCGCTGGACGGTTGTGCGCGCGCCCCGCCGGGCCCCGCCTCTCTCTGCGGTTTGGGGCGGAGGTGTTGGGGGCTGCCTTCGCGGGGGGCGTGGGGCCCGGGGCCTGCTTCAATCTTTGGCATTTTTCCAGACATGGATAACTTTCTGTGAAAGTTAATTTAATGAAATTACCTATTTGAGCTGCACAGCTATTTACGATGTACCGCCTTTTGCTATCCAAGCCCCAGGTGATAGGTATTGATATTTTTTCCCAGGTTTGGCTGCCATGAACTTGCTGTAGGATTCATTATACAGCAGTTTGTCTTGGATGAATTTCTCAGAGTGGAATTAGCAACAATGATGTAAGTTTATATTTTTAAGAAACTGACAAAATGTTTGCCAAAGTGGCAGGACCATTTGGCATTCTCACCAGAAATGTATGAGGGTTCCAGGTTTTCCACATCTTCTTTAAGAGTTGGTATTGTCTTTCTTGATTTTAGCCATTTTGGTATGTCTATATAATAACTCAAAGCAGATTTTAATTTGTATTTCCCTAGTGATGAAAAGAAGTGAATGTTTCTTCTTTGGTGAAAGTGTATTTATGTATTTTCCCATTTTGAAGTGCTGTTCGTCTTTTTTTTTTTTTTAACAAATCAATTTTATCCATGCATATCAACAAAACATACAATTCATCCAAAGTGCACAGCACAGTCACTGGTATTTGGCACCATCACATAGTTGTGTATTCATCACCTCAATCATTATTAGATCATTTTCATTATTTCAATAATAATAGTGAAAAAACAAGAAAATTCATCACTTTTCCATCTGTGCTTCCCCTACTGTTCACAGCTCCCGTTTTTGGCTACTCTTGCATGAATCCTTTATTTCCCCCTCTATAAATTGACTTATCTTTACATTTTATATAAATGGAATCATAAAGTATGTTATGCAATATGTTTAGTTCATGTAATCCACTCTTACTGTATTTGTCCTTTCGTGTCTGGCTTACTTCACTCAGCATAATGTCCTCTGGGTTCATCCATGTTGTCAAATGTTTTACAACTTCATTTCTACTTACAGCTGCATAATATTCCATCATGGGAATATTGTACTCTTTATCCATTCCTCGGTTGATGGACACCTAGGTTCTTTCCAGCTTTTGACAATTGTGACTAGCACTGCTATGAACATAGGTGTGCAGATGTCTATTTGTATCAGTGCTTTCAGTTCTGAGTGTAGACCCAATAGTGATATTGTTGGGTCACTGGCAAATCTATATTCAACTTCCTTAGGAACTGCCCAACAGTCCTCCACAGTGCATTCCCACTAATAGTGAATAAGTGTTCCTATCTCTCCACATCCTCCTCTCCAACCTTTGTAGTTCTCTGACTTTTTCATAGTGGCCATTCTGATAGGTCTAAAATGATATCTCTTAGTTATGATTTGCATTTCCCTAGTCATTACTCATATTGAACATTTTTTTCCTGTGTTTTCTTGTCATTTGTATCTCTTCTTTGGACAAATGTCTATTCATGTCTTTGGCCCATTTTTTAATTGAGTCATTTGTTTTTTTATTGTTGAGTTGTAACCTCTCTTTATGTATCATGGATATTAAATCCTTATCGGACCTGTGATTTCCAATTATCTTCTTCCACTGAGGCAGCTACCTTTTCACCCTTTTGACAAAGTCGTGTGAGGTGCACAAGTGTTTAATTTTGAGGAGTTCCCATTTATCTGCTTTTCTTTCATTTTGTGTGCTTTGAGTGTAAGATCCAAGAAACCACCATGTGTGACAAGGTCTTTATGATGTTTCCCTACATTTTCTCAAGTAGTTTTATGGTCGTTACTTTTATATTTAGGTCTCTGATCCATTTTAAGTTGATTCTTATGTAGGATGTGAGGTAGGGGTCCTGGTTCATTCTTTTGCTTGTAGATATCTAGTTCTCCCAGCATCATTTATTGAAGACACTTTTTTTCCCATTAAAATGGACTTGGTTGGTGTGTCAAAAACTAGTTGACCATGGAGTTGAGGGTTTATTTGTGGACTCTAAATTCTATTCCACTGATAGACCAGTCACTCTTTATGCCAGTACCATGCTGTTTTGACCACTGTAGCTTTGTAATATGTTTCAAGGTCTGGTAGTAAAATTCCTCCCATGTTGCTATTCTTTTTTAGAATGCTTTTAGCTATTTGGGTGCACTTTCCCTTTCAAAGGAATTTGGTAAATTGCCTTTTCTATTTCAGTAAAGTAGGCTGTCGGAATTTTGATTGGCATTACATTCAGTCTATAAATCAGTTTAGGTTGGAGTGACCTCTTTATGGTATTTAGTCTTTCAGGACATGAACACAGAATGTCATTCCATTTGTTTATGTCATTTTAAATTTCTTTTACCACAGTTTTGTAATTTTCCATGTATAGGTCCTGTACTTCTTTGGTTAAATTGATCCCTATGTATTTGAGTCTTTTTGTTGCTGTTGTAAATGGAATTTTCCCACTGATTTCTCCTCAGATTGTGCAGTACTAGTGTACAAAAGCAGTGATTTCTGTATGTTGATCTTGTATTCTGCTGCTTTGCTGAGCTCATTTATTAGCTCAAGTAGCTTTGTTGTAGACATTTCAGAATTTTCTAAATATTGGATCATGTCATCTGCAAATAGTGTGAGTTTTACTTCCTCTTTTCCTATTTGGATGCCTTTTATTTTTTATTTTTTTCCTTCTCTAATTTCTCTAACTAGAACATCTAGTACAGTGTTGGACAACAGTGGTAGTAAGTGGGCATCCTTGTCTTGTTTCTGATCTTAGATGGAAAGCTTTGAACATTTCCCCACTGAGTACACTGTTGGCTGTTGGTTTTTCATATATGCCTTTTATCATATTGTGGCATTTTCCTTCTACTCACATCTTTTGAAGTGTTTTTTTTAATCAAGAAAGAATACTGGATTTTGTCAAATGCCTTTTCTGTGTCTATGGTGATGATCATGTGTTTTTTTCCCTTCAGTTTGTTAATGGGGTAAATCACGTTGATTGATTTTCTTATGTTTAGCTAGCCTTGCATACCAGGAATAAGTCTAACTTAGTTGTGATGTATGTAAGTCTTTGATAATGCTGCTGGATTCAATTTGTAAATATTTTGTTGAGAATTTTTGCATCTCTCTCTTCATTAGAGAGATTGGTCTATAATTTTCTTTCCTTATAATGTCTTTATTTGGCTTTGGTATTAGGGTGATGTTGGCTTCATGAAAAGTGTTGGGTAATTTTCCCTCCTCTTCATCATTTTGGAAGAGTTTAAACAGGATCGATGTTAATTCTTTTTGAGATGCTTGGGAGAATTCATCTCTGAAGTCATCTGGTCCTGCACTTTTCTTTGTTGGGAGATTTTTGATGATGGATTCAGTCTCTTTTAATGTGGTTGATTTGTTAAGTTCTTGTAGTTCTTGTAGTGTCAATGTAGGTTGTTTGTGCATTTCTAGGAATTTTCTCATTGTTGGGTTGTCTAGATTGTTGGCATACAGTTTCTCATAATATCCTCTTTTGTTTTTTAAAGATTTATTTTTCATTTGTTTCTCTCCCCTTCCCCCCTGCCCCCCCCTTGTCTGCTCTCTGTGTCTATTTGCCATGTGTTCTTCTGTGTCTGCTTGTATTCTTGCCAGTGGCCCTGGGAATCTGTGTCTCTTTTTGTTGAGTCATCTTGCTGCATCAGGTTTCCATGTGTGTGGGGCCACTGCTGGGGAGGCTGCACTTTTTTTTGCCCAGGACAGCTCCCCTTATGGGGTGCACTCCTTGCATGTGGGGCTCCCCTGCGTGTGGGACACCCCTGTGTGGCATGGCACTCCTTGCACACATCAGCAGTGCACATGGGCCAGCTCACCACATGGGTCAGGAGGCCTTGGGGATTGAACTGGAGTTCAAACCCTGGAACTCCCATGTGGTAGGTGAACGCTCTATCAATTAAGTCAAATCCGCTTCCCTGTAATATCCTCTTTCGAATCTTTTATTTCTATGGGGTCAGTCATTACTTTCCTCCTTTCATTTCTGATTGTATGTATTTGCCTTTTTTTTCTCCATTGTTAATCTTGCTAGCAATTTGTCAATTTTGCAGATCTTCTCAAAGACCTAGCTTTTGGTTTTGATATTCTCTATTTTTTTGTTGTTGTTGTGGTTCATTTATTTCTGCTCTTATCTTTATTTTTTCTTTCCTTCTGCTTGCTTTGAGGATTGGTTTAGTGTTTTTTCCTAATTTCTCTAGGTTTTGAGTTAAGTCTTTGAGTTTAGCTCTTTCTTCTTTTTTAATATAGGCACTTAGGGCTATAAATTTCCCTATCAAGATTTGCTTTGCTGTATCCCATAAGTTTTGGTAATTTGTGTTCTTGTTTTCATTTGTGTCAATACATTTACTGATTTCACTTGCTATTTCTTCTTTGACCCACTGATCATTTAGGAGTGTGTTCTTTAGATTCCACACAGTTGTGAAGTTATCTTTTTCCTGTGTATGTTGATTTCCGGTTTGATTTCTTTATGATCTAAGAAGGTGCTTTGTATAATTTCAGTTTTTTCATATTTATTGAGACATGCATTGTGCCCTGCATGTGGTGTACCCTGGGGAAGGATCCATGGGCACGTGAGAAGAATGTATAACCTGCTATGTATGGATGCAGCATTCTGTGTGTCTGTTAGGTCTAACTTATTTATTCTTTAAGTTCTCTGTTTCCTTGTTGGTCTTGTGTTGAGTTGTTCTGTCTCATGATGTGAGTGGTGTATTAGAGTCTCCAACTATTATTGTAGAGATGCCTGTTTCTCCCTTCAATTCTGCCAGAGTTTGTCTTACGTATTTTGGGGCACTGTGGTTAGGTGCATAAATATATCTTCCTGGTGGGTCATACTTTTTATTAATATATAATGGCCTTCTCTGTCTCCTACTTTTTTTCACTTCAAGTCTGTTTTGTCGCTGCTCTTTTTTGGTTACTATTTGCATGGAGTATCTTTTTCCAACCTTTTACTTTGAGCCAGTTTGTATCACTGAGTCTAAAGTGGGTTCTTGTATGCAGAATATGGATGGCTCATGTGTTTATTATCCATTCTGTCAAGCTGTATCTTTTGTTTGGTGCATTTAATCTATTCACAATCAATGATATTACTGTAAAGGCATTATATACTTCCAACATTTTATTCTTTGCTTTTCATGTGTCATATCATATTTTGGTCTGTCTTTTTACTCTGGATTATCCTTTCTGCTATTCTTTTTTTAAAAATATTTGTTTATTTATTTGTTTCTCTCCCCTTCTCCCCCCACCCCCAGTTGTTTGTTCTCTGTTTCTATTTGCTGCGTGTTCTTTGTCCGCTTCTGTTGTTGTCAGCAGCATGGGAATCTGTTTGTCAGCTCATCTTGTGTCAGCTCTCTGTGTGGGTGGCACCATTCCTGGGCAGGCTGAACTTTCTTTTGCTCTGGGCAGCTCTCCTTTCGGGGTTCACTCCTTGCATCTGGGGCTCCCCTACATGGGGACACCCCTGTGTGGCATGGCACTCCTTGTGCACATCGTCACTGCTCATGGGCCAGCTCCACATGGGTCAAGGAGGCCCAGAGTTTGAACCGCAGACCTCCCATGTGGTAGATGGATGCCCTAACCTCTGGCCCAAGTCCGCTTCCCTTTTCTGCTATTCTTTTCTCTATACTGTTCTCCAGGCCTCTCTCTTCTGTCTTTTTCTTTCATACTCTCCTCTAAGCCTCTCTCTTCTGTCCTTTTCTTTCAAGCTCTAAGACTTCCTTCTTATTTTCTGCAATTTGGATTCTTTTTTACAAACTCTCTTAGTTTCTGTTTGTGAATATTTTATATTCACCTTCATATTTTGAGGACAGTTTTGCTGGGTGCAGAATTCTGTGCTGGCAGTTTTTCTCTTTCAGTCTCTTAATCTCGCCGCCAGAGTTTTTGGTGAGAAATTGGCACTGTTACTGGGCATCCCTTGTATGTGATGGTTTGCTTCCCTTACTGCTCTCAGAATTTTCTCTTTATCTTTGACGTTTGACATTCTGAATAATATATGTTTTGGAGTGCATCTATTCAGATTTATTCCAATTAGGATACGGTGGGCTTCTTGGACATGTAGGGTCATTTCTTTTGTGAGAGTTGGGAAATTTTTAGCTGTTCCCTTAAATACTCTTTTTAACCCTTTTCCCTTCTCGTCTTCTTCTGGAACTCCCCTGACATGCATGGTGTTGTGTTTTCTGTTGTCATTCATCTCCCTAAGCCTCTGCTCAACATTTTTCCAATTTTTCTCCTTCTGTTCTTTTCTCTCTTCAATTTCAGCTGTTCTGTCTTCGTTGTCACTTATTCTTTCTTCTATCTTTTCAAGTCTGCTTGAAATTGTTGTATACTTTTAATGTGTTTTTGATTTCACCTATTGTGTTTTTCTGTCTCATGATCTGTGTTGCTTTTCTATTCCTCATTTCAAAATCTCTTTGTGCTTGCTCAGTGTCTTCGTGATGTCATTCATCCCTTTAGCCATATTGTCTTTCATCTTATGAATTTAATGTATGCATCTCATTAATTAGTTCTCTCAAATCTTGCATCTCTTCTGGGGCTTTGAGATATTCCTTTTCCTGGGCTATGTCTTCCATTTTCTTATTCTGGCTTGTAAATTTTTGTTGATTAGTATGTAGTTTACTCAGGTACTCAATTTCTTTGTCTTTTGTTTGAGATTTAGTGGCAGGAGGCTGTGTGTTATTGTTGCTCTTTGATTCTTGATTCAACCTGGATCATTAGGGTTGCTGAAAAGTGTGCTCTGTACCCAGTAATGAGTTGCAGACCTACTTCCTAGGGGCATGAGAGGAAAGCTATAAAGGTCAGAAAAAGCCTCACTTATTTATTTTTAATTATCTCATATGTACTTCCTAGTTCTGCCAGCAGATGGCACTATTTGGCAGCCCTCTCAGTTCAATGCCTGTTTAGAGTGTTTTTGCTGTAACATAGCCTCCATCAATGTGAGTGAGTCCTGCCTGAAGGCTAAGAGCCTTGTAATTTGAACTTTCTTATAAAAAATTCTCTAGTCTTCTCTGGCAGCCCCCCTCCCATTTCCTGGGTAGGAACCCTTCTGCATCCTCCACAGTCAGTCCCAGTTTATAGAGGAGATTGAGAGGGTCAGATTTCTTTACTCCCTTGTAGCCTCCCAAGGCAAACAATGGCAAGGCCTACCTGGCCTGGAAGTGCCATTGGGACACAACAGACCAAATGTGTGGGTCCAAAGCTGAGTCAGCCTTAGATTGTGTCCCTTTCTCTCCTGTTTCCTGGAAAGGTGCATCCTCAACAATAATTCCCACCTATAAGACAGGAAGATTGAGAGTGTTGGATTTTTCCAGTCCTGCTTAGTGTCCCAAGGTAGACAACAGTGTGATCCCGCTTAGCCCTGAAAGGCTGGTGGGACACAGCAGACCAGAATTATGGGTGAGAAGCTGTCAGCCTTAGGCTGTCCCTCTTGCTCCCCTTTCTGGGGATTGCAGATCCCTTTGTAATCAGATCAGAGGCCTTTTTATCCTTTTTAAAATTAATTTTAAAAGATACTTAAATATACAAAAATGTTACGTAAAATTTATGAGATTCTCATATGCCCCACAACTCCTACTGGTTCCCAACATTAACTTCTTTCATTAGTGTGCTGCATCCATTACAACCGATGAACAGAATTTGGAGCATTGCAACTAAGCATGGTTTTTAGTTTACATTGTAGTTTATACTCTCTCACACTCAATTCTCTAGGTTATGGCAGAATATATAAGGGCCTGTGTATTGGTCAGCCAAAGGGGTACTGATGCAAAATACCAGAGATTGGTTGGTTTTTTATAAAGGGTATTTGTTTGTGGTAGGAGCTTATAGATACTAGACCATAAAGCATAAGTTACTTCCCTCAACAACATCTATTTTCACATCTTGGAGCAAGATGTCTGCTGATGACTGCGAGGTTCAGGCTTCCTGGGTTTCCTCCCTTCCAGGATCTTGCTTCTCTGTGGGTTCAGAGTTCCTTGCTTCCCAGGGCTCCAGTTTCAGCATCAAACTCCAACATCAAAACTCCAACATTAAGAATCCTTAATTCTGTCCTTTGCCATGCCTTTTATCTGTGTGTCCCTGCCCACCAAATGGTGGGGACTCAATGCCCATCCGGCACAAGTGGTTAACATAATTACCTAATCCAGTAAATCTGTGAATTCAGTATAATCTAGTATGCCCAGAAGAAAAAATAATTTTACAAATATAATCTAATATTTCTTTCTGGAAATCATCAGTAATATCAAACTCCTACAGCCTGTATCTGTAATTACAATGTCATTCAGGTCTATTCCAAGTCCTGAAAATGTCCCCTATTATACTTTTTTTCCTCTCCCTGACTTCATCACTTCCAGTGGCCATTGTGTCCACATCGATGATAGTTTTTCCATTGATAAAACCACAGTAAGTCTATAGTAGAACACCAGTAAGTCCACATTGTCTATATTTTATTTCCCAATCCTGAGCATTTTGGAATGGTGATGCCTACTCTTCGAGAGAGGGGACTTTGATCCTATTTGTCTGATAGATTGGACTTTCTTGCTTGCAGTTGTAGACTTTCTTAGTTCCTTGGTGTGGTGGTTGTCCATTCTGACTTCCTTGTTAGGTGTCCTGGGTGAGTTCAATGAACTGGAGAGTAGTTTTGCCATTCATCACTGTAATATGTATTGTCCTGTATGTATAGTTGCATTTTCTTCCATTTCTTCCTAATATTTTACTTTTTTCATTTTGTCTTCCAAGAAAATTTAGGTCACAGTAGAGTCACATAGAGAATAAAGGGAACTCCCATATATGCAACATCCTTCCCTTTTCCTCATTACCCTGTTAATAACCTTCTTACGTGTGGATGGTACAATTGTTAGAACTGATGTACAAATATTAAAACATCATTGCAAATTATGGTCAGTGGTTTATATTATGGTTTACATTTTAGCCATATAGTTTTATAAATTTTTGATGAAATTTAACATGGCCTGTATCCATCATTACAAGATCATGCAGAACACTTCCTTTGCCCCCTAAATATCCACTCTTGTGTTGATCCTATTCCTCCCTCTCCCTCCCCTCAGGACCCACTGTGACCACCAGGCTTCACTCCTCGAAGGACAAGATTTGTAGATACTTGGAACAATGCTGAAGGCTTGACACACTAGTCTGTCCTCCTCTATTAGGAACCACCTATACTCTCTGGAGACACCCTTCTCTCTGTTTGAGAACATATCAGGCCTCCCCTGTATGGGAGTTCAACTCCTTCCGACTCATTATGTGGGTCTCCCTCCACTGATACAGCACACTATGACAAAATGATCACTTGTACCTTCTCTAGAAGACTGCCCCAGATGTTCCATGTCCCAAATGTACCCCAATCCAATACTCTAAACCAGTAGCCCTTCCTTGTCATACAATTTGCCAATACAATTTTCTCAACATTGTAGTTTCAACCACATACCTACCAATCCCCAGTGTTCAGCTGCTACCTCCCCCAACCCTTCCCCTATTTTCATGGACCATCCAACCCATCCTCCCTACCTTGGCCCCTTTCAAGCTTGCACCACCCAACCCAATAGTATCCCTACACCCCTGTCATATTCCTTCACTGTACAACTTCTCACTTACACCTAATCATAGATTTCACCCCTATGAGCATTGGCTCACAAACTTCTTCTCCCTTTCTATTTCCCGGAAACCTATCTTCCAGACTCTAGCTCCCTGAATTGGCTCAATTAGCTTAATTCTTATCAGAGAGGTCATGTAATATTTGTCCTTCAATGCCTGGCTTGCTTCACTCAACATAAGGCCCTTAAGATTCATTGATGTTATCCCATGTGTTGTAGTGTATTCCTTTTTACAGTTGAGTAATATTCCATTGTATGTATATACTACATTTTGATTATCCATTTATCTGTTAATGGGCATTTTGGGTTGATTCCAAATTTGGCAATAGTGAATAATGCTGCTATGAACATTGTTGTGCTTAATTGGTTCATGTCCTTGTTTTCAGTTCTTCTGGGTGTATACCCAGGAGTGGAATTGATGGGTTGTATGGCACAACTATAATTAGTTTTGTGAGGAAATGCCAAACTGTCATCCTCAATGGCTGGGCCTTCCTACATTCCCACCAGCCATGGATGAGGGTGTCCATTACTGTACATACTCTCCAATACCTTAGTCCTCTGATTTTTTAATGTCCACCAGTCTAATTGAAGTAAGATGGTGTCTCATTGTAGTTTTGATTTGCATTTCCCTAATAGCTAGTGATGTTGAGTATCTTTTCATATCTTCTTTGGAGAAGTGTTTGTTCAAATCACTTGTTCATTTTTTAAATGGGTTGTCTTCTTATTTTTGAGATATAGGATTTCTTTATATATGCTGGATATTAGGCTCCTATCAGATATTTGGTTACCAAATATTTTCTACCATTGTCTTTTCACTTTCTTCGCAAACTCCTTTCAGGTGCAAAAGGTTTTAATTTTGAGGAGGTCCCATTTATCTGTTTTTTTCTTTTGCTTCTCATGCTTTGGGTTTGAAGTTCATGAAGACCTTTCCTATTACAAGGTCCTATAGAAGCTTCCCTACTTATCTTCCAAGGTCTTTATGGTCTTGGCTCTTATAATTAGAACTTTGACCCATCTTTAGTTAGTTTTTGTATAAGGTGTGAGATGGATAGTCTTTTGGATATTTATATCCAGTCTTGAAGCACCATTTGTTGAAGAGGCCATTCTCTTCCAGTTGAGTGGGCTTGGTTACCTTGTTGAATATCAAATGAATGTATATGTGATGATCTTTATCAGAACTCTCAATTCAGTTCCATTGGTTAGTATGTCTGTTCTTGTGACAATACCATGTAGTTTTGACCACTGTAGCTGTTGGGAGCGGTCAATACGAGTATACACTGAGTTCAGCAATGCCGGCAACATGGCCACCAGAGCAGAGCCCACTTCCTTGTTCTTCTCCCTCCCTGCTCCTTTGTTCTCCATTTCCCGCCACTGCCCAGACTGATAAGATAGTGCTCAGGCGCAAGGCGTGAAACTAAGGTCTGCCTCCCACCCCGGCGACAGCAACAACCAATCCTTAGCCTCTACTACCTCACTCCCCGCTCCTCCCCCACCCGAGGGCATATATACTTTGCCCCCTTTAATAAAGTTGCAGTTTGATCAGAACCCTGTCTTGCTGTCATTCTTTGTGTCTCTTGTCCCACCATTCTTTCTCAGCAGGTTTCGGGTCTCTGTTGCCGTCCCGCGGGCCGGGGCATGTAGCTTTGTAGTATGCTGTCAGCCAGGTAGTGTGATTGCTCCAATTTCATTTTGCTTTTTCAATATGTCTTTGAATATTCAGGGACTCTTGCCCTTCCAATAAATTTCTTAGTCTTTCCAGTTCATTAATAAATGCTGTGTTGATTTTTATTGGGATTGCATTAAATCTGTAGATAGTTTGGGTAGGATAGACATCTTAATGCTATTTAGTCTTTCTGTTCATGAGCAGGGAATATTCTTCCATTTTTCTAAGTCAGATTTCCTTTAACAGTGCTTTGTAGTTATCTGCGTATAAGTCATTTACTTCTTTACTTAAACTTTTCCTAGTTATTTGATTTTTAGTTTCTATTGTAAATGGTTTTCTTTTTTTGCTTGATTTCCTCATCAGATTGCTCATTATTGGTGTACAGGAATGGTCCTGATTTTTCGCATTGTTCTTATAACCTGTAACTTTACTGAACTCATTTCTAAGTCCTAGAAGCTTTGTTTCTCAGGACTGTTTATGTATAGGATCATGTCATCTATAAATAGTGAAACTTTTACTTCTTCCTTTCCAATTTTGATGACTTTTACATCTTTTTCTGGCCTTAGTGCTCTGCAAGTACTTCTAACATAATGTTAAATAGGAGTGGTGAGAGTGGACATCCTTGTCTTGTGTCCAATCTTACAGGGAAAGCTTTTAGGATTTCACCACTGTATATGATTTGGCTGTGGGTTTTTCATGTATATCTTATATTATGTTGAGGAAGTTTCCTTCTATTCATATCTTTTGGAATGTTTTTATCAGGAAAGTTGCTGTATTTTGTCAAATGCTTTTTCTGCATCTGTAAAGATGATCATGTGTGGTTTTTTCCTTTGATTTCATTATGTGGTATATTATATTGATTGATTTTCTTATGTTTAACGTTCCTGGCATACCCAGGATGAAACCCACTTAGTCATGGTGTGTAATTTGCTTGATGTGTTGTTGAATATGATTAGCAAGTATTTTGTTGAGGATTTTAACATCTAGGTTCATTAGAGAGATTGGTCTGTAATTTTCCTTTCTTGTAGCATCTTTTTTGGGGTATTGGTATTGGGGTAATGTTGGCATCATAGAATGAGTTAGGCAATGTTCCTTCTACTTCTACTTTTTCACAAAGATTAAGTAGGATTGGTGTTAGTTCTTTCTGGAATGTTTGGTAGAATTTACATGTGAAACTGTCTGGTCCTGGGCTCTTCTTAGTTGGGAGGTTTTTGATGACTGACTCTATCTCTTAATTTGTGATTGGTCTGTTGAGTTCACCTTTTTCTTTCATCAATGTGGGCTGCTTGTGTGTTTCTAGGAATTTGCCCATGTCCTCTAAAATAGTCTTGTTGGCTTATAATTTTTCAGTGGATCCTCTTATGATATACTTGATTTCTGTGGGTTCAGTGGTCCTATCCCTTTCCTCATTTATTATTTTATGTATTTGCATCTTCTTTCTTTTTTCTTTGTTAGTGTAGCTAAGAGTTTGTCAATTTTATTGATCTCCAAGAACCAACTTTTGGTTTTATATTTTCTAGTCCTTTCTTATTTTCAAATTCAATTAGTTCTGCACTAATCTCAGTTATTTCCTCCATTTTACTTCCTTTGGGGTTAGTTTGTTCTTTTTCTAGTTCCTCCGGGTGTGCAGTTAGGTCTTTGATTTTTCATATCAGCATTTTAGGCTGTGAATTTTCCTCTCAGTACAGCTTTTGCTGCATCCCATAGGTTATGCTATATTGTGTTGTTTTTTTCACTCCTTTCAAAGTAGTTATTGATTTCTTTGCAATTTTCTCCTTGACCCACTGGTTGCCTAAGCATGTATTGTTTAACTTCCATGTCTTTTTGCCTGATCTGCTTCTCTGCCCCTTGCTGATTTCCAGCTTCAGTCGATTATAGTCAGATAAATTACTTTGTGTAATTCAGTTTTTCTGAATTCATTTGAGAGCTGCTCTGAGGCCTAGCATATGGTCTGTCCTGGAGAATGATCCATGTGCTCTCAGGAAGAATGTATATCATGCAGTATTTGACTGTAATGTTATGTATATGTCTATTAGGTCTTGATCCTCTAATGTATTATTCAGGGTCTTTGCTTCTTTATTGGTTCTTGTTGAGATGTTCTGCCTAATGGTTATAATGGTGTATTAAAGTCCCCCAGAGTAATTGTGGAAGTATGTGTTTCCCCACTTAGTTTTTTCCCTTGTTGCCTCATGTATTTTGAGGTTCCCTGGTTTGGTGCATAAATGTTTATGATTTTTCTTTGTTCTTGATAAATTTCTCTTTTTTAAAAATACATAGTGTCATTTTTTGTCTCTTCCAATAGATTTGCATTTGAAGCCTGTTTTGTCTGATTTTAGTATAGCTACTCTCACCCTCTTCTGATTATTGTTTCCATGTAAAATTGTTTTCCAACCACTCCCTTTCATTCCCCTTGAATCCCTGGGTCCTTGATGAATTTATTGTAGGCAGCATATGGATGGGTCATATTTCCTTATCCATTCTGCCAGTCTATATCTCTTGATTGAAGAGTTTAAGCCTTTAACCTTCAGTGTTATTACTTTCAGGGAATTACTATTAGCCTTATATATATATATTAGGCTTATATATGCCATCTGTTGTTTTTATTTCTCTTTTTCTCTTTTTATTCTTGCACTATTCTCCCCTGCTTTCCCTTTTTTTCCCCTTTCATCCTGCAAAACTCCCTTTAGTGTTTCTTGAAGGGCAGGTTTCTTAGTGACAAACTCTCTTAATTTCTCTTTATCTGTTAATATATTGAATTCTCCTTCATTTTTTAAAATCCAGATTTGCTGGATAGAGAATTATTGGCTAGAAGTTTTTTCTTTTAGCACCTTAACTCTGTCATACCAGTGCCTTCTTGCCTGCATGGTTTCAGATGAGAAGACAGCAGTTAATCTTTATGAACATCTCTTGTGTGTGATGGATCTCTTTTCTCTTGCTGCTTTCAGTATTCTCTGTTTGTCATGAGCATTGGACAATTTTTCAAGTATGTGTCAGCTCTCCAAGTGTACGGCACCACTCCTGGACAGGCTGCACTTTTTTCTTGCAGAGCTGCTCTCCTTGCAGGCACACAGCTGTGTGTGTGGTGCCCCTATGCTGGGGCACCTCTGGGTGACATGGCACTTCTTGTGCGTGACAGCACTGTGCATGGGCGAGCTTACCAGATTGGTCTGGAGGATCTGGGGATTGAACCCTGGACCCTCTATATGGTAGATGGATGCTCTAACAGTTGAGCCACATCCGCTTCCCCCACTGTTTTCTAAATATCCTTTATCTCTTCCTTCTCTTCCTTAAGTTGATTCATGCTATTTGGATATCTTTGATTAGTTCCAAGTTCTGTATCTCCTTCTTTTTTTCAATTTGTTCATTAGATTGGGCCATGTCTTCCTGTTTCTTAGTATGGCTTATAATTTTTTGTTAGTGTTTAGGCATCTGTTTATCTTGATGGGTTTATTCAGTTGGTTAGCTTCTCTTTCTGCTCTAGTGTTGTATTTTGTTATTGTTCTTACGTATTGTAAGTTTTCACTTTGATACTTCATTCCTCTTATTCTATTTCCTTGTCATCTCTGTTCTTTTGAAAAAAAATATGACCAGAGATAAAAGATAAAGAATAATAATAGCAATAATAATAATAAAAGGTAGAAGAGGAGTCATACAAGACCTAGGAAAATAAATAGTCCACATGAGTAAAAAATCTTAAGAAGGAGAGAGGAATAGTGGAATTGAAAATATGAATGAGAAAAAATAGAGAAAAATAATGAATTAAAAGCCTGGAATGATGAGGAGAGCGATAACGAGAAAGAAAAGAAAAAGAAAATGTAAAAAAATAATGAAAGCAGAGAAAAACAGAATGTGAAAGAAAAGGAAATTTTTTTAAAAAATTGAAGGCCAAACAAAAATAGGCAGGATGAATGAGAAACAGAATGTAGAAAACAGAAGACAGAAAAATTAAGGAAAGAAAAGAAATTATGTAGGCAGAAAAAAATGGTAAAAGTATAAAAAAGGGGAACAAAGAAAGGGGAAACACAACAAAGAGAAAGGAAACAGTAGCAGCAGCAACAAGAAAACAACTTAGGAAAGACAGCTTTCCCTTTAGGCTCCTGAGGAGCTTCTCACGCTGCTGGTGTTCATTAATCACCCTGTAGCCTTCCTTCTGCAGGCAGGTGATGTATCCAGTTTTAGTGATTAAAATTTAAAGTTAAAGAAAGGGGCCTTTTTTTTTAAAGCAAGGAAATAGCAGGTCCAAGAACACCTAAATCTAAAAGAACACCTGTACATTCCTTGTCATAAACTACAGGCTGATGCCTGATAACGTGTTGGGTCACACCTTTGACCAGGAGCCTCCTATTGGCAAGGCAGGACTCCCTCCACTGAGCTAAATTGTCTCCTTAGGTTAATCAGACTTTAGAGAGCTAGGTGGCATTTCCCCCAGGTGTTTGTAGACTTCTGTAGCTTGCTAGAGTCCTGCTCATGAGGCAGTTGTGCCCAGCCCTTCTCTAGTCTAATGGCTTTCTCTCCTCAGGAAGGCATCTGTGACTACCTGCCTGAAGGGATCCCACCTCCCCTCTCCCAGATAGGTCTGGGTCTCTTTCAAGATTCAAAGGGGCCTGAGCTGGTCAAACTTACCACAAGGAAACCACTGTGCAGCATCTGCCAGTCCTCTCTTTCTCCCAGGCACCATCCCTTCCCAGTCCCTTGGCAGCAGCAAGCCAGGGGCCATGTGGCTACTTGTCAGGATTGTGGGGTACATGTGTGATTTCCAGTCACAGAGGCAAGCAACTCCTGGTTTTCTTCTTTATCTTTCCAGTACCTTCCAGATGACTCAGAGCACCTTCCTGTTCTGTAAGTATCCAGAGCCCCTCCTTTAGATAGGTCCCTGACTTCTCTGTCCTTTTTTGTGTGTGAGCATGTCAGTCTCTACCTACCTTCTTCGTCACATTTCCTGAAAGTACTCAAAGTTGTTTTTTGATATTATTTCCTCTAGAATATCTTTGCAGTTGTCTCTGTTCCCTTGATAATATTATGGCCAGAGGAAAGGAAAGAGATAAGAGGAGAATACTGGCAATAATAATGCAAAAAAAGTACAAGGGGAACTGTGTGAGAGCTAGGAAACTAAGGAATGTAAGTAAAAAATCATTAAAAAAATACAAAGGAATAAGAATAAAAGGAGTTGGAATAGAAAAAATTAAACAAGATTGAAAATAGAAAAGAATTTGAATGAATTAAAATGCTAAAGAGATCAGAAGAAAATAGAAGGAAAGAAAAAGGAGAGAGAGAAAATGAAAAAATGAAAACCAAACAAGAACTGGTGGAATGAAAGAAAAGCAATAGAAGTCAGAAGACAAAACTGAAGGAAGAGAAATAAAATAGGTTGAAAAATAACTAAAAACTTAAAAATTATAAAAGGAACAATGAAAGGGAAAAGAACAAACAAGAAAACAAAATAGTAACAAAGGAACCACCCGGGAAGAGCAGCCTTCCCTCTTAGGCCCCTAGAGACCTCATAGGCTGCTGGTGCTCATCAGTCACCCTGCAATCTGCCTTCCACAGGTGATGAATCCAGTTTTACCAAGTAAAATAAAGGGAAAATAAAAATCCAAAAAAAAAACCATTAAAAAAATGAGAGAAACTCAGCCTATACATACCTATCATGAGTTGCTCATTGTGTGCCTACTCTCTTTTTTTTTATTGACTTTGTAATAATATTACATTAAAAATATATATATGAGGTCCCATTCAACCCCACCCCCCCACCCCACCTCTCCCCCCCCCCCCCCAGCAACACTCGTTCCCATCATCAGGACACATCCATTGCATTTGGTAAGTACATCTTTGGGCACCTCTGCACCTCATGGTCAATGGTCCACATCATGGCCCATACTCTCCTCCATTCCATCCAGTGGGCCCTGTGAGGATTTACAATGTCCGATGATTGCCTACTCTCTCTTGATCCCTTCATTCAGGAGGTACCAGGGCTCCAACCAGGCACCTACATGCAAGGCAGGGGCTTCCCTCTTGTACTGTTGCAGCTTTATGAGCTAAATAGGCTTTTGGAAGCTTGTATGGCTCTTCCTGGCCCTGTTTCCCTTAAGAAGTTGGACTTCTAATAGCTCTCATGGGCTGGGCTAGTTGGGTGCCTGTCCCTGCCCCTCCTTGACCAAGTTCTTCTCTCCCAGGGTGGCTGGGTGTGATAGCCTGCCTGAGAAGACTGCCCCTCTCCTCCTCCCCATGGCCACCTCAGTGCTGGCGGGTGTCCTCCCTGAGATTCAAAGGGGGCTGAGGTTTCCAAACCCACAGAAAGGAAACCACTCTCCACCCTTCACCAGACCCCATTCCTCTAGGGAATGTTCCCTCCCACTTAACTGGCCTTTGAGAGCCACGGGGTCCATGGAGGCTATTTACCTTGATGGTGGGGCTTGCCCGCCACCTTTTCCAGCCACAGGGGTGAGCAGCTCATGGTTTTCCCTTGGGCTCTCTATCTCTTTGTCCAGCTCCCTCCTGAATGATGCCCACATGCCTACAGCCTCCTGCTCTGTGGATTCCCAAAACAGCTCACTCCAGTTAGGCCCCTGCCCCCTCTCTGCCATTTGCTTACAGAAGAAATGAGCAGTGCCCACCTACATCAACACCATTTTCCCAGATTAGTGTATCTACAACAACAAGTTTTAATGTGCTCAGTGAGCAAAAGGAAAACATGAGAATGATGTCTCCCCAAATAGGAAATATGAATAAAGGGCTAGAAAGTATAAACTTAGTGGAAATAGAACTTCTGGAGTTGAAAAGTATGATGATATGAGAAGTTCTCTTGAGGTGGTCAACAATAGGTGTTTCCCTGTCTAAAGTTCTAAACAACTCTCAGCAGCCTGGAGTTTGCACCTTCCTATTTCAGTCCTTCCTCACCCAGATCATGTCTACTCCAAAGGATGTAGCAGTGAGACCTTCCAGGTTTCATATTAATTTTACTGGTTACTAATGATATTGAATGAATTTTCCTACACCTGCTCATCCTTAACTCATTGCACATCATGTGATTTAGGGTACAAAGAGGAGGGGTCTTGGTCAGTTATTGTTTTTTTTCAGAGACCTCTACTTCCATCTGAGAACCAAAGACTGTACCCATCCTGAATGAAAATCCACCAATAGAAAAACAGCACTGTACTCAGAGAGATTCCACATCCTTGCCTCTGGATCCCCATGAGATTTACAGGAAAATATTGCCCTCCAGTAACCAGGAGAATAACAATTCAAATTTCTGTGAACCCCAATATCCCTCAGAGAATCCCAAATATTCCTACCTAAGTCAACCAGATCTCAATGACAGCCCTCCTCATGTTATCTAAATTAAACTATTCTAGTCTCACAAGGGAGAAAGGTGATTGTTTTCTCTATTAATAACACTTATTGAAGCCATTTAAATTTAAGAATCTGTTTTTTCCATTTCTGTAAACAAAAATGGCTGCTGGGATTTTTATAACTATTATATTGAATCTGTAGTTCCCTGTGGGTAGTATTGATATTAGAACAATATAGTCTTATCTTCCTTGAACAATGGATGTCTTGCCATTTGTTTAGGTCTTCTTCAGTTTCATTCAGTTATATTGCTAGCATTCGTGTGTTTCATCCTTTCATTAAATTCATTCTTAGCTATTTTCTTTGTTAGTGGCTAATTGAATGGACTTATTTTTTTGCTGTGGTATATAAACAAAACTGAGTGTTTTACATTTATCTCATACAATGTAAGTTTGCTTAATGTCTTTATTGTTGCATTAGTATTGTTGTGGCTTCTTTGGAATTATGTATTTAAAGTATTCTGTCATCTATGTATAGGGATAGCTTTCCTTCTTCCATTCCAATATGGATGACTTTATTTTTCTTACTCAGTTGCTGTGGCTAGAACTTCTAGTACAATGTTGCAAAGCAGCGATGAAAGTGAATTAACTTATCTTGTTCATGAACTCTTGGGAAAGATTTTCAGTATTTCACTATTGAGTGTAATGTTAGTCATGGGTTTTTTAGATGCAGCTGTGAACAGAGTAGAATGACTTCCATAAATGACCATCCACACAGTGAGTAGCACAAAGTCCCCAAATGATAGGCATCCTGTGAGTGAATTTCTGATAACCTGGAAAGTGAGTTAATTATAAGATACCTACGTTTTTGTGGTTTTGATGAACTTAAATCTTGCCAGCGTCCACATGTTCAAAGTTTAATAATAAGATCATGGTAGACTATGCCTGAAATACTGTGTTGTGTTGTTAAATTTTAAAAATTCAGTAAACTCTGTTAAATGCATTTTTCTTTCTAGAGGTTATTTTAAAAATAGTACTTTACTGGAGTTAAAACTAGTATTAACCAGAATCCTTGAGGACCATGTGTGTGCCTGATGATAGGTATAAAGCCGTATGGTGATAATATTATAGTCCAGATATAAATGACCCTGAACATATTTGATTATGAATGTAAAGCAATAGAAATTTTTCAAAATTTGCTGAATAGGAACTGTGATTGCTAACACCAAATATGTATGAAAATAGATTGATTTAAAACTAGAGAATTAAGAACTGTAGTCATAAAGTAAATTTAAGAAAGTAAGATTGAATGATTGTAGGAATAGAATACATTAAATATACAAAAACAAGATAGTTCAGAAATGAAATACAGTGTAACTTATTGAAGTAACTTGTAGATATTGCTTTTGAATATATATAGACTTTTGTAGATCATTGATTTTGAAAATCTATAGACATCTGTAGAGAATGACTAGATTTTGAAATGTGGTAATGTTTCTCAAGACAGGAGTACATGTAAAAGGAATATTCAGTAGTCTGATGGAGAAAGAAAATAGCAACAAAAGGTGGAATAGAGGTAATGAACTGAGTGAAGACCCTTTTTTGAAGAGTGGTAGAAGTATAGAGTCTGAAAATATCAGGAAGAAAGCTTCTATACTTTAAAACATTTTATAAAACATGTAGAAGGAGAAACAGATTTGTGTTGTTGGAAAGCTATTTTCAGTCTCACTTCTGTCTATAAATTTTTTTTAATCATAAGAAAACCAACTGAAAGAAAATTCATGTTATTTTCAAGTATAAAAGGAATACAGGGAGAAAAGGATTTAAGTACAGAGTAATCCACAACAAATGAATGAAAGATCTTCATCATGATCTATATTATCTACTGAAATATACTTTCTGAAAAGTAGATTACAGGCATTAAGAAAATGAACTAATACATAAGATATCATAAATTTTAAAAACTCAAAAAGTGAATGAGAAGAAATAAAAATGGAAATATACTTCAAAATTGAAATGTAATCTCTAAGAAATAGGGTGACAAAGTAGAAAGAGAAGGTGAAAAGCTGAAAGGGCAAGGAGATGTGTGAAATTGGTAATTGGGTGTCTGGGCAGGGGTAGAACTGAGGGAACAGAGGCTGGATGAGAGGGAGGCTTACCTTTCATTGTGTAGCTTTTTCAACATTTGTTTCTTATTAAAATGAGTGTTTTTCCTACAAAATACACACTAATAATTTTCTGGGAAGGAATCATTACAGACATTTGAAATATGTCCTGTTATGTGAATTTTCCTTCTAGGAGACCCCTAGTCAGCTGGACAGTCCCAGAAAATGGGACAAAATTTTGGTTTTATGTTCATGAGAAATATTGGTATATGGCTGTCCATTCTTTTAATATCTTTTTCTGGTTTTGCCAGTGGGGTAATGTTGGCTTCATTGAGTGAGTTAGGAAATTTTCCTTCTGCTTTGTTTTCTGAAAGAGATTGTGAAGAATTGGTTTCATTTTTCCTTTCGTGTTTGGTAGAATTTGCCAATGAACTATCTGAACCAGGTCCTTTCTTTTTTGGAATGTTATTAATCATTAATTTCAAATTTTTAATAGCTTTGGGCTATTCTGATGATATATTTGTTCTTGTGTGAGTTTTGATAATTTGCATCTCTCCAGAACTTTTCAATTATTACATCTTAAATTATCAAATTATTGGACATAGGGATGTTCTAAATCTTGATTATCCTTTTAATGTCTCTGGAACCAATAGTGAGGACCCTTCTTCCACTCCCAGTATTGGTAATTTTTATCTTCTCTATTTTATGTTTGGTTAGCCTAGCTAGAGGTTTATGAGTTTGCTTCAATCTTTTCAAACAACAAACTAATACTTTAGTTTGTGTATAAGTTTTCATTTCTATGTGATTACTGTGCAGGAGTGCACTTGCTGGATTGTATGATAAGTATATATTTAGTTTTATAAGAAACCGCTAACTAGTTTTCAGAGTGACTGCCATTTTACATTCCCTTATGCAATGTATGAGAGATTCAGTTTTTCTGCATTCTCACCAGCGTTTGGTATTGTCACCTTATGTTTTAGTTGTTTTAATAGTGTATAGTTATATACCATAATGGTGTAGTTTGTATTTTCCTAATGGCTAATGATGTCCAGCATCTCTTCCTCTACTTATTTCCCATCCATTTATCTATGGTGAAATGCTTGTTCATATATATTTCCCATTCTCTAGTAAGATTGTTTTTTCATGGTTGAATTTTCAGAATTTTGGAAATTGTTTTGAATTTTTTCTAGATATCTGTGTGGTTTTTTTATGTGTGTGTGTGTTTGTTTTTTGTTTTGGTATTTGGGCCAGGGCTTGAACCCAGAACCTCATAAGTGGGAAGCCAGTGTTCTACCACTAAGCCACATTGGCTCCCCTGAAATTTTTTTGTTACCTTGTTTTTTGTTTTTGTTTATTTTAGCAAGTACCTGCAACTGAATCCAGAACCTCCCGTATGGGAAGCAGGTGCTCAACTGCTTGAGCTGTATCCACTCCCAATATTCTAGAAACCTGTTCCAGATATCAGCTACAAATAGTCTAGGTATATGTTCTTTTTTTGTCATAGTTAAATTTGCAAATATTTTTCCCTTTGTCTTTTTTTAGATCTGTAGTTTTAGAATTTGATGAAGAGCAATGTATCACTTTTATTTTTTATGGATCTTATTCAGTGTACCCTCCCTTCAGAATCTGTTTCTATGTTTTCAAATATCAAATAGTTTTGATAATACCCCAGTCTTTCTCTTGCCTAGCATCACAACTCCATTGATACTTCTGCTTCTGTGTCACAATTTTAACAAAAAATTGTTTCATTTATTTTTAAAGGTTTATATGCCATAGATGTTCCATCAAAAATACAGGGGATTTCCATAGACCCTCCTTCCTCCCCCTAACACACTTTTCCCCACAAACACCATCTTTCATTAGTGTGGTCCATTTGTTTCATGTGATTAACACATATTGGAGCGTTGCAGCTAAGCATGGTCTGTAGCTTGCATTATGTTCACACTTTGCACAGCTCATTTTTATGTTTTGAGAAAATGTATGACTTGTATCTGTTATTGCAGTATTATGCAAAATTATTCCAGTGTCTCAAAAATGCCCCATGTTACACCTATTCATCCCTCTTCCTCCCCTCAGAACCTCCTGTATCTGCTGTCTTTATATCAGTGTTACAAGTACTTCCATTATTAGAATAATAATAGTCTACTTTAGTCCATAGTTGCATTCCTCCTGTTCGTTCATTCCTCTATCTTTTGGAGTTGGGATTATGTCACTTTCTTACCCCACAGCAATCCAGCATCAACTACTTCAAATATGTGCAAAACCTGTCCGCCTGGTTTCCCTAACTGCTGCTGCTCTGTCTAATCCACCGTATCACTTGCCTGGACTACTGAGATAGCTTCCTAACTGATCTGCCTTTTTAAACATTTTTTATTTTGTTTATTTTTAAGAAATTTTCTCCCCTTCCCTGCGCTGCCCATTGTCTTCTCTGTGTGTCCATTCACTGTGTGTTTTTCTGCATCTGCTTGTATTCTTGTCAGCAGCACCTGAAATCTGTCTCATTTTGTTGCCTCATCTTGTTGTGTCAGCTCTCTCTGTGTGTGGCGCAATTCCTGGGCATTATGTGCTTTTTTTGTGCTAGGCAGCTCTCTTTATTGGACACACTCCTTATGCATGGGGTTCCTCTATGCAGGGGACACCCCTGTGTGGCACGGCACTCCTTGTGTGCACCAGCACTGCACTTGGCCAGCTCACCACATGGGTTTGAATGCAGGACCTCACATGTTGTAGGCTGATGCTCTATCCATTGAGCCAAATCTGCTTCCCTCATCTTGCTTTTGATGTGCCTTTCCTTAATGGCTAATGGACTTGAACATCTTTTCATATGCTTATTTCCCATTAGTATGTCTTCTTTGTAGGAATGTCTACTACTTTGCCCATTCCACCCCCACTTGTGACTTTGTGTGTGTGTGCGCTTATCTGCTGTCTGTGTCCATTTGCTGTATGTTCTTCTGTGTCTGTGTTTATCTATATTCCTCTACCCCCTTGCTCTCTGTGTCCATTTGCTGCATGCTCCTCTGTGTTCTTGCTTGTCTCCCTCTTTTTGTTGCATCACCTTGCTGAGTCGACTCTCTGTGGTGCTTGCAGGCCAGGCAGCACTCCACAGCATGCCGGTGAGCCTGCCTTCACAAGGAGGCCTTGGGACACCAACCCAGAGCCTCCCATATGGTAGATGAGAGCCCAACTGATTGAGCCTCAGCTGCTTCCCTACTTTGCCCATTGGTAATGGGTTTGTTTGCCGTGCCCACCTCCCTTGGAGGTTATCCAGTGAGTCAAGCTCTGTCTTCCTTCTCCACTTGTCACTGGCTATTTCCTTGATGTGGAAATAGCCCCTCACCACTTGGCTGCTTCCTCCTTCTCCTTCGATCCCCAGTTCCAGTCTTGTCTTCTCTAACTTAGATAACCTTTTTCTTTTGTGGTGCCAGGACTGGGCATTAAACCTGGGACCTTGTATAGGGGAAGCAGGCACTGAAACACTGAGCCACATAGGCTCTCTTGAGTTGATTTATTCATTTGCTTGCTTGTTTTCAGGAGGCACCAGGAACCAAACCTGGGGCATCCTCTGTGGGCAGCAGGTGCTCAACTGCTTGAACCTCATCCACTCCCAGGATATTTCTTACCTGCTCTGTTATCCTCCCAGTGACCCCTCAAGGTGTATTTGCTGATTCTTTATCTCTTGCTCACTGAATTGTAAATCACTCCCATAAGGTTTTCACTCATCTTTCCCTGCCCTGTGCCTAGCACAGGGTCACCAGTCAGCACACACTGACTATTTAATGGAGTGTAAAGAGTGGAGACGGTGGCTTTTCCACCATCTCTATGATGACTCTTCTGGCTGGGGAGGTGGTTTCAGACCATCATATTTGCATCCCTTGGGTGCAGCTGAGGCTCACCTTGGACTTTGAGGGCAGCCCAATGTGGGTGGAATTGTCTTCTTGTGAAGTTACATCCACAGTGGTTTAGCATAATGTCAGACTTCCCTGTACTTAGATCCTGACATGTGCTTGGTGGGTTACTTCAGGGAAAGTACTTTGAGATCTTTGTGCACATCCCTCATCTGTAAAATGGTGATAAAAGAACACACCTAATTTTTAGACTTTGGTTTATAATTGAAATCTAATTTCAGCTTGTCTGAGTCCCCAAATAGATTCCTTCCATCCCTATTTCTCAGAAAAGAGAGTGATGGACTCAGTGGGTCCTATACTTTCTTTAAAAATTTATTAAAGTATATCATCCATAAACATATGTAAACAATAAGTGTATAATAATAGTTGTAAACTTACAAAACAAACATATATAGCATCATACAGGACTATCATACCTCACCCTTCCACCAATACCTTGAATTGTTGTTAAACATTTTTAACTAATGATTAAAGAGCATTGTTAAAATATTACTACTAAGCAAAGTATTTTTCCACCAACCCACTGTTTTATTATCTTTATATCATTGATATATGATCTTTCATAAACAATAAGTATGGTAAAAATTGTGGACTTACAAAGCAAACATGTATAATATCATACAGGGGTCCCATATATCAAACCTCCACCAACACATTGCATTTTAGTGAGATGTTTCTTACAAATTATGAAAGATTGTTGTCAGAATCTTATAATCCTTACCTTACATTTGGTGAATTTTTCCCACAACACACCCTATGATTCTTTTTTAAGTATATTTTTATGGCAGAAGTTGTAACCTTATAAAACAATCATGCCATGTGCAGAATTCCCTAACAACCCCCCTCTATCTGAACATTCATTACAGTCAAGATAATATCATCTGATTGTTACCATGTCCATAGTGTACTTTTGGCATACATTTTCCATACTGCCCCATTATCAACACAGTTCATCTTTGTCATAGATGCAAGAATAGTATATCATTACTGCAAACCACAGTCCATAGGTCACTACAGTTGTATTTTTCCCATGTATCTCCACATTCCCACCACCTTGCTGTAGTGATGTATATTTGCTTTAGCTAATAAAGGACACTCTTGCATCTGTACCATCAAGCAAAATTCTCTTCCACCTCTTGGTTTACTGTGCTATTCAGTTCCTAGGATATTATCTAGCATTCTGTCAATGGGCATTTCATATCTAGACTACCATTTTCAGCCACATCCCCATTTATAAACTAACTTTTACTCACTGTATGTTACCATCCACTCTATATGTTTCCACACTTTTACAGCAAAGCTAATTAAAACTTCTATGTACATTAGCCATCAGTAGTCCATCTCAGTCCTCATCTTATCTCCTTTAAGATTCCACCACCTACCATCAAGTCTTGAAGATACTTTCCTACAATTTTTGTAGAAGCTTAGGGTTTTTGCCTTTAGTTTTAGGTTTTTGATCCATTTTGAGTTAATTTTTAGATAAGCTGTGAGATAGGGGTCCTCTTTCCTTTTTTTGGCTATGGATATCCAGTTCTTTCAGCACCATTTATTGAATGGACTCTTCTGCTTGAGCTGTGTGGGTTTGACAGTCTAGTCAAACATTGCTTGACCATACATGTGAGGGTCTGTTTTAAACCATCAAAATGATTCCATTGGTCTATGTATCTGTCGTTATGTCAGTACAATGCTTTTTTTTTTTTTTTTTTTTTTTTTTTTTAACCACTATAGCTAGGAAATATGAATTAAAGTCTGGGATGAGAGTTCTCTTTTCCTTTTTAAGTTGTTTCTGGCTATTCAGGACTCCTTACCCTTCCAGATAAATTTGATAATTGTGGTTTCTATTAAAAAATGCTGGTGGAATTTTATCAGGATTGCATTGACTCTGTATTTCAATTTGAGTAGAATTGACATCTTAATGATATTTAGTGTTCCAATGCATGTGCATGGAATGTTCTTCCAATTATTTAGGCCTTTAAAAATTTTTTTAACATTGAGTTGCAGTTTTCTGAATACAAGTGCTTTACATCATTGGTTAAGTTTATTCTTGACTATTTGAGTTTTATCTGCCATATTTTATTTTCACCATTCTTTTCCACTTTTAGTTACTTTTATTGATATAATCTTCATTTCTAGACTCTCTTCCAGGCCTCTCTCTCCTGTCTTTTCACACACTAGCACACCCTTTAGTATGTCGTGATAATGTTGTCTCTTGCTTAGAACTTCTCTCAGTTTCTGTTTATCTGTGAATATTCTAATCTCACCATCATTTTTGAAAGACAGTCTTGCTGATGTAAGATTCTTGGCTGGAATTTTTTCTCTCATAGTATCTTAAATATAACAAACCACTGTCTTATTGCCTCCCTGGCTTCTGGTGAGAAATCAGCACTTAATCTTATTGGGTATCCCATATGTTATGCATTGCTTTTCTCTTGCAGTTCTCAGAATCCCCTTTTTCTTTGACATCTGGCATTCTGATTAGTATGTGTCTCAGAGTTGGATTTTTTGGATGGGAGTATATTGTGCTTCTTGGACATGGATATCTATGTCCTTCAATAGGGTTGGGAAATTTTCTACCATTATTTCTTCAAATATTCCTTTTGCCCCTTTTTCCTTCTCTTTTCTGGGTCAACGATGACATGTGTATTTGCACATCTTTTGCTGTCTTTTAGTTCCCTGATTCCTTGTTCAATTTTTTCCTTTCTTTATCTGTGCTTTTTTATGTTCACTTTTAGAGGCCATTTCTTCAAGCTCACCAATCCTTTCTTCTCCCTTCTCAAATCTACTATTAAATGATTCCAGTATTTTTTTATTTCATTTTTTGTGCCTTTCATTCCCATAAGATCTGCTATTTTTCTACGTATGCTTTCAAATTCTTCTTTGTGCTCATCCAATGTCATCTTAATATCCTTAATCTCTTTAGCCATCTCATTGAATTTATTGAGATTTGTTTGAACTTCTATGATTAGTGGTCTCACCACCTTTCTGTTATCTTTTTCCTTTAACTGGGCCATAGCTTCCTGTTTCTTGGTCTAGATAATAATTTTTTGTTGGTGTCTTGGCATTTGGAGTAGTAGAGTATTTATTCTGGGTGCAGTTTTTCTCTTTAGTTTAGGGCTTCCTGCCCTTTCTCCTTTGCTGGGTGTGCAGTGGGATCCAAGGATGTAGTTGGTGCTCTAAGCTGTGGAGGCTTAAGCTGTCCTCATTACCCAGGGATGATGAAGCTTCTCTCAACTTTCTCCTTTGCCAGGGGTAGGAACAGAATCACAACTGTGTGGAATAATTCAAATCATGCAAGCCTAGACTAGTTGCCCAGAGAGAATGATGAAGCATCACACCCCTTTCTCTCCTGCCTGGGGTGGAGATGGAGCTGCAGACGTGGGCAGCAATCTATGCAATGCAGGTCCAAGATGATCAGTCATCCTGATAGACATCTGATTTTTCAATCTGTGTCATTGAGAGGTACCTGCAGTTACCTGGATAGGCTGGTGCATGGTCTGCCAGTTTCCTCCCTGCCAGTGGTGGTGCTGGAGCCTAGGCTAGGGCTGTAGGCTGATCTGGGTGAAAGAAACTGGTCCGTGTGGTCACTGTGATTTTCGGTCAGCCCAGCTTCCCCTCATGCTGGGGGTGGAGATCAAATGGTGGCCACCAACCTCTTTCTGACTTGGGCAGGTTCATACTTTAGCTATTCTTAGGGTTAGAATTTAGCAAGCTGAATTTACTAATCAGTAACTGAAATCAGTGGCCAACCATCTCTTCATCCCGTTTTTGAGAAAATGGAGTTTCCATTTCCAGCCACAGAATAGCTCTTGGGGCGGCTTGTGCTGCCATAGTAGGATATTCACTGGCCTCTGCAGCTTGGCCATTGATTTCACAAAAAGGCTAATTCAGGTTACCCAGTTTTCTCCCTGCTGGTGGTGGGGATGGGGCCTACACTGAAGCTGCAATCTGATGTGGATGGAAAGATGCTGGTGCCTACCAGCACTGGGATTTTCAGTCTGTCCTGCTTCCCCTTGTGCCAAGCATGGAGTTATGATGGTGGCTATCAGCCTCTTTCTGACTTGGAGAGGTTCAAACTTTAGCTCTTCTTGGGATTATACTTTAGCCCACCTTATTACTCATCAGTAACTGAGTTTGGTGCCCAACCATCTCTTCCTCCCCCATTTTTGGGAAGTGCAGCTTTCAATTCCAGTCATGGAACAGATCCTGAGGTGGTTTGTGCCTCCAGTGGAGGATGGGCACCAGCCTTCAGGGCATGAGGTGCACTACTTAGGAATTTTCTCTGCACATGGCAGTCTTCTCCTTCCATTCCTTCAGACATGTTGCAGGATGCTCTTCTGGTCTGCTGGGGCCCCTAAACATGTGCTTCAGCTAGCTCCAGATAGCTCTGGGTGTTTACTAACTGCCCTAGAGCAGGAGCTGACTCTAAAAGCTCCTTACTCTGCTGCCATATAGCTGGTTGTCTGGTCCTATGCTTTTTAAAAGACAAATTGTCCAGGAATATTTCATATCTTAGACACACGCATTTCACTGTTTACAGAGTAGAGGGTAGTTTTCATCCCTTGTTCACTCTAGTCCTAGCACCTTGATGCCAGGCTCACACTCTCTAGGTGAGCTGTGATTTGTCTAAACCTTAATTAAAAGCAAACAATTTACCAGTTTCAAAACACTGAGTATATCACTTGTGTTTTATTGTATGTACTAGTGGTGATGCAGCTGATTTCACAGAGTCTCCTTCCCTGGGCCCATTGTCTTGGGCCTCCACCTGTCTCTCTCCCTCTTTAGGGGAGGAGAAGGGCCCTCTTCACCCTAGGCTCCCCATCTACCAGTCCCTCCCCCGGTTCACTTTTACCCTGGACACCCCATCTATCCTTTTCCTGGATCCACTATATATCGGACTCCCAGATGTCAAAGTTCAAACACATTTTTAATATTTATGTGTCAGGCTTCATACTCAGGTTTCATTTATTTTGCTGCTTTCCCCACCTCATTAGCTGGGACATCAGGAACTTTAAAGAGTTAAGCCTGGTTTCATCTGTCTATAGTTGTACCAGTCAATGGCTTTTCTATACTTGATTCACAGAGCAGAGATATATTATGGAAAAGAAAAAGAATCAGGTTTTATTTATAAAACATCTGGAAGCCTGACACGACAATGGGAAGGGCAGGATGCATCTGTGGGTAGCAGTGGACTCAGCCAGCTCCAGGTCTGGAGGAAACACGCTGTGGTCTCCTCTCCTGTCCAAGTAATCTGGCTGCTGGGATCCTACCAGATGATAGCCCAAACCCCCAACTTCAGGAAGAAACCTGTAGGGATTACAGAGGAAATGGAAACCTTTATCTCTGGGTCTACAGCTGGCTCTAGGAGTAAAAAGAACAGGGCTTGATTTGTATAACACATTTAAACTGGGCAACCCCCAATCCAGTGTGCAGGAAAGTGGAGAAGGCTGCTTCTTTTTTAAAAATTTATTTTATTTATCCACCCCCCCCCCCCCGTCTGCTCTCTGTGTCCATTCGCTCTGTATTCTTCTATGTCTGCTTGTATTCTCATTAGGGAGTTCTGGAAAACAATTCTGGAACTTTCCAGAGTGTGAGAAAGCTGGTCATTCTCTTGTGCTACCTCAGCTCCCTGATTTGCTATGTCTCTTATTTTCTCTCCTCTCTGTCTCTTTTTGCTGCCTCATCTTGCTGCACCAGCTCTCCACATGACCCACCACTCCTGCATGGGGCAGCACTCCATATGGGCCACCTTGCCACATGGTCCGGTTTGCCTTCACCAGCAGGCCCTGGGCATCAAACCTTGGACCTTCTATATAGTAGATGGGAGCCCAACTGTTTGACCCCCATCTGCTTCCCAAGGCTGCTTTTTGAGGTTCCATTCCCTCAGGCTAGCATTCTCCTCTTAGACCCCGAAATGGTGGAGCCCCACCTGGAGAGAAGTGAATGGGCTGAGGGCCCACAATTCTGTCTCCTGCAAAGTCCTGCCTCATGATGACAGAACCCTGAAGGTAAGGCTGCTCCTACTGGGTTGGTGGGAATAAAATTTGGGATGGACTTGCATGTAAATCCAGTATGACTCCAAGAGGTGCTGGGCCTTCTTCCAGAAGTAAGGGGGCCCTGCCAGAGCATGCCCCTGGATGTCAAGTAGCATCTAGGGGCATTAGTACCTCCAAACGCAGGGTTCATCTTAGGGGTGCTGGCTGCCACAATGACTATAGGAGTGTTCTGGCTCCAGGGCTTCAGGCCTAGGCTTACCCCATAGCCATTTGTGGTGTGGGACCCCACTCATTTCTGCTCTTATACCAAGTGCTTCAATGTTGGAGCACAGATCTGTTACCTCCACTTGGCTCCCAGAGCTCTTAGTGCTGGTGAAACCCCCAACCTGGAGCTGGCTGGGGTGGTGTTGCCAAATGTTGAACATCACTGCCTCATGTTGGCCTTGAAATTGGTCACAGCACAGAGTATGCTGGTGGCAGTTGCAAAGCTAGAGGCATTGGCTGTGCCGGAGGAGAATGCAGTGGGAGTGGGCCCACAGGCCAGCTGGAGCCTGGCATGGGTGACCAAGGTGGAACTTGTGGGTTTCAACCCCCCAAAGCAAACTGGCACTACCAGGGGTAGCTGGTCTTGAGTAGAGGGTGAGGTGGGAACTGCCAGGTTTGCAAAGTGGAAAGAATGGTCAGTGCTGATGGCTCCATGAAGCTGCCCACCAGGAACTCCAAATAGGGACTGGGCGGTGGCTGTAGCATTAAAGGGGTCATTACACTTTGCAGTGGGGTTGTAGGACTCTAGTGTGGGCTGACTGGGGGTGCCTGTGGCTGAGGCAGTGCTGCCACTAGTGTTTTCTGAAGGGCCTGGTCAGATGGGAACAAGGTGGCCATGGGGCCAGTGGGAGGCCCACAGAGCAGTAGCGGGGGAAGGGATGAGTATTCATCAGGGTGACCCCAAGGTTGGAAGATGGTGGGAAACCAAGACTGCAGATAGGCAGGTTGAGTGGTTGTGCATTATTTTTCATTTATTGAAGTATATCCCTTATACACAAAACATATAAACAATAAGTGTATAGTAATAGTTGTGAACTTGCAAAACAAACATATATAACATCATACAGGGCTCATATATTTCACTCTACCACCAATGCCTTACATTGTGAAACATTTATAACTAATTGATTAAATAGCATCCTCAAAATATCACTACTTGGAAGTGGACTTGGCCCAATGGATAGGTCGTCCACCTACCACATGGGAGGTATGCGGTTCCAACCCAGTGCCACCTTGACCATAGTGGAGCTGGCCCATGTGCAGTGCTGATATGTGCAAGGAGTGCCATGCCATGCAGGGGGGCCACCCACATAGGGGAGCCCCATGCACAAGGAGTGTACCCCATAATGAGAACCACCCAGTGCAAAAGAAAGTGCAGCCTGCCCAAGAATGGCACCACACACATGGAGACCTGACATAGCAAGATGATGCAACAAAAAGAAACACAGATTCCCAATGTCGCTGATAAGGATAGTAGCGGTCACAGAATTACACACAGTAAATGGACACAGAGAGCAGACAACTGGCAGGGGAAGGGAAAGGGGAGAGAAGTAAATAAAATAAATCTTTTATATATATATGTATATATATATATATATCACTACTAACCAAAGTATCTTACATTTGGTGTATTTTTCCCCAAACCCACTTTATTATTATTTTTATATGATTTATATGTGAACATATATAAACATTGTGTAAAGTCAAAGTTGTGAACTTACAAAGCAAACATGCATAACATCATACGGGGTCCCATACATCAACCCACCACCAACACCTTGCACTGTTATGAGACATTTGTTCAAATTACGAAAGAATATTGTCAAAATCTTACTACTAACTATAGTCCTTATCTTACATTTGGTATGTTATTCCTCCAAGATACCCTATTATTACTTTTTAAATATTTTTTTATGACAGAAGCTGTAAACTTACCAAACAATCATGTGCCTGTGCAGAATTCCCATACAACACCCCTCTATGAATACACTACATTGTGGTGGCACATTTGTTACAGTATGAGATAATATAATCAGATTATTACCAGGTCCATAGCTTATATTTGGCACACTTTTTCTATGCTCCCCCATTATCAAAACAGTACATCCTAGGCATAGATTCATGAATATTACATTATTACTGTTAACCACAGTCCATAGGTCATTCCAGTTGTATCTTTCCCATGCTTCTCCACATTCCCACCACCCTGCAATAGTGATGTATATCCGCTCAAGTTAACAGAGGACACTCTTGCATCTGTACCATCAACCACAATTCTCATCCACCTTTGTGTTTTCTGTGTTATTCATTCCCTAGAATATTCTCTTGCTTTCTGTGAATTGACATGTACATCCCTAGACTACACTTTTAAGCCACATTCCCATTTATACACCAACTGTTACTCATTATAATATGTTACCATCAACCCTATACATTTCCATGCTTTTACAGTAAGGCTAATTACAACTTCTACAAACATTAAACATCAGTAGTCCATCTCAGCCCTGCTTAAGAATCCACCACTGACCACCAGGTCTTGAAGATATTTTCCTACATTTTCTCTTAGAAGCTTTATGGTTCTTGATTTTATATTTAAGTTTTTGTTCCATTTTGAGTTAACATCTATATAAGTTGTCAGATAGGGGTACTTTTTCCTTGCTTTAGCTATGGATATCTGGTTCTCCCAGCACCATCTGTTGAAGGGTCTGTTCTGCCTGAGCTGGGTGGGTTTGGCAAGCTAGTCAAAAATCTCTTGACCCTAGATGTGAGGGTCTGTTTCTGAAACCATCAGTTTAGGTCCATTGGTCTATGTGTCTGTATGCCAATAGCATGCTGTTTTTAACCACTTTAGCTAGGTAATATGGTTTAAAGTGCAGAAGTGAGAGTTCTCTGACTTTACTTTTCTTTTTTAAGATGTTCCTGGCTTTTCAGGACCCCTTACCCTTCCAAAGAAATTTTGCATTTATTTTTAAAATGCTGGTGGAATTTTTATCAGTAATGCAGTGAATCTGTATATTGATTTGAGTAGAATTGAAATCTTAGTAACATTTCGTCTTCCAATCCTTGAGCATGGAATGTTCTTCCAACTATTTTGGCCTTTTAAAATTTCCTTTAGGAATGAGTTATGGTTTTCTGAACTCAAGTGCTTTACAGTATTGGTTATTTTTCTTTGTAAATATTTGGGTTTTATCTGTCATATTTTATTTTCACTCTTTTTATACTTTCAGTTGGTTTTACTGATATAATCTTCATTTTTAGATTCTCTTCCAAACCTCTCTTTCCTGTTTTTTCTTTTCAGGCTGGAACACACCCTTTAATATTTCCTGCAAAGCTGGTCTCTTGGTTATACATTCCATTTCTTTTTATCTGTGAATATTCTAAACTCAGCCTCAATATTTAAAGACAACCTTTCTGGTTATAAGATTCTTCTCTGGCAGTTTTTCTCTTGTAGCATCTTAAATATAGAATACCACTGTCTTCTTTCATCTATGATTTCTGATGAAAAATGAACATTCAATCTTATTGGGTATCCTTATATGTTATGCATTGCTTTTCTCTTGCTGCTCTCAGAATTCTTTCTTTGTTTTTGGCATTTGACATTCTGATTAATATGTGTCTCATTTGGTTTACTTGGGTTTATTCAGATGTGATATGTTGTCCTTCTTGGACGTGGATATCCATGTCCTTCAATAGTTTTGGTCAATTTTCTACAATTATTTCTTCAAATATTCCTTCTGCCCTTTTTCTCTACTCTTCTCCTTCTGGGACACCCATGACACATGTTTGCATGCCTCTTGCTATCATTTAGTTCCTCGAGACCTTGTTCAATTTTTTCCATTCTTCATCTGTTCTTTTTTTTTTTTTTTTTTTTGCTTGCAAAGGCTATTTCTTCAAGCTCACCAATATCAATATTTCTGCCTCCTCAAATCTATTATTATATGATTCATGTATATTTTTAATTTCATTTATTGTGCCTTTCATTCCCATATGATCTCTTATTTTTCTATGTATGCTTTCAAATTCTTTGTGCTCATCCAATGTCTTCTTTTTTTTTTTAAGGTTAATTATTTATTCCCCGCCCCCCAGTTGTCTGCTCTCTGTCCATTTGCTGTGTGTTCTTCTGTGACAGCTTCTATCCTTATCAGTGGCACCTGGAATCTGTGTTTCTTTTGGTTACATCATCTTGTATCATCTCTCTGTGTTTATGGCACCAGTCTTGGGCAGGCTGCCCTTTCTTTCACACTGGACAGCTCTCCTTACAGGGCACACTCCTTGCACATGGGGCTTCCCTATGCAGGGGATACCCCAGCATGGCATGGCACTCTTTGTGCACATCAGCACTGCTCATGGGCCAGTTCCACATGGGTCAAGGAGGCCCAGGGTTTGAGCCACGGGCCTCCCATGTGGTAGGTGGACACCCTATCTGTTGGGCCAAGTCCACTTCCCCCAATGTCTTCTTAATATCCTTAATCTCTTTAGCAATCTTATTGAATTTGTTAAGGTGGTTTGTTTGAACATCTATGATTAGTTGTCTCAACTCCTTTATGTCATCTGGAGGCTTTTCTTGTTCCTTCGCTTGGGCCATGTCTTCCTGTTTCTTCGTGTGGATTGCAGTTTTTTGTTGGTGTTTCTGCATCTGGCTTGCTAGAAGTATTTATTCTGGGTGCAGTTTTTGTCTTTAGTTTAGGGCTTCCTGCCTTTTCTCCCTTGTTGGTTGTGCAGTAGGGCCAAGGATGTAGTTGTTGTTGTAAGCTGTGATGTCTCAAGTTGCCCTCATTTTCCCAGGGGCTGACAAAGCTCCTCCCAACTTTCTACTTTTCCAGGTGTAGGGACAGAGCCATAGCTGTTTGTAATAATCCAAGTTTTGCAGGCCTTGATTGTAGTCACCCAGAGAGACTGAGGAAGGCTCAAGTCCTTTTCTCTCCTGCCTATGGGGGGATGGAGGTGCAGGTGTGGTCAATAATCTATGCCGTACATGTCCAAAATGACCGTAGTTGCCCCAGTAGAGTTCCCACTATTCAGTCTCCTCACCGAATGTACCTGCAGTTACCCAGAGATGGTGGTGCAGGACCCCCCTGCTTCCTCCCTGCTAGAGGTGGGGCTGAAGCCTAGGCTTGTCCTGCAAGCTGATCTGAGTGAAAGAAGCTGATCCCTACCAGCAGTGTGATTTTCAGGTAGCCCAGCTTCATCTCATGCTGGGGGCAAAGTCAAAATGGTGTCTACTGACCTCTTTTTGGCTTGGATAAGTTAAAACTTAAGCTGTTCTTAGGGTTGTACTTAACCAGCTGAATTTACTAATTAGTAGCTGAACTCAGTGGCCAACCATCTCTTCCTTCCCTGTTTTTGGGAAATAGAGCTTCCAGTTCCAGCCACAGAAGAGCTCCTGAGATGGCTTGCACCACCAGTGTCGGATGATTACTGGCATCCTCGGTGTGGCCTGTATTTTTCCAGAGACGCTGGCAAAGGTCCCCCTGACTTTCTCCCTGTTGGAGGTGGGGCTGGGGCTTGTGCTAGAACTGCAATATGATCTGGATGGAAAGAAGTTGGTCCCTAGCAGCCCTGGGATTTTCAGTCCATCTGCCTCCTTCATGCCTGGGGCAGAGTTAACATGGTGGATACCAACCTCTTCTGACCTGGACAGGTTCAAATTTTAGCCATTCTAAGGTTAATGCTTTAGCCCACTGAATTTACTAATCAGTAAATGAAGCTAGTGCCCAGTCATATCTTCCTACCCATTTTTGGGAAGTGGAGCTTCCAATTCCAGCTGCAAAATAGCCCCCAAGGTAGCTTGTGCCTCCAGTGGAGGATGGGCACTGTCCTCCAGGGCATAGGGTGCTCCACTTATGAATCTTCTCTGCAAATGGGCAGTCTTATTCCTTCCATTCTTTCAAGGATGTTGCAGGATGCTTTTCTGGCCTCCTGGAGTCCCCAAACAGGTGCTTTAGATAGCTCTGTGTGACTATCTGCCCTGTAGCAGGAGCTGACTCTAGGAGCTCCTTACTCTGTCACCATCTTGCTAATTGTCCTTGAATTTTGGATATTTTATATATAGGTCTCACGTTTCCTTTTGTATCTTTTCATTGTTTATGTTTCTTTGTTGAGAACTATCTTTTCTTTCATTCTGGGATTTACCTTTCTCATTGAGCAGGGACTGCTTTGTCAGGTAATTCCTTCTGTGGTTCATTTGGGACTGTATTTGCTGATTGTTTTTTCCCCTGGAGAACAGATGAGTTTTTTCTAGTTCTTTTTATGTTATGTTGTATAATTTGAGATGATATCCTCATTATGTGTGCTTATTATATAGTTAGAAACTTCTGAAAGATTGTTTTTGCTAGTTGGTGCCTTGCTATTTCATATGAATTCGAGGATCAAATTTATTTAGGTCATCTTTAATTTCTTTCAGTAGTGCTTTGCAGTTTTCAGTGTATAGGTCATTCATCTCTTTATTTAAATTTGTCAGGTATTTTATTCTTTTAGATGCTATAGTGAATGTAATTTAGAAAAAAATTTTTTAAAGTCCATCCTCATCCATATTTTATTCCCCAATCCTGAGGATTCTGGGATGTTGATACCCACTTACTTCTAATTGAGAGGAGGCTTCAATCTCATATGCCTGATGGATGGGACTCTCTTGCTGGCAGTTGTAGTCTCTCTCGGTTCCTTGGTATGATGGTTGTCCATCCTACCCTCCTTGTTAGTGTCCTGGGTGAGACCATTGAACTGATGAGTAGGTGTTGCAACTGATGGAATTGATTTTTAATGCCCATTTCAGATTGTTCTTTTCTGGTATAGAAAAACAAAAACGATTTTTTAGTGTTTATCGTATATTGTTCAACTTTTCTGAGTTTACTTCCTCTAGTAGTTTTCTTGTGGATTCTTTGGGATTTTCAGTATGAGTGTTAGCTGTGAGGTTTTGGTATTTGTCATGTTGTGATTGTTAACCTTTTATTCCTATTTTTCTGAGCAATTTTATTATGAAATCATGGTAATTTTCATCAGAAGCCTTCCCTGTGCTGTTGAAGTTATCATGGATTTTCCTCTCCATTCTTTTAATGTGGTGTTATTATACTGACTGATTTTCTTGTGTTGAACCACCACTGCATTCTGGGGATAAGTCTCCCTTGGCCATGGGGTATAATCCTCATAATATATGTAGTTTGATTTGATTTGCTAGTGTTTTGTTGAGGTTTTTAGCTTCTATATTCATATGGGAAGTTGTTCTTTTTCTTTTGATGTTTCTATTTGGTTTGGGTATCAGAACAATACTAGCCTCACAGAATGCTTTAGAAATAATTCCCACCTCTTCAGTTTTTTCTAAGAGTTTGGGAGGGATTGGTGTTAATTCTTGTTTGACTGTTTGGTACAATTCTCCCTGAAGCAATGTGGACTTTGACCTTTCCTTGTTGGCAAGTTTTTTTTTTTTAATTATTATTATTTATTCAATCTCTTTGCTTTTATAGGTCTGTTAAGATCTTTTTTTTCTTGAGTCAGATCAGGTTATGTTTATGTTTCTAGGAATTTGTTCATGTCCTCTAGATTATCTAGTTTGTTGACATATGACTGTTCATAGTATTCTCTTATAACCATTTTAATTTTTGCCAGATCAGTGGTAATGTTCCCACTTTCAATCTTTAATTAGTTATTTGGATCTTCTCTCATTTCTCTTTGTCTGGATAAAGGTCTGTCAATTTTATTAATCTTTTCAAAGAGCCAAATTTTGGTTTCATGGTCCTCCCAGCTGTTTTTCTATTCTTCTTTCTCTCCTTTATGTTCTTTTAAATGTTCCATTAAAAAAATATGAGGTCTCCATATATCCCCCATGCTGCCCAGCCCACATCAACAACCTCTTCCATCATCATGGCACGTCCACTACAGCTGGCAAATACATTCTGGAGCACCACTGCACCACATGGACAGTGGCCCATATTGTAGTCCACACTCTCCCCCAGTCCACCCAGTGGGCCATGGCAGAACACACAACATCAATCATCCATCCCTGCAGCACCACCCAGGATAACTCCAAATCCTGAAAATGCCCCCACACCATATCTCTTCTTCCATCTCCCTACCATCAGCAGCCACCGTGGCCACCCTCTCCACATCACTACTACAATTTCTTTCCATACTAATCACAATAGTTCCCCAGCAGAACACAAGTAGGTCCACTCGAATCCATACTCTATTCCTCCACCCTGTGGACCTTGGGATGGTTATGTCCAGTCCCCCTCTACATTCATCTTTGTTGGTCTTTGCCATTGCACTTGGGGGATTGTTGCTGTTCCATTGAGGAATGTGATAGATCTCTGCTGGTTAGGAACTCAGCACTCTCTCAGCTGTCGTTGCCATCTGAAACAACTATAAAAATATCCAAACCTTTCTATGTACCCTGTATACATGCCCTGGAGAACTCCCAACCATGTGCCCCTCACCAATAACACCCCACATGAGCCTCCTTCCCCACCATAGTTGAACCTCTCTGTGGCCCAAAACTTTTTAAAAAAAGAAGCCCAATATATTGCCAGGTTCCATTAAGGATAAAGTGGAATATAGTGATGGGTTTTAGGTTAGATATAGAATACATTGTAATTTAGAAAAATTAAATACAGGAAAAATTGGTGTATCAAAAAATGAAAAAATGAAAAAGCTTTGTTTCTGACATTTTGCCATTCATCACTGCTGTAGGTGTTGCCCTGTATGTACAGTGGCAAGGCAATTTCTTCCATTTATTCCTCAGTGTCTACATCCTTTCTTTTTTTTTCTAATTATTAAGTTTGTCTTCACATAAGTTTTAGATCACAGTAATTCACATATACATTATATGGTACTCCTACATATCCAACATCAAACCCTATGTCCCTTCCGCAGCAATGATCTTTTTACATGTTCATATTCTATTTGCTGCAAGTGATGTACAGATATTGAAACAATAGGTTTCAAACATGGTTCCATTTGGGTTTACATTTTGGTTTATATTTTAGACTATGAATTTTCTAAATTTTTGGTTATCTTATGTTTTACATTATGGTTTACATTTTAGCCTATAGACTTTTATACATTTTTGGTGTAATTTAACATGTCCTTTATCTGTCATTGCATGATCTTGTGGAACACTTCCATTGTCCCACACTTACCCTGATTCCATGTATTCAACACCTCTTTACCCCTCCCCTCACGGCCCACCATGACAATCAATATTCATTATTTGAAGGACCATATTCAGAGATACTTGCAACAATGTTGAGGGCTTGACATACTCGACTGCCCTAACCCATTGGGAGCCACCAATTCTCTCGAGAGATTCAATTCCCTCTGTTGGAGAACTTCAGTCCTTCCCAGGATGTGGGAAGGGCTCTCATTGTATAGGTCTCCACCCAATGATACAACCAACTATGAAAAAATGAGGACTCACACACTCCCTAGAAGCTTGCACTGTGTCAGATGCCCCCCTGCCTTAAGCATCTTAAACAGGTGACCTTCCTTATTACATTTTCTAAAGAGTTTTCTCTACATTATAATTTCAGCCACATACCTGACAATCTCCTATGTTCAAATGCTCCCCCCACCCTACCCCCAATATCTTGGGCTATCTAACCCATCCTCCCATCCATAGCCCCACTGAAGCCCACAAAGCCCCACCCAAAGGTACCCCTATGCCCCCATTTATCCCTTCCTTGTATGAATACAAACCTCCAGGTTATCATTGATTTCATCCATGTAGGTGTCAGCTCTCAACCTTCCTCCACCCCCCAACTTCCTTTTAAATTTATCATCCAGTCTCTAGCTCTCTGAGGCAGCTTGGTTTACTTATTTCATATCAGAGAGGTCATGTAGTATTTGTCCTTCAATGCCTGGGTTGCTTCACGCAACATAAGTTCTCAAGATTCACCCATGTTATCACATATGTTTGTACTGTATTTGTTCTTACACCTGAGTAGTATTGTATGTATATACCACATTTTATTTACTCATCTGTTGATGGGAATTTGGGTTGATTCCAACTTTTGGCAATAGTGAATAGTGCTGCTATGAACATTGGTGTGCATATATCAGTTTGTGTCCTTGTTTTCAGTTCTACTGGGTATATACCCAGCAGTGGAATTGCTGGATCATATGGCAAATCTATAGCTAGTTTTTTGAGAAGCCACCAAACTGTCCTCCAGAATGGCTAGATCCTTTTGCATTCTCACCCAGAGTGGATGAGTGTTCCCATTCCTCCACATCCTTTCCAACAATTGTAGTGTTCTGATTTTTTGATAGCTGCCAGTCTTATGGGAGTAAGATGGTATCTCATTGTTTTGATTTGCATTTCCCCAATAGCTAGTGATTTTGAGCATTTTTTCATTTTTTTTTTTTTAGCCATTTCTATATCTTCTTTGGAGAAGTGTCTCTTCATATCATTTTCCCATTTTTTAAATGGGCTGTTTGTCTCTTTATTTTCAAGGCACAGGAGTTCTTTATATATGCAAAATATATCTACTATCATCTATATGCTTACCAAATAATTTCTCCCATTGTGTAGGCTGTCTTTGCTTTTTCTTGATAAATTCCTTTGAGGTGCAGAAGGCTTTAATTTTGAGGAAGTCCCATTTATCTATTTGTTCTTTTTCTGCTTATGCTTTGGGTGTGAATTTCATGAAGCTGTTCCCTATTACAAGGTCCTGTAGATGCTTCCCTACATTGCTTTCCAAGGTCTTTAGGGTTTTGTTTCTTATATTTAGGTCTTTAATCCAACTTGAGTTGATTTTTGTATAAGGTGTGAGTTGGTAATCCTCTTTCATTCTTTCACATATGGATATCCAATTCTCCAGGCACCATTTGATAAGGAGGTCAATCTCTCCCAGTTGAGAGGGTTTGGTTGCCTTGTCAAATACCATATGGCTGTATATATGAGGATCTATATCTGAACTCTCAATTCAGTTCCATTGGCCAGTGTGTCTATCCTTGTGCCAATATCATGCCATTTTCACTACTGTAGCTTTGTAGTATGTTTTGAAGTCAGATAGTGTGATTCCTCCAATTTCATTTTCCTTTTTGAATATGTCTTTGGCTATTCAGGGCCTCTTTCCTTTCCAAATAAATTTCATAGTTTCTCTAGTTCATTAAAGAATGCTGTGTTGAATTTTATTGGGATTGCATTGAATGTGTAGATCAGTTTTGGTAGGATAGACATCTTAATAATATTTAGTCTTCCTGTCCATGAACAGGGAATATTCTTCCATTTATTTAGGTCTTCTTTGATTGCCTTGAATAGTGTTGTGTATTTTTCTGTGTATAAGCCTTTTACATCTTTAGTTAAATTTATTCCTAGATATTTGATTTTTTTATTTACTATTGTAAATGGTATTTGTTTCTTGATTTTCTCCTCAGATTGCTCATTATTAGTGTACAGAAATGCTACTGATTTTTGCACATTGATCTTGTAACATGCGACTTTACTGAACTCATTTATATAAGTTCTAGAAGCTTTGCTGTAGACTTCTCCAGGTTTTCTCTGTATAGGGTCATATCATCTGCAAATAGTGAAATTTTTATTTCTTCCTTTCTAATTTGGATGCCTTTTATGTCTGCTTCTTGCCTCAGTGCTTGGGCAAGTACTTCTAAGACTATGTTAAATAGGAGGGGTGATAGTAGGCATCCTTGTCTTGTTCCTGATCTTAGAAGGAGAGATTTTAGATTTTCACCATTGTAAATGATGTTAGCTGTGGGTTTTTCATGTTCAGAAATTTTCCTTCTATTCCAATCTTTTGCAGTGTTTTCATCAAGAAAGTGTGCTGTATTTTGCCAAATGCTTTTTCTGCATCTATAGATATGATTATGTGATTTTTTCCTTCATCTGTTTATATGGTGTATTACATTAATTGATTTTCTTTTGTTGAAACATACTCGCATGCCAGGAATGAATCCCACTTGGTCATGGTGTGTAATTTGTGTAATGTATTGTTGAATACAATTAGCAAGTATTTTGTTGAGGATATTTGTGGTTAGGTTCACTAGAGAGATTGATCTGTGATTTTCCTTTCTTATGGTGTCTTTGTTTGGCTTTGGTGCTAGAGTAATGTTGGCATCATAGAATGAGTTAGGCAATGATCCTTCTGTTTTGAGTTTTTGGAAGAGTTTATGCAAGATTGATGTTAGTTCGTTCTGGAATGTTTGGTAGAATTCACCTGTGAAGCTGTCTTGCCCAGGGCTCTTCTTAGTTGGGAGGTTTTTAATGACTGATTCTGTCTCTTTTACTTGTGGTTTTTTGTTGAGATGGTCACTTTGTTCTTTTGTCAATGTAGGCTGCTTGTGTGTTTCTGGGAATTTGTCCTTTCCCTCTAAATTGTAATTTTTGTTGGCATGTAATTTTTCAAAGTATCCTTTTATAAGAGTCTTTATTTCTGTGGGGTCATTATTGATATCTCCTTTGTCATTTCTTATTTTGTGTATTTGCATCCTCTCTTTTTTTCTTTGTTAGTCTAGCTAAGAGTTTGTCAATTTTATTGATCTTCTCAAAGAACCAGCTCTTGGTTTTGTTAATTTTTTCAAGTGCTTTCTTATTTTCTCTTTCATTTAGTTCTGCTCTGATCTTTGTTATTTCTTTCTCTCTTCTTCCTTTGGGGTTACTTTGGTTTTTTTTTAAACTAATTCCTCCAAGTGTGCAGTTCATTCTTCAATTTCGCGCTTTCTTCTTTTTTGATGTATGAATTTATGGCTATAAATTTCCCTGTCAGTACTGCTTTTGCTGCATCCTGTAAGCTTGGATATGTTGTGTTATCATTTTCATTAGTTTCAGGGTAGTTATTAATTTCTTTTGAGATTTCCGCCTTGACCCACTGTTTTTTAAGAGTGTGTTGTTTAACTTCCAAATCTTGATGCCAAATCTGTGTCTCTGCCCCTGGCAGATTTCCAGTTTTGTTCCACTGTGGTCAGAGACATTTTTTGTATGATTTCAATCTTTCTGAATTCATTGAGACTTTTTCTGTGGCCTAGCATGTAGTCCGTCTTGAAGAATGATCCATGTGCACTTGAAAAGTATGTATATCCTGCTGTGTTTGGGTGTAATGTTCTATATATCTATTAGGTCCAGCTCCTCTAATATATTGTTCAAAGTCTTGGTTTCTTTATTGATTCTCTTTTGAGATGTTCTGTCCAAAGTTGATAGTGGGTAATAAAGTCCCCCACTATAATTTTAGAGGCACCTATTCCTTCACTTAATTTTTCCAGTGTTTGCCTCATGTATTTGGAGGCACCCTTGTTAGGAGCAGAAATGTTTATGATTGTTCTTCTTGAAAGATTATCCCTTTCACTAATATGTAGTGTCCATCTTTGTCTCTCACAATTGTTTTTCATTTAAAGTCTATTTTGTCTAATATTAATTAGCTCCTCCTGCCCTTTTGTGGTTATTATTTGCCTGTAAGATTGTTTTCCAGCCATTTATTTTCAGCCTCCTTGAATCCCTGTGTCTAAGATGTGTTTCTTGTGGACAGCATATAGATGGGTCCTATTTCCTTATCCAATCTTCCAATCTGAGTCTCTTGACAGATAAGTTTAATTCATTGATACTCAGTGTTATTACTTTCAAGGAATAACTTATATTAGCCTTATTTTCTTTGGATTTGTGTTAGTCATAGTCTGTTTGATATTCTTTTTCTGTTTTGTCTTTTTAGTTGCTCTTACACTCTCCTCCAACTCTGTCTCTCTTGTTTTTTTCTTTCTTCCTGCAGAACTCCCTTTATTTCTTGAAGGGCAGGATTCTTGTTGACATACTCACTTAGTTTCTGTTTATATCTGAATATTTTGAACTCTCCATCACTTTTGAATTCTAGCTTTGCTGGATAGTGTATTCTTGTTTGGAAATTCTTTTCTTTCAGTACCTTGACTATGTCATACCACTGCATTCTTGCCTCCATGGTTTCAGATGAGAAACCAGCACTTAGCCTTTTGGAGCCTCCTTTGTATGTGATCATTCTCTTTTCTCTTGCTGTTTTTTATATTTTCTCTGTGTCTTGAGCATTGGATAATTTGACAAGTATATGTCTTGGGGTAAGCCTGTTGGTATTTATGTTGTTTGGGGTGCATCTTGATTCCTGGATATGTATATCCATCTCCTTCAATATGTTTGGGAAGTTTTCAGCCATTATTTCCTCCAACACCTCTTCTGTCCCATTCCCCTTCTCTTCTCTTTCTGGAATACCTATAATGCATATGTTTGTGCATTTTGCGTTGTCATTCAGGTCCCTAAGTCCCTGCTCGATTTTTTCTATCTTTTTATCAATGAGTTTTCCTATCTGTTTGATTTCAGATATACTGTCTTCCACATCACTAATTCTTTCCTCTGCGTCTTCGAGTCTGCTGTCATTTGCTGAGAGTGCATTTTTGTTTTCTTGAATTGTGCTGTTCATCACCATCATATCCATTATCTTTTTGAGTGTGATTGCAATTTCTTCTGTATTCTCTCCAAGTGTTTTCTGCATATTCTTAATCTCTTCCTTCACTTCATTGAATTGGTCTCAAATATATATTTTGAGAGAATTAATTACTTGTTTGATATCTGCTCCTCTTCTGGTTTTTTACTTTGTTCATTGGATTTGGGCATGTTTTCCTGATTATTGGTTTGGTTTGTAGTTTTTTGTTGCTGTCTGGTCATCATTTTATCTTGATGGGTTTAATCAGTTGCTTAGCTTCTTCAATCTAGCTGGGGTTTAATTAATTGTTGTTTTTGGGTCCATGTTAAGTGTTCTCTTTGTCACTTTGTTCTTCTTATTCTATTTCCTTCTTGTTGGCTAAGTTCCCTTGGAGGAAAGTATTAGTGCCAGAGAAAGCAAGAGATGAAGAACAGAAAATGAATAATAGTATTGATAGTAATTATTAACAGAGGAACCATGTGAGATCTAGGAGAATGGATATTAGACTCATGTTAAGTTATGTAGAGTTATAACAGTAAGAAAATAGAGTACGTATAATGAGACAGTAAACTGAATATGGGGAGGAATATAGTGTGAATTAAAAGGCCAGTGTGTTCAGGAGAGAGGGAAAGCAAAAAGAAAGAACACTAATATAAAGATTGAATATAAGAGAGAAAACAGAACAAAAATATTAGAAATAAAAATTCAGAAAAATAGGCGGGCAAACAGAGGTGTAATGTAAGAAACAAGAAATGATGGAGGATAGAAAGATGTAGAGGAGTGGGAGTAGTGTTGGTGGCCAAAATCAATACAGACAGAAAAGAGGAAATGGAGGATGAGGAAATACAGCTAATGTCAAGCACTCCCTGCAGCACCTAATGTAAAAATAGGAGAAAGAAAAAAGGGACAAAAGGGAGGGGGGAAGGAAGCAAGAAAAAGAAAAATAGAAAAAAAAAAAGGAAAAGGAAAGAAAAAAGGGACTTTGGGGGATAAAGAGTAAGGAAAAACAAGATCAACCAACAAAATACTAGACAAAGTTTCAAGCACAGAATCCCCTTTGTAGTAAAATAAAACGCTTAAGGATCTGATGTTCCCCTTTTCTCCCTTCCTCACTTCCCTCTCTCCCAGGCAGCAGGAAAGCTTTCTGAGAGTTCCATAAGGAAATTCAAGCAGGTCCTTGTTGAATCAGCTCTGCACAGAAAACAATGACTCTTAATTTCCAGAGAGAGAGCACACACGCCTCACCAGGAAATCTAAGTGTGCTATTGAAAGCTTGGAAAGCACCTCCTATAATCCTCTCCTTTAGGTGTGCTATTAAGAGGGCTAGTTGATTTTCTGACTCCACCTTCACCCAGACCAAGTTTCCTATCCTAGGGTATTTAGGTGAATTGGGCTTTCTCAGCAGATTCACCACTCCTCTTCCCAGGCTCTTCCCAAAGCAACTGGTATGCTCCTCCACGTGCAAAAAAAAAGAACATGGTAAAGGGGAGACCAGAAAAATTGTACCCTTACTTAACCGGCCCTGCTGCTGCACCTCCCACCAAATTCCTTGCACTCATGGAGTCACTCCAAAACCAGAGGGCTAGGGCAATTCCTGACCTCTGGTAGTGCTGGACTTGGGAACAGGAAGCCTGGGACCCTGCAGACTCAGGGTATTTACATCTGTGGAACATGCGCTACAGGGGCTTAGGGGACACGGACCTGGGGATCATGCATCTGGGGATCACAGGGACCAGGAATGCCGTTGCACCACCGACAGTTCTCAGGGAACACTGAGGCAGCCAGCCCTAGGGGGAAGGGTCCCACCTTCCCACAGCCTCTGACCTCTGTACTCGCAACCCACAATTCTACCTTTAGCAAGCACTACCTCTGTCACTGTATCTCCAAATCAATGTCCACACACCTCCTGCCTTGCAAGCCCCCAAACAGCCCACTCTGGCAGGACTCCAACCCCACTCAGCCTCCTCTTTGCAGGAGAGACTGTGAGATGCACTCACTCAGACACTATCTTGCCTAGCCTCCCTTCTGTTTTTCTATTGTTTATCTCACTTATCTCTACTCACTTATCTCTACTCAATCACTTATTTCTACTCAATTTCCTTCCTCTTGCTAATGTTAGGTTTGGTTTACTCTTCTTTCCTCAAGATATGAAGTTAGGTTATTGATTTGATATCATTCTTCCGAAATCTAAGTATTTATAGTTACAAGTTTCCCAATAAGTAGTGCCTTGCTACTTTCCATAGTTTTTGGCACTTTTAAAAAAATTTTTCTCTAAGAAGTTTCTGGTTTCCTTTGTAGGTCAATTTCAGAAACTTATCCCATTGGTTATTTAATAATGGGTGATATATTTTTCACTTGTACAGTTCAAGTTTTCCTTCTGTTATTGGTTTTTATATAAATCCATTGTGGTAGGAGAGGATTTTGCGTGATTTCTTTTAATTTTTATTGTCTTGTGCCCTAACAGATGGTCTAGCCTGTAAAATGATCCATGAACACTTTAGAAGAATGTGTATTCTACTATTGTTGAGTGGTGTTCTATATATGTTAGGTGCTATTTGTGTATAGTATTGTTCACATTCTCTGTTTTCGTTCTGAAATTCTGTCTTGATGATTGATTCATTCTTTTTTTAAAAAAAAGATTTATTTCTCTCCCCTTTCCCTCTGTTGTCTGCTCTCTGTGTCCATTAGTTGTGTGTTCTTCTGTGTCCACTTGCATTCTTGTCAGGTGGCACCGGGAATCTGTGTCTCTTTGGTTGCATCATCTTGCTGCATCAAGTCTCCATGTGTGCAGTGCCATCCTGGGTGGGCTACATTTTTCATGTGGGGTGGTTCTACTTGTGGGATGCGCTCCTTGCATATGGGGCACTCCTACATGGCATGGCACTCCTTGAACACGGCAGCACTGTGCATGGGCCATCTCACCACATGGGCCAGGAGGCCCTGGATTCTGAACCCTGGACCTTCTATATGGTAGGCAGATGCTCTATCAGTTGAGCCATGCCCGCTTCCCTGATTCATTCTTGAAAGTGGTGTTTTGAAGTCTCCAACTATTATTGTATAACTATTTCTTCTTTTAGTGTTGCCAATGTTGTTTCATGTATTTTGTGGCTCTGTGCATATATGTTTATTGCTATAACTTCTTGGTGGATTGACCCTTTTCTTAATATATAGTGTCCTCCATTTTCTTTTGTTGTAGTTTTAGTCTACAAGGCTGTTTTTTTCTGATAGTAGTTTTGCCACCCCTGCTCTCTTCTCATTACTGTTAGTATGAAAAATTTTTTTTTTCTTCTCAAAACTTTCAAACTATTTGTTTCTTTGGCTCTAAAGTGAGTGTTTTTAAAATAACATAGGCATTTGAAGTATTTTTTTTAATATACTCTGCCAATATGTGTATTTTGATTGGTAAGTTTAATCTATTTTTTGTTTTTTAAAAGATACTTAGATTACATAAATGATGTATAAAAAACAGGGGGGAAGCAGACTTGGCCCAAAGGATAGGGCATCTGTCTACCACATGGGAAGTCTGCAATTCAAACCCTGGGCCTCCTTGACCTGTGTGGAGCTGGCCCATGAGCAGTGCTAATGCATGCAAGGATTATCCCGCCATGCAGGGGTGTCTCCCACATAGGGGAGCCCCACTCACAATGAGTGCACCCTGTAAGGAGAGCCACCCAATGTGAAAGCAAGCGCTGCCTGCCCAAGAATGGCACTGCACACATGGAATGCTGACAAAACAAGATGACACAACAAAAACAAACACAGATCCCCAGTGCCACTGATAAGGATAGAAGTGGTCACAGAAGAACACTCAGCAAATGGACACAGAGAGCAGACAACTGGGTGGGGGGGGGTAAGGGGAGAGAAATAAATAAAAATAAATCTTTAAAAAACTAAAAAATAAAACCATAAGGGATTTCTGTATACCCCACTCCCTACACCTCCCACATTTTCTGACATTAACATCCTTCATCAGTGTGGTACATTTGTTCCAGTTGAGGAACACATTTTGGAGCATTGCTTCTAATCATGGATTATAGTTTACATTGTAGTTTATACTCTCACACAATTTTATAGGTTATGGTAAGATATATAATGGCCTGTGTCTGTCATTGCAGTGTCATTCAGGACCATTCCCAAGTCCCAAGAATGCTCCCATATTCCATCTGTTTTTCCCTCTCCTTTCCCTCAGAATCTCTAATGGCCACTGCCTTCATATCAATGATATAAATCGTCCATTGCTAGAATCACAATAATTATATAATAGGATACCAGTAAGTGTTCTTCAGCCCATAATTCATTCCCAATCCTGAGGATTCTGGGATGTTGTTGCCCATTCCACCTCTAATTGAGAGGGGACTTTGCTCCCATAGAGCAGATGGATGGGATTATCTCACTTACAGTTGTAGATTATGTTTTTTGGGATGGCTGTCCCATCAACCCATCATTATTGTCTCATCATTTCCTAGTTATTTGTACTGGGTGAGTCCAGTGAACTGTAGAGTGGTGTTGCAACTCTGTTGAGATTCAAAGCCTAGCTGGGATATGGACATTCCAAAGACTTAAGTCTCTTGTATGTACACCTTATAATCTATTTATTTTGAAGCCATTGCTTTGAAAAGCAGGATTTATTTAGGCATTTTAAATTCATTTCTTGTACATCTTATACTTTTTTACCCTCATTTCCTCCATTCCTGCCTTTTGTGTATAGTTGATCTTTTGTAGTGAAAGAGTTTGATCCCACTCTTCTTTTTCTGTATATTTTTTAGATATTTTATTTGTAGGGTTATATTGGAGTTTGTATTTAATACCACAAATTGATAATAATCCTCTTTTTTTAAAGATTTATTTTATTTATTTTTCTCTCCCTTCCCCCCTCCCCAGTTGTCTGTTCTCTGTGTCTATTTCCTGTGTGTTCTTCTCTGTCCACTTCTGTCATTGTCAGTGGCATGGGAATCTGTGTTTCTTTCTGTAGCATCATCTCTGTGTGTGTGGTGCCATTCCTGGGCAGGCTGAACTTTCTTTCACACTGGGCAGCTCTCCCCACAGGGCACACTCCCTGTGAGTGGGGCTCCCCTACACAGGGGACACCACTGTGTGGAACGGCACTCCTTGCATGCATCAGCACTGCATGTGGGCCAGCTCCACATGGGTTAAGGAGGCCTGGGGCTTGAACTGTGGACCTCCCATGTGGTAGATGGATGCCCTAACCACAGGGCCAAGTCTGCTTCCCAATAATAATCGTCTTTGAATTGACTTGAACTTACCTTCAGTTTCAACTGTAATAATAAGAAACTAAAAGTTAATTGTTAGATAAAATACTTTTAAAGAAAATTTAATTTAGAAATGAACTACAGTTTAAGACATATAACTGAAAATATCTTTAAAACTAATTGATCCTGAAAATATATGCACATTTAAGGGAGTGGATAGATTTTGGCAAGATGATGGCAGTTGTTCCATTTCAGAACAACAACTTACTATAGGGGTAAGAAGCGATAATCAGATACAGAATGAAAAGGACAGGAACAATAGAGATAGTGAGAAAAAAGACCCATATTTAAGAGTGGGAGAAATATGGAACTAGGAAGCACCCAGAATTAAGCTGCCATATTTTTTAGCATTTTTCAGAAACAACAGGAGAAACAGCTCTGTGAGGTTGGGAAAGCTATCCTGAATCATAATACTGCCTACAAATGCAAGGGGAAAAATCATATAAAATGACCAATAGAAAAAATACTCATGTCCATTGACATACAAAGTAATATAGTGCAAAAAAGGAATAAATGCATAGTAACAACATACAATGAAATGAAAAATCTTCATTTTGGTGTCCTTTATGATGTATTTTTTCAAAAAACAAGGTATAAGATATTAAGAAAATGAAGCAAGATAGGAAAAGACATCAGATAAAAAATAAGAAATGGAGAGACAGAAATGAGGAAAGAATATGAAAAAAAAGGGACAATCACTTCAAAATGTAATGCAAGCTAAAAGAAACACAGTGACTGATAATGCCGTATAAGAAATAGTAGTTGATGAGAGAAAAAAATATTCAAGAAAACTAAACAAAAATTTAAAAAGATTTGATAAAAGTGTCAAAAGCTAATGACAGGTACAGAAGAGCCAATACGTTAATAACTGGAGTGCACGAATAGACAAAATCAAAGCAGAGTCCTGAAACAAATGAAGAAATATCTTTTTTTCCCCTGGAGATAGAAGGAATGCTTTGAAGCTGCTTATTAAAAGTGCATACTGAGCACTGAATGGGAATAAATATAATGGCAATATATAGTCTGGTAAAACTGATGGACTTTAATGAAAAAGTAAAATTTGTGCATTTAGCACAATAGATAGAAAATTAGATTCTCATCAAGGTTTTTGAAGACAATACATTGTGTCAGGAGAAAATGGAGCAAATAATTTTTTACCCAACAAAGTTGATTTGCAAGTATAAAAGGCATTGAAATCCAAGTTATACAATTAGACCATGGGTAATATTGTTCCCATGTTCCCTCCCAGCTGAGTGAGCAGAGTTCAGTAAAGATAGTGTTTAGAAAGACCCTGGCCTGAGGACAGATGCTAAGTATTAAATTTACACTTGTTCAGCTATGACTAAATGAGGGTTGTATGAGAGAGGAAGTGTCTTTGGTGAAGGCTACTAGGGAGACAGTCTCAGGATAATTCAGTAAGTTCTAACTCTGTTTAGGGTGCTTATCAGTATGTTAATTTTATTGATAAATATTAAGAAAAACAACTTGTAGGAGATAAATATTGCTTAATATAGTAATACCTAACATTAAAAGTAAAGTCTATTTCTAAAACTCACTCTAAATCTATCAAAGTAAAAACCAGACTTTAACTAAATCAGCTGATTAGAGAATGCGTATGAGGGATTGAGTACTGCGGCATCTCCATTTCATTGGTATTATGCCTTCTTTCAGTCTGCAGACACCAGCTCCTCTGAGTTTCCAGCAAAGACCTTCAGTTCATGCATGGTTTTTGTAGCTGTCAATACTAGGATCTGTAACACAAACACAAGTGTCACAATCTGGAAAGGCACAGAGATTAATGGAAGAGGCAGCTGTACATGGTGACCCTACAGGCACCTGCAGTCCTCTTCCCCAAATTAAGGAGCCATTTGATGGCTGGCCAAGCAACCTAGGGGCTTTTATGGAAAGGGTTTCTGTCCCCTGGGTGGAAGTTGTCAGGGCATCTTTACCTCCTGTGCCTATTTTTACCAGCTAGTTCTAAGCTCCACTTGCCTGGTCACATAAAATATTTATAGCAACTACCTAGTATTCCTCTGTTTTGCTGAATTTCCTGCAATGTCAGAAAGAAGTGTAGAAAACCAGTGGATTCCACATGCACTTGTTTCCCTTCCCCTCTTCTTCTGACCTCCACATTTCCTCTTCTTTCTCTTCATCTCTTTTACTTCCCAAATCTCTTGAACCCAGTACAGAATAATTTCTGGAATGAGACTTGTTCTGGAACAGTGTTGACAGCTGGGGGAGGGAGGGAAGAAAACATTTATGCATGTCTGAGTGACTCAGTGCAGGGAAACACCTGTGTGGCCTGAGGAAAGTTCACAGGGAGGGGCATGGGTACGTTTTGGGTGATAGGGCTGTCCTGTCTCACTGGAGCTGTGTGTTCTGAGAGGAGCAGGGAGCCCTGGGCCCTGTGGTCCAGAGACTCTGTGCTGGACTTGGTTAATTCCTGGAGACCAGGTCAGCATGAGTGTGAGAGCCATTGTGTGAAAGAAGCCAGGCAGTAGCCCCTTTGCACAAGTCCTCCAGAAAGCCTGCCAGGCCTTGGTAAGTACTGAGGGGCAGCTGGACAGCAATCTTTCTCAAGTGAGAGCAAGTTCAGGTTTTATTCTTAATCCTTGAATTTTGGGTCTGGGTGTAGACTGGAGGCTAGAAGTGTGTTCAGGGATGTGCATCCCACTGCCCTTCTTCAGGACACACTCACACCCCTTCCCCTGCCCCACATTCACAAGCATACCACTCAGACTTGCACTTAGATAGGCCCCAGTCCCTGCATACAGAGTCAATGCCACCTAAGGGAACACAGATGCTTATAAGAACTGTAGTTCTTTACCTGGGAAATCTCTTTAACCATACCCCAAGCCTCATTTCTTCCAGGATATGGAAACAGAATGACTCTCCAGACAAAGCCAGCATGAGTGCTCTGATTTTCTTATGCAGATATTTCCTCAAGAGTGAGTGATTCCAGAATATGTACTGTTTTTACTTCCTCTTAGAGTCATTCCCAATTGCAGAAATGACAATTTCATATTGGATCATGCTGTGTAGTGTTTGCTCAGGTACTTTGTTCCCTTGGTGCTTTAGAAGAACAGATGGGAAACAGTGGTCAAGTCAAAGGCCCCATAAGCAATTGTAGGGACATCTGTGGAAGGGCACATGCTTTGCTTGGACATAAATCTCTCAAGTAAGTTTTGCTTTGTGATTATAAAATTCTTAATCAGTGGAAGAAAAAATGTTGCTGAGGTAAAGACCCCTACCATGTAGTTTATAATCTGCTACTGCCTTTTGTGGATGCCCTTTTAAATAAGGGGTCAGTTTGAAGAGGACCCCACTTGACACCTTCCTCTCCTAGGAAATTGTATATAGGAAATATATTATACATAATTAGATATCCTTATCTGAAGTCAATGGAAAAAGAAACAACAAAGGTAACATTTATATCTTAGTCAAAGAATAGCGACTTCATCTCAGCATTAGATGGGGCCACCTCATCTTAGTCTTTGGGAAGCTCCACTATCAGAGTATCTCTGAGCACATTGGTGTTTGACCATGAATTACTCAAGGAGTAGTCTGGCCTTGAATAGGAGAGTAGAGTGTTTGGAGTTTGTGGATTAACAAGTACAGTACGAGCTGCTACTGGGTCATCCTTCTTACTGTAAGAAGAATAGCAAAGACAGTAGGAGAAAAGAATTGTAGTTAATGGCAACCTAAAGTAACTTGTAATAATCATTCTATGAATGGTTTTAAAATTCAATGACAAGGTCCCCTGGTGCCTCCCATTTGTTCTGTATCTCACCTAAATTTCCAAAATTGTCAATGTCTTCCTAACATCTTCCAGATCATTTCAACCTCCATGGATCCACAAATGCTGATCCTGCAGATACTGTATGTTGTACAGGAAATTCCATAATGAATAATGACTTTGAATATCTTTTCATGTGCTTATTGGTAATTAATATATTCTCTATAAGATAAAGGAATGGCTCTCAAGTCCCGTCTTTCTTTTTTTTTAACCATGTCCTTGTCTTATTGTTGCCTTACTGTCTCTGTGAGCTTATGTCTAGGGCAGTGCTCCTCTTCACACATCTCCTAGATGCCCTAAGCATAGCCACTGGTGTAGGAACTGGGGTTGAAGTTTATACCTAAACCTAGCAGGTCTACTGCAATCTCTCCCTAGAGTTAACCAGCAGCATAAAAGAATTCAATGAAGAATGCTCTTTCCATCAACTTTGGGAGGAAGCAGCCTCTGAAGGTACCTGGTCTTTCTCACTCTTGTGGTCTAATATGTCATGACTGGCCCCCTTTTTGGGTCTGTTTGCCACCATCTTCTTTATGCTTTGATTGGGAAATTGGGACCATGGATCTTCAAAATTCTAATTAAGTTTATTTCTTATGAATCAATGCCTTATTAGTCATGTGGGGATTTAATCCAGTTCTAACCAGGATACTAGACCCATCTTTTCTCAAACACAATAGAATAGCAAGAGAGGTTCCTGCCCTGTCAGGTATGGACTACTGCCCTAACCAGCAGGAAGTAACTACAGAAGAATGACCTTTGCCTCTCAGCACCCCCTTAAGAATAATGTCATGAACCCTCTGAGGATGAGTTGAGACAGTTTAGTACAGGGAAATGAGGAGATGAGCTATAACATGGCCAACAGACTATATGGCCATGAGACCCTACTGAGTCCATGACCTTGACTTTCAGGTTCCTGTTGGGACTCTTTCCTGGGCTGAGGCGAGGCACTGCATATTCCAAACAGTACTCAAGTTTGGCCCCCACTATTGGTGGGATAACCAACAGCAGCTTGGGCCCCTCCCATTAGCATTAGTAAGGGGAGGAATAATTAATAGCTTTGAAGGTGACCACAGAAGCCAGAACTCACTTTCTCTGCCTAGCGGAGCTGACACCAAATTTTGGTTCTTATTTCCATCCTTTCCATTTCTTAGCAAGTTCTGTTCTTTCCCCCATTTTTAAGTAAAATCTTTTTCCTGGCCTAACTAAAAAAGAAAGAAAGAAAAAAAGACAGAGATTCCACAATACATGTTAGAGATGTAGCTGTGAACAAGCTTTAGTGACTTCCACAAATGACAGTCCACTTAGCAGCAGAATGTCCTCAGGGTACAGGAAGCCTGGGTGTGCATTTCTGAAATCCCAGAATGTTACCCCATTAGTAGGAGACCAACATTTTCATCATTTCAGTGCACACAATTCTTAGTAATGTGCATGTTTTCAAGATACTCAGTTAAGAGATCAAGGTGTCTTGTGACTGGCAGGATTTTTATGTGCACATGGAAAAATTTAAAGTATCAGTAAACAAAGTGATATCTGTTCTTTCTTGGTAGTGGTTATTTCTAAAATATCATGTTTAAATACAGTACGGGCAAAAGTTACTGATGAGTTTTTGGACCATGTGATATGCATAAGTTACTTTGGCAGATCTTTTATATGCCTCATAATAGAAAACCAATTCTTGGTAAAATTGTAGGCCCAATTAAAATGACTCTGAGCCTATTATCAATTTGAATCTAAAGCAATAGAAATAAAGTTTTTAAAAAAGCACGTCTAAAAATAACTGCTGGTCTTCAAAAAAAAGTTGGGAAGATGGTGGTTGAGTGAGTGCACCTGATAGTCTCTCCTGCAAAGAAGCAGCTGGGCAGCATTAGAAATTCTTCAGGACCAGGCTGTTTTGGGACTTTGCAGGGCAGGAGGTGTCTGGACATTGATTTTGTGGGAAGGTAACAGAGAAAATTTGTGTAAAAGATAAAATTGAGGCTCTCTTACATGGAGTTAGGGGCTGCGTGTGGGACGCTACCCCTGGGGTGGGTGGAACCACGGCAGCGGCACTGCAGTGGCGATTCCTGAAGGCTCTGTGGTACTGGGAATTCATAAGCACTGAGTGTGCTATTAAGGGGCTAACAGGTCAGGAGGCCTTCGTAAACTGATTTGGTGAGACAGATGGGAGGTTTTTGCGAGGCGGGGAATTTTTGATTTCTGACACGAATAATGCATTTCTGGCTAGAGCCCCACCCACAAGGCCGGCTGCCAATCTGCAGCGGCCTTAAATCACTCATAGTAAAGAGACATCACCAGGAGGCTATTTTGGGAGATTGTAGGGTGGGAGGCGTCTGGAAGCCGATTAGGGTAATCATTTGCGAGGCGTGGGATTTTTGTTTTCAGACACTGATACAGTGCTTCCAGCTAGAGCCCCGCCCCCTGGGCCTGGCTGCTTATCTGCAGTGTCCTTAAATTGGCTGCAATATAGAGGTGCCCCCAACTGGCTGTTTTGGGGGCTTTCAGGGTGGGAGGTGTCCTGAAGTTGAATTGGTGATACAGCCACAGAAGAGACCCTAGAGAGAGGGGGAATTGCGGGTTTTGGACACATAGGTCAGAGTTTGCAGATGTGACCTCTCCCATAGGGCTGGCACCCAGCTGCGGGGATCCCTTAAGGCTGTTTTGCACTGCGGTGCTCCCAGGCTCCCTGGTAACCGGATTTGAGGTTGCCAGGTCTGTGTCCCCTAAGCCCTGGTGGCCCACACCCCAGAGACTCACACCTCTTGAGTCTGCAATATCATAGACTTTCCATCCCTGAATCCACCATGCCCTGAGGCCCATCTGAGGTCCTTGATTGTCCTAGCCCTCAACATTTGCATTTTTTTTTCAATTTTAATTTTTAATTTTTAATTTTTTATTGTCCTGGTTGCTAATATTGCATTATTTCCTAGTCTTTTCTCCCATTGTATCCCCCAAGGTCTTTTTTAAAATTTATTTATTTAGGGTTTTTTTTTGTTGTTGCTGTTGTTGGTGTTCTGTATCTTCTTTTCTTTTTCTTACTTGTTCCCCTCCCTTTTCTTTACCCAACCCCCCTTTTCTTTCTTTCTTTCTTCTCTCTTTTTTTCTCTTTTCTCTTGTCCCTCATTTTCTTATTTTATCTTAATTATATGATAGGTGCTGCAGGGAACACCTCACATTTGCTGGGTTTCCTCATCCTCCATTGCCTCATTTCTGTGTGAATTAATTTTGGCTACCTACACTATCCCCTTTCCCCCACATCTTGATATCCTCCATCATCTACTGTCTCTCCTATATTCCACCTCCCTTTCTTTGATCCCCAAATTGTCTCACTCTTAATTTTTAATACCTTTGTTTTGTTTTCTGACTTTTATCCATTCTTGAAACTATTGCCTTTCTTTTCTCTTTCCCTCTCTCATGAAAACACTAGCTTTTTAATTCATACCATATTCCTCCCATATTCAGTCGACTACCTCATTATAGGTACTCTACTTACTGCTATAACTCTACACAACTTACATGAATCTAATATCCATCCTCCCAGATCTCATGTTGTTGCTCTGTTAACATTTATTACCAATACTACTTTACACTTTTTCCTTACACAATTGCCTTTCCCTGGCCCTAATACTTTCCTTCAAAGTGAACTCAGCCAGCAATAAGAAATTAGAATAAGAAGAACAAAGTGACAAAGAGAAGATATAACACTTATGCAAAAACAACAGCTGATTAATCCCCAAGACTAGACAAAGAAGCTAAGGAACTGATTAAACCCATCAAGATAAAATGATGACCAGACAGCAACAAAAATCTATAAACCAAACCAGTAATTGGGAAAACATGGCTGAATCCAATGAACAAACTAAAAACCAGGAAGGGGAGCAGAACTTCGCACATGTAATTAAAGCTCTCAAAACATATATCACAGACAAATTTAATGAAGTAAAGGAAGAGGTTACCAATATGAAGACAACACTTGGAGGGGAAATTGCAGACATACACAAAAAGATAACATATGATGGGAATGAACACCACAGTTCAAGAAATAAAAAATACACTCGCAGCAAGTAGCAGCAGATTAGAAGAGGCAGAGTGTGGGAAGCTGCCTCTGACACTGGTGTTGTATTGGCAGTCTTGTTGCTAAGCACTATTTTTAGATACTAACCCAGTTAAGTTTCCATTTCCCCACCCTCGCTGTAGTAATTAAGTTTCTATCCTCATGCCATTCAGATGGTTGTTTTGAAACATCCACGAAAAGACTTCATGACGTGGACCAATCAGATCTGTGGCACAACACCTCATTCATTCCTGGCTATAAATACCCCTGATTGACCCTCAATAAATGAGGCTTGATAAGAATCCTGTCTTGTCTCCATTCTTTGTGTCTCTTGTCCCTTTTCATTCCCACTCCATCCCTCAGGTCTTGGTTCGACTGATCCACAGGTCGGGTCAAGTGGCACCTGAACAGGGACCAGAGTATGAGGGATCAAGTGAGGAATGCCGATCGAGGAGCTGGCCAGGGTGTGAGAATCGGAGGATGCCACGAGGGAACCTGCCTCTCGGTTGAAGCCTCAGTAAGTGATTGGTGATCATGGGGCAAGAAATGAGCCAGCATGAGACATTTGTAGAGGGTCTCCAAGAGGCATTAAAGACACGAGGAGTAAAGGTGAAAGTAAAACAGTTATTGAGGTTTTTTGAGTTTTTGAAGGTAGTATGTCCATGGTTTCCTCAAGAAGGAACTATTGATGAGAGAAGATGGAAAGGAGTAGGGGATGCTTTACAGGACTTTTACAAAACTTTTGGCCCTGAAAGAATCCCAGTAACCATATTCTCATATTGGAATCTCATTAATGATATTTTAAGTATTCACCATAGGGACACAGTGGTGGCAAGTGTTATTAAGAAGGGTGAGGAAATTTTACAAGAAGGGCAGGGGCTGGAGGCTCTAGCCACCAACCCTAAGAAATCAGCAGATTGCCCAAAGTCCAAACTGCCTGACGCATCTGGAGCATCTGGTCCAGAGGAGGACTTGATCTCATTAGATAGTGAGGAGGACAGGAAGCCTACCACCAAGCCAAAGCAGCTGTTAACCCATGCAAACAAAAGATCCTATAAGGAGGATAAAAATAAAGGAAAAACTAAAGCCATATCTAGTAGGAACCCGTACCCTGACCTCAGAAAATTAAAAGTGGGGGTTCCTGGGGCAAGATGGTGGCTGAGTGAGCTTGCCTGGTAATGTCTCTGCAGGGGGCGGCTGGGCAGCATTGAAGGCTCTTTGGGACCACGCTGTTTCGGGGATTTTTGCTGGTTGGAAGGTGTCTGGACGTCAATTTGGTGGGAAGGTAACAGAGAGGATATGGCTATAATATATAAACGGAGGTCCCAGCTGGGCGCGGAAAGTTCCCTCCTTGGGTGGGCGGAGTCGCGGTATCGGCCGCTGCTGCAGCTCGGGGAGCCGCCGCGGCCAGGGTTTTTTTTTCCTTTTTTTTTAGAGGCTCTGCGGTGCTGAGGAATTTGCGGGTACTGGGCGGACTGGTGAGGGGTTGATGGGACAGGACTCCTTTGCAGATCAATTTGGGGAGACAGACGGTGTTTTGTTGTGAAGTGGGGGACAGTTTTGGTAGTGGACAGGGGTGGTAGTCCTTCCGCCTGGAGCCCCACCCCCACAGGTCCGGCTGCCAATCTGCAACGGAATTGGATTTTTGGCAATAAGGGGACACAATTGGGAGATTGTTGCAGGGTCCAGTGAGAGAGGGGGACACGTCTGGAAGCCGATTGGGGAATATTTTGCGAAGTTTGGGACTTCCGGTTTTGGAGTCTGTTTTCAGCGTTTCCAGCTGAAGCCCAGCCCACCCGGCAGGGCTTGGATCTGGGTCATTGAACTGGCTATGGTGTAGAGGCACCCTCTAGTGGCCATTAAGTGGGAGCACAGGGAAGGAGCTGTCCAAAGGCTGAAACCCTGAGGAGTAGGTGAATTGCAGGGTTCAGACATTAAATATAGAGTTTGTGGATCTGGCTTCCCCCGTGGGGCTGGCACCCAGCTATGGGGATCCCTGAGGGCTGTGTTGCACTGTGGGGCTCCTAAGCTTCCTGTTGACCAGAATTGAGGTTTCCAGGTCTGGGTCCCCTGGACTCTGCTGGTCCACACCCCAGACTCACACCTCTTGAGTCTTCAGTGTCTCAGACTTGCCACCCCTGAATCCATCACGCCCTGGGGTCTACCTGGGGTCCTTGAGTGCCCTGGACCTTAACGTTTGCATTTTATCTTTATTGGTTCATATTGTTTTGTTTTTATTTTCATTTTATCTTACTTTACTCTTTTTGATGCCCTGATTGCTAATATTGCATTATCCCCTAGTCTTTTCTCCTAGCATGTCCCCCAAAGTCCTTTTTTTATACAGCTATTTAGGGGTTTTTTCATTGTTGTTTTAGATAGTGTTGCAATTGTGGCTTGTGTATACCTGTATTTCTCTTCCCCCTACCTGTTCTCCACCGTTTGCTCACCCTCTTTTTCTTTCTTCCTTTCTTCTCGTCTTTCTTTTTTTCTTTATTATTATTAGTTTTTCTTTTTTGGTTTTCTCTCTCCCTCTTGTCCTTCATTTTCCACTTATTTTATTTTAATTCAAGTATACAATAGGTGCTACAGGGAACTCCTCACATTTGCTGGGTTTTCCCATCCTTCACTGCCTCATTTCTGTGTGAACTGTTTTAGGCTACCTACACTATTCCCCTTCCCCTGCATCTTGATATCCGCTATCATCTACTGTCTCTCCTATATTCCACCCCCCACCTCCACAAAGTGATCTTTGATCCACAAAGTGTCTAACTCTTAATTTCTAATACCTTTGTTTTGTTTTCTGTCTGGTATCCACTCTTGAAACTATTACCTTTCTTTTCTTTTTCCCTCTCTCACGAAAACAATAGCTTTGTAGCTCATACCATATTCCTCCCATATTCAGTCATCTACCTCATAATAGGTACTCTACCTACAGATATAACTCTACACAATCTACATGAATCTAACCTCCATCCTCCCAGATCTCATATTCTTGCTTTGTTAATATATATCACCAATACTACTCTACACTTTTTCCTTACTTACACAATTGCCTTTCCCCGGCACTAATACTTTCCTTTAAAGTGAACTTAACCAGCAACAAGAAATTAGAAAAAGAACAACAAAGTGACAGAAAGAAGATATAATACTTACGCAAAAATAACAGCTAATTAATCTCCAAGACTAGACAAAGAAGCTAAGGAACTCATTAAACCTGTCAAGATAAAAGGATGACCAGAAAGCAACAAAAATCGACAAACCAAATCAGTAATCAGGAAAACATGGCTGAATCCAATCAACAAACTAAAAATCAGGAAGGGGAGCAGAACTTCACACAAGCAATGAAAGATCTCAGAACATTTATCACCAACAAATTTGATGAAGTAATGAAAGAGGTTAACAACATGAAGACAACACTGGGAGGGGAAATTGCAGACATATGCAAAAACATAACAGACATGATGGGAATGAACACGACAGTTCAAGAAATCAAAAATACACTTGCAACAAATATCAACAGACTAGAAGAGGCAGAGCAGAGAATTAGTGATGTGGAAGACAGTACATGAGAAACAGATAGTAGAAGGGGTCGATAAAAAGATAGAAAAAATCCAGATAGGATTTAGGGACCTGAATGACAATGCAAAACGCTCAAATATATGTATAATAGGTATTCCAGAAGGAGAAGAGAAGGGAAAGGGGTCAGAAGGAGTGTTGCAGGAAATAATGGCTGAAAACTTCCCAAATCTACTGAGAGAGACAGACGTACATATTCAAGAAGCACAGCACACTCCACTGGTCATAAACCCCAACAGGCCCACCCCAAGACATATACTCGTCAAATTATCCAATGCTCAACACAAAGAGAAAATCCTAAAAGCAGCAAGAGAAAAGAAAACCATCACATACAAGGGAAGCTCCATAAGATTAAGTGCTGATTTCTCATCTGAAACCATGGAGGCAAGGAGGCAGTGTTATGATATAGTCAAGGTACTAAAGGAAAAAAATTTCCAATCAAGAATACTATATCCAGCTAAACTAACATTCAAACATGATGGAGAGTTCAAAATATTTGCAGATAAACAGAAACTGAAAGAGTATACCAACAAGAAACCTCCCCTTCAAGAAGTTATAAGGGAGTTCTGCAGGAAGAAAGGAAAAAGCAGGACAGGCAGAGTTGGAGGAGAGTATAAGAGCAACAAAAAAAGACAAACTAGATGGGGAAAAAAATACAAACAAAATATGACAAACACAAATCCAATAAAAATATGGCTAACACAAATAATTCCTTGAAAGTAATAACACTGAATGTCAACGGATTAAACTCACCTATCAAAAGATTCAGACTGAGACATTGGATAAGGAAATATGACCCATCTGTATGCTGTCTACAAGAGACACATCTTTAACCCAGAGACACATGGAGATTGAAAGTGAATGGCTGGAAAACAATCATACAAGCAAACAATAACCAAAAAAAGGCAGGAGTAGCTATATTAATATCAGACAAAATAGACTTTAAACGTGAAACAATTGTGAGAGACAAAGAAGGATACTGCATTTTAGTGAAAGGGAAAATCTGTCAAGAAGATTGAACAATCATAAATATTTATGCTCCTAACAAGAGTGCCTCTAAGTACGTGAGACAAACGCTGGAAAAACTAAGTGAAACAATAGATGCTTCTACAATCATAGTGGGGGATTTTAACACACCACTATCTACCTTGGACAGAACATCTCAAAAGAGAATCACTAAAGAAATAAAACATTTGAACAGTATATTAGAGGAGCTGGAAATAATAGACATATATAGATCATTACACCCAAACACAGCAGGATATACATTCTTCTCAAGTGCACATGGATGATTCTCCAATATAGACCATATGCTAGGCCACAAAGAATGGCTGAATGAATTCAGAAAGATTGAAATCATACAAAACAATATCTCTGACCACAGTGGAGTCAAGCTGGAAATTTGAAAGGGACAGAGGCTCAGGTTTCACACCACGATTGGAAATTAAACAGCACACTCTTAGAAAAACAGTGGGTCAAAGAGGAAATCTCAAAAGAAATCAGACTACCTTGAAACAAATGATAATGATAACTCAACATACCAAAATTTATGGGATACAGCAAAAGCAGTACTGAGAGGGAAATTTATAGCCATAAATTCATATATCAAAAAAGAAGAAAGAGCAAAAATTGAAGAATTAACTGCACATTTGACGGAATTAGAAAAACAACAACAAAGTGACCCAACAGGAAGAAAAAGGAAAGAAATAACAAAGATAAGAGCAGAACTAAATGAAATAGAAAATAAGAAAGCACTTGAAAAGATAAACAAGACCAAGAGCTGGTTTTTTGAGAAGATCAACAAAATTGACAAACCTTTAGCGAGACTAACAAAGAAAAAAAGAGAAGATGCAAATACACAAAATAAGAAATGAGAAAGGCGATATCACCACTGACCCCACAGAAATAAAGACTATCATAAGAGGATACTTTGCAAAACTATATTCCAACAAAAATGACAATTTAGAGGAAATGGACAAATTCCTAGAAACACATAAGCAACCCATATTGACGAAAAAAGAAATTGATGATCTTAACAAACCAATCACAAGCAGAGAGATAGAATCAGTCATTAAAAGTCTCCCAACTAAGAAGAGCCCAGGGCCAGACGGCTTCACAGGTGAATTCTACAAAAGATTCCGGAAAGAACTGACACCAATCCTGCTGAAACTATTCCAAAAAATCGAAACAGATGGAACATTGCCGAACTCCTTCTATGACGCCAACATTACCCTAGTACCAAAGGCAAACAAAGACACCACAAAAAAGGAAAATTACAGACCAATTTCTCTAATGAACCTAGATGCAAAAATACTTATCAAAATACTTGCTAATCGTATTCAACAACACATTAAATGAATTATACACCACGACCAAGTGGGATTTATTCCAGGTATGCAAGGATGGTTCAACATAAGAAAATCAATCAATGTAATACACCATATAAACACATTGAAGGAAAAAAATCACATGATTATATCTATAGATGCAGAAAAAGCATTTAACAAAATACAGCACCCTTTCTTGATAAAAACACTCCAAAAGATTGGAATACAAGGAAATTTTTTGAACATGATAAAGAGTATATACGAAAAACCTACAGCCAACATTGTTTACAATGGAGAAATCCTAAAATCCTTCCCTCTAAACTCAGGAACAAGGCAAGGATGCCCATTGTCTCCACTCCTATTTAACATTGTCTTAGAAGTACTTGCTCGAGCACTGAGGCAAGAACCAGATATAAAAGGCATTCAAATTGGAAAGGAAGAAGTCAAAATTTCATTATTTGCAGATGACATGATCCTATACATAGAAAACCCTGAGAGATCTACAACAAAGCTTCTAGAACTCATAAATGAGTTTAGTAAAGTTGCAGGTTATAAGATCAATGTGCAAAAATCAGTAGCATTTCTGTACACCAATAATGAGCAAGATCAGGAAGAAATCAAGAAACAAATACCATTCACAATAGAAAATAAAAAAATCAAATACTTAGGAATAAATTTAACTAAAGAGGTAAAAAACTTATACACCGAGAGCTATACAAGACTGTTCAAGGAAATTAAAGAAGACCTAAATAAATGGAAGAATATTCCCTGTTCATGGATAGGAAGACTGAATATTATCAAGATGTCTATCCTACCAAAACTGATCTACACATTCAATGCAATCCCAATAAAAATCAACACAGCCTTCTTTAAGGAACTAGAAAAACTAACTATGAAATTTATTTGGAAAGGAAAGAGACCCCGATTAGCCAAAGACATACTGAAAAAGAAAAACGAAATTGGAGGAATCACACTACCTGACTTCAAAACATACTACAAAGCTACAGTAGTGAAAACAGCATTGCATTGGCATAAGGAGAGACACACAGACCAATGGAATCGAATTGAAAGTTCTGATATAGAACCTCACATATATAGCCATATAATATTCTATAAAGCCACCAAACCCTCTCAAGTGGGAGAGGGTGGCCTATTCAACAAATGGTGCCTGGAGAACTGGATAGCCATATGTAGAAGAATGAAAGAGGATTACCATCTCACACCTTATACAAAGATCAACTCAAGATGGATCAAAGACCTAAATATAAGAGCCAAGACCATAAAAACCTTGGAAAGCAGTGTAGGGAAACATCTACAGGACCTTGTAATAGGAAATGGCTTCATGAATATCACACCAAAAGCACGAGCAGCAAAAGAACAAATAGATAAATGGGACTTCCTCAAAATTAAAGCCTTCTGCACCTCAAAGGAGTTTGTAAAGAAAGTAAAAAGGGAACCCACACAATGGGAGAAAATATTTGGCAACCATATACCTGATAAAAGACTTATAACTTGCATATATAAAGAACTCATTTATCTTGAAAATAAAAAGATAAACAACCCATTTAAAAAATGGGAAAAAGATTTAAACAGACACTTCTCCAAAGAAGAAATACAAATGGCTAAAAAGCTCATGAAAAAATGCTCCAAATCTCTAGCTATCAGGGAAATGCAAATCAAAACTACAATGAGATACCATCTTACTCCCATAAGATTGGCAGCTATAAAAAAAAAACAGGAGAATACAAATGCTGGAGAGGATGTGAAGAAAGGGGAACACTCATCCACTGCTGGTGGGAATATAGAAGGATCCAACCATTCTGGAGGACAGTTTGGTGGTTTCTCAAAAAGCTAACCATAGATTTGCCATATGACCCAGCAATACCACTGCTGGGCATATACCCATCAGAACTGAAAACAAGGATACAAACGGATATATGTACACCAGTGTTCATAGCAGCATTGTTCACTATTGCCAAAAGTTGGAATCAACCCAAATGCCCATCAACAGATGAGTGGATCAATAAAATGTGGTATATACACACAATGGAATACTACTCGGCTGTAAGAACAAATACACTACAAACACACGTGATAACATGGATGAATCTTGAGAACCTTATGTTGAGTGAAGCAACCCAGGCATTGAAGGACAAATACTACATGACCTCAATGATATGAAATAAACAAGCTGCCTCAGAGAGCTAGAGACTGAACGATAGGCTTACAGGAAATCAGAGGGTGGAGGAAGGATGTGAGCCGACGTCTGCAGGGGTGGAATTTATGATGAGCTGGGGGTAAGTATGAACACAAAGAAGAGATAAAATGGGGGCAATGGGTTGCCTTTGGGTGGGGCTTTGCGGGTTTGAGGGGGGCTGGGGATGGGCGGATGGGTAATATTGCCCAAAAAGTGGGGGGAGGGAGGCATAGCATACGAACACAGGAGAGTGTTAGGTGTTGGTTGAGAGTAAAATGCTGAGAACATCGTATCAAAATATAATTAAGAGGGTTACCTGTTTAGGATGCTCGGAAGGGATGGTCCGATGCGGGACGGGCTCCTGGGGAATGTCTGAATGCTCATTTTGCCAGAGTGGGTGATACCACTGGGTAGAGACCCAAGTAGTGAGAGTGGGGGTGGACCCACATCCTGGGGAGGACTAATGCCATCAAACAGAGGGAACTGTATCTCTGAAGAGAAAGGGTGGCTCCCAGGGCATTGGGGCAGCTGAGCAATTTAGGACCTGAACACTGTTGCAAGTATCTCTGGACGTGGCTCCTCGGGAAATGGAGGTTGGCTGTCACTGTGGGCACCAAGGGGATGGGAAAACGGATGTTAAATGTGTGTAACGAAGATAAAGGTGGGGTAAGAGAGGAGTTTCGTGAGAGTACACAAGGATAGATATAAAATATGTAATATTACATCATAAACATATAGGGGACGACAGAATGATAATGTAAACCATAATGTAAAACATAGGATAACTTAAAATGTTAGAAAACTGTGTGTCCTAAAAGTATGCACCACAATGTAAGCACAGATGTCACCTGGTTTGAAAGCTATTGTCTCAGACTCTGTGCAACACTTTAAGTAAATATGTTGTGAATAGGCTGTTAGAGTATCGCTGTGGAAGGGAAAAGGTTTTGTGGTGGATGTGTGGGCATGCTGTATATTGCATACATGAATTGCTGTGGTGTAGGGCTCTTGTGAAGAGAAGATCAATAAGTAGGGGGAAAAAAATAGGAAAAGAAAAAGATAGGATGTAGAATTTTTCCAAGTCAACACGTATTCTATATCTAACCTTTAAACCCATCGCTATATCCCATTTTGCTAGTAAGAGATCCTGACATGATATTGGGGCTTCAATATTCAGGAAGTTCTGGATCCCAGAGTGGTCCAACAATGGCAGCGGAGGAATACTGGTATAGGATACTATTGACAGGGGATATATGGCTGACAGGGAGCTATACAGGGCATATGTCCAGGGTGCATGGTAATGTTTGGATATACTCATCGTGGCAACAATTAAAAACTAAAGCTGGGGGGGTACTGGGTCCCTGGCTGGGGGTGCTGTGCCGTGGTCCCTAGGGGAGCAGCGGCAGTCCCCCTAAGTGCAGAGGCAAGGATTGAGAAGGAATGAGGGTCCAACAGTGAGCCCCTGATACTAATGACTATCCTTGTGAGCCTATATGCCTGAAATAAGAACAAGGCCTAGAGTAGCACTGTGCCTGGGAATTTCCTCCTGACAGCCTTTATGTTACTCAAATGTGGCCAGTCTCGAAGCCTAACTCAGCATCTAAATGCAATGCCTTCCCCCCAGCGTGGGACATGACACCCAGGGATGAGCCTCCCTGGCACCGAGGGATCACTATCAAGTACCAACTGATGATGCAACTGGAAAATGACCTTGAATTGAAGGTTCAATGTGGATCTAGCAGAATATCCCTATCTACATATAATAACATGACTTTAAAATGCTGTTTGACCCAATGTAAGGGGGAAATGGAAAGCAGAAATGAGTTTATATGGCTACGAGTCTCTAAAAAAGAGTCTGGAGGCTGTCAGAAGGATTGCCCTTATGCACAACTGAGCAGAATCTAAGAGACAGATGAAGTAGATACAATCCCCAGGTATTGGCTCCTTTGAGGGCTAAAGGGACCCATGGGTTCTATGGTCATGGCAGATAGGGTTCATTGCCATGACAGATGGCCCTTCTTTGGAGGTGGTGTTTCTGCATGATGAAACTGGACCCAGAGGGGATCTCTTTTCATAAGACTATCATGCTACTTTACTGGAATTGTAGTTGGTATTGGGGTTTCAGATATATTTAGAGGATTGAATCTTTTTACTGACAATATGATAACCAGGCCCTGAGCCTCAACAGACTCCAGCTCCTACAATCTGATTTATTGGACTCACCTCACTCAGCTAAGATGGAGTTGAAGAAGGACAACCACCACACCATGGAGCCTAGAGTGCCTACAACTGAAAGCAGGAGGCCTGCATCCAGTAACCATGTTGAATCTGAGCCTCCTCTTGATATAGAGGTGCAACAGACACAACCAATCCAAGGACCACAGAGAAAAGGTGGCATTGGAGTGGGAAAAGTGGACATGGGGGCTGATGGGTATGGGGAATGTCAGGAAGAGATGAGATGTGGAGGCGCCTTTGGAACTTGGAGTTGCTCTGGATGGTGCTTCAGGGGCAATCACCGGACATTGTTAATCCTCCCAGGGCTCACTGGATGAAATGGGGGAGAGTGTGGGCCATGATGTGGACCAATGACCATGAGGTGCAGAGATACCCAGAGATGTACTTACCAAATGCAATGGATGTGTCATGATGATGGGAGTGAGTGTTGCTGGGGGAGGGGGGGTGCGGTGGGGGTGGTGGGGTCGAATGGGACCTCATATTTTTTTAATGTAATATTTTTACAAAATCAATAAAAAGAAAATTAAAAGTGGAAACTGATGATGAATCCTCTAGTATAGAATTGGGTGAATCTGAGGAGGAGACGGTAAAGTCTCAACCTCTGCCATACATTCCCTATCCCACAGCCCCACCTATAGTTATACCAGTAGTTGACCCAAGGAAGGAGTTATTAGAAAAAACAGAGAAACTAAAAGAACAAATCCAATTTGAAGAACAGCATCAGGACCTTATATCTCAGCTAGAAAGGTTAAAGATCGGAAAAACTGGTAACGCTAATAAAACTCCCGAGCCCTCTGTTAGACCACTTAGACAAGGAGCGATTTTAAAAAATACTCCAGCTTCTAACACTCTGGTTGATCTAGGAGAGCCAGAAGTGTTTCCTGTAACAGAAACCAAAGACAATCAGAATCAAACTTGGAGGCACAACCATGGTTTTGACTTTAAGGTTATCAAAGAAATGAAAACTGCTGTTGCACAATATGGAGCTACTACTCCTTATACCATGGCCATCCTCGAGGCTATAGCAGAAAATTGGCTCACTCCTATCAATTGGCACACTATTGCCTGAGCTACTCTGTCTGGAGGAGATTATTTGTTATGGAAATCAGAATATGTTGAGCTTTGCAAAGACACAGACCAGGTGCATTGTGCAAGTGGGCAATGGGTGGATCCTAGATATGCTGATAGGAGAAGGAAATTATGCTTCCAACAAAACCCAAATGCAATATGATGCAGGCTTATTTGCACAAATTCAAGCTGCAGGCACTAGAGCCTGGAGAAAATTACCTACCAAAGGAGACCTTAGTTCCTCCCTCACTAGCATAAAACAAGGACCGGATGAGCCTTTTGCAGATTTTGTACATCAGCTTATAACCTCCATGGGGAGGATATTTGGAAATGCAGAAGCAGGCACTGAATTTGTAAAACAATTAGATTATGAAACTGCAAACGCCACTTGCCAAGCTGCAATCCATCCATACAGAAAAAAGACAGATTTGTCTGGCTACATTAGATTATGTTCAGACATAGGAGCTGCATATCAACAAGGTTTAGCTATGGCAGCTGCCCTACAAGGGTTTACAGTTAAACAATACCTAGCCCAACAGAATAAGGGGAAATGCTTCCCCTGTGGGGAAGAAGGCCACTTTGCCAGGAACTGCAAGGGCCAACCAGTTACAAAAGGGAAGGGCACTTCCCCTAGGTTATGTCCTAGTTTGCTGATAGGGAAAGCATTGGGCTAATGAATGTAAGTCAAAAATGGACGCCCAAGGCCAGCCTTTACCTTCCCTCCAGGGAAATGGGAATTGGGGGCAGTCCCAGGCCCCCAGACCCAAACAAGTTTATGGAGCAATCAACTTTATTCCAGCCAGCAACATTCCATTTCAGACCTCTGTAGAGCCACCCCAGGGAGCACAGGACTGGACCTCTGTGCCACCACCCACATAGTATTAACACCTCAAATGGGGGTACAAATGTTAGCAACTGGCATATTTGGCCCGCTACCACCAGACACCTTCAGAATAATAATTGGACGTAGTAGCTCCACAGTTGATGGGCTTCAAATTTCTCCTGGTGTTATTGATAATGATTATACTGGAGAAATAAAAATTACGGCATCCTCTCCACAGAACATTTCCACTATTCCTGTGGGACAAAGAATTGCTCAAATATTACTACTCCCATTAATAGGCACAGATAATAGGGTGAAAGGTTTTAAGCACGGCTCAGGAGGATTTGGTTCCTCTGATGCATTTTGGGCACAAGCTATTTCAGCCAGTAAACCTATGATGACCTTATGGTTGGATGGTAAGGAATTTAATGGGCTTGTAGACACCGGGGCAGATGTTACCATCTTAAAAAGAGAGGACTGGCCACTTAATTGGCCTCTCTCTCCCACCTTAACTAATTTAAGGGGCATAGGCCAGAGTCAAAATCCCAAAAAAAGCTCAAAGTTACTAACCTGGAAGGATAAAGAAGGAAATAGGGAACTATACAACCCTATGGGATATCAGGACTCCCCATTAATCTTTGGGGAAGGGATTTGCTTTCTCAAATAGGACTTCTCATGTGTAGTCCCAATGATATAGTCACAGCTCAAATGCTCTCACAAGGGTTTAAATCGGGAAAAGGTCTAGGAAAATCCGAATTAGGCATTGCTCAACCGCTATCTATAAAGGACAAAATAGCAAAAGGGGCCTGGGAAATTTAGCCTAGGGGTCGTTGCAGACCATGCAGACCAAATCACCTGGCTTTCAGATGAACCTGTATGGGTTGGTCAATGGCCTTTATCTTTTGAGAAATTACAAGCTGCACAGCAGTTAGTATAGGAACAGCTGGCGGCAGGACATATTTTAGAGAATAATTCACCCTGGAACACACCTATCTTTGTCATTAAGAAAAAATCTGGAAAATGGCACTTATTGCAGGACTTATGGGGCAGTGAACAAAACCATGGTACATACGGGAACTCTGCAACCTGGTCTTCCATCTCCTGTTGCTATTCCTTTTGGCTATTATAAAATCATTATAGATCTGAAGGATTGCTTCTTTACCATCCCATTACACCCAAATGATCAGAAATGTTTCGTGTTTAGCCTTCCCTCTATCAATTTTAAGGAGCCTATGAAAAGATTCCAGTGGAGAGTTTTACCTCAGGGCATGGCCAATATCCCCACCTTATGCCAAGTTTGTAGACATAGCCATACGAAATGTTAGGACTAAATGGAAAAATCTTTATATCATACATTATATGGATGACATTCTGATGGCTGGCAGAGATGGGCAGGACGTCCTGAAGTGCTACCATGATATGGAGGTAACTTTGAAAGCACATGGGCTTCAAATTGCCCCTGATAAGGTACAGCTGACAGATCCCTATATTTACTTGGGATTCCAAATATCAGAGGACAAAATTACGAATCAAAAGGTAGAGTTTAGACTAGATAAATTAAAAACCCTTAATGATTTTCAAAAGCCCCTGGGAGACATAAATTGGCTCCACCCATATTTACAATTAACTATGGGAGATCTAAAACCATTATTTAACATCCTACAGGGAGATCCCAACCCTAACTCCCCAAGAAATATTACCCCAGATGGATGTCAAGCCCTCAGAATAGTGGAACAGGCTATTCAATCGCAATTCATCACTGCCATAAACTGATCAGCCCCTGCTTCTAGTCATATGTCAAACTTCCTTAACACCCACTGCAGTGTTCTGGCAAGCTGCTCCCATAATGTGGGTTCACCTACATGCATCGCCTGCCAAAATACTCTACCCCTATTATCAGGCGATTGCAGACATTATTATACTAAGTAGGGATCAAAGTAAATGCTACTTTGGCAAAGAACCTAATACTATTATCCAGCCGTATACTAAGCACCAGGTCGATTGGCTTTTCCAAACCACTGACTGTTGGCCCATCACCTGTGCATCATATACAGGGCAAATAGACAACCATTACCCCACTGACAAGCTTCATCATTTTTTTAAGTACCCATGATTTTTTATTCCCTACAAGAACATCTATGCAACCCATTACTAATGCCCTGTTAGTATTTACGGACGGGTCCTCCTCGGGAATGGCTGCTTACGTCTTTAATGACAAAATTGTCCGGTTTCAAACTCATTCAAAATCTGCACAGCTTACAGAACTACAAGCTGTCATAGCTGTGTTCTCTGCATTCCGAAGTGCCTCTTTTAACTTCTTCACAGATAGCGCTTATATAGCTCAGTCAGTCCCTTTACTTGAAATGGCCACTCAAATAAAAAACATCTCGGAGGTGGCTATTTTGCTCACTCAACTGCAATCTCTTATTCATAAAAGTAATCACCCCTTTTTTACTAGTCACCTCAGAGCTCATTCCAATCTTCTGGGTCCCCTCACCCAAGGAAACCATTTGGCTGATCAGGCCACTCGGCTACTGTGCTATGTTAACCAGGGCATGCATGACAACTCGAATAACCTTAACAAGGCTGTTAAAGCCCACCAGATACATCATATTAATGCACATACTTTAAGGCTTATGTTCAAAATTACCCGAGAACAAGCTCATCAGATTGTTAAAGGATGCCCTTCCTGTGTAACCCTTTTACCTATGCCTCATTTAGGAGTAAACCCCCGTGGTCTGATACCTAATGCCCTCTGGCAAATGAATGTAATTCATATTCCTGAATTTGGTAATCTGAAGTATGTGCATGTTACAGTTGATACCTTTAGCAGCTTTATCTTTGCCACCCCACAAACAGGGGAAGCAGGAAAGTATGTCATAGCGCATGTATTGGCAACCATGGCAGTACTGGGAGCTCCACAACAAATAAAAATGGACAATGGCCCCGGATATACTGGCCATGTATTTGCCACATTTTGCCAGCATTTAGGGATAAAACACATCACAGGCATTCCATATAACCCCCAAGGGCAAGATATAGTTGAAAGAGGGCATCTGTCTCTAAAAAATACTATCAAAAAAATTAAAAAGGGGGAGTGGTATCCTGTCAGAGGATCCCCCCAAAATCTATTATCCCACTCTCTTTTCATTTTAAATTTTTTAACCTTAGACCAAAAGGGACACTGTGCAGCCAAGCGCTTCTGGCACTCTAACCCTGGCACTAACCATGCCACAGTTCTGTGGAAAGACCCAATGGATAATACCTGGCATGGACCCGATCCCATCCTAATATGGGGCAGAGGATCAGTTTGCATCTATTCAAAAGAACTAGATGCAGCCAGGTGGCTGCTGGAATGATTGGTAAAACAAATGAATAATAACAATCTATCCAGGGTAGAGGACTCTCCCTGAGGTGAATACTGTTTTCTTGCAGGAAAGTAACCAACGCTAAAACCAATGCAGCTGTACAGCCCCCCCAGAATCCTATGCAGCTTTGTCACCATTGTCGGAGCCCTTCTGTTATACACCGGCACTCCGAGTGACTGGACCATGCTGGACAGATCCCTTCTACTTACTTTCTTTGAACAGTGCTGCTTTTATGCCAACAAGTCTGGCATTGTTCGAGATAAAGTTAAGAAGCTTCAAGAAGATCTGGAGAACTGGATGGAATGGGGGAGAGTATGGGCCATGATGTGGACCATTGACTATGAGGTGCAGAGGTGCCCAAAGATGTACTTACCAAATCCAATGGATGTGTCATAATGATGGGAGGGAGTGTTGCTGGGGGGGGGGGGAGAGGTGGGGTGGGGGGGTGGGGTTGAATGGGACCTCACATATATATTTTTAATGTAATATTATTCCAAAGTCAATAAAATAAAAAAAAAAAGAAGATCTAGAGAAAAGAAGAAAGGAGTTGGCCGACAACCCCTTGTGGAATGGACTTCATGGATTGTTACCATATATACTCCTCCTCTTGGGACCTCTGCTTGGCTTACTAATACTTCTATCACTAGGACCTATTCTCTTTAACAAGATTATGGCCTTTTTAAAGCAACAACTAGATGCCATAAAAATGCAGCCTATCCAGGTCCATTATCATAGACTGGACATGGCTGACTACGACGAGGGGTCTGATCATTACTTGCAAATGGATCCAGCCGATAGGCCTGTTCCCAGACCATGAATATCTCATCAGTATCTTCTGAGGCACTGGACTGGTTAGTCAATGACAGGCAACTGGGCAAGGCATTCTCACGATAACAACCACCTAAGACAGAGACATGGCCTTTTGCCGCCATGATTCTCAATGATGGGTAAGGTCTAATGCGATTGTCTGTTTGCCAGCCCTGACCTAAGACAGGCACAGTCCCCCCAGAATGGGTCGTCTTGTCAGTCTTCCTTTTCTGCTAAAAATATTAAAGAAAAGGGGGACCTGTGGGAAGCTGCCTCTGGCAATGGTGTTGTGTTGGCAATCTTGTTGCTAAGCGCTATTTTAGATACTAAGCCGGTTAAGTTTCCATTTCCCCACCCTCGCTGTAGTAATTAAGTTTCTATCCTCATGCCATTCAGACAGTTGTTTTGAAACGTCCACGAAAAGACTTCGTGACGAGGACCAATCAGATCTGTGGCGTGAAACCTCATTCATTCCTGGCTATAAATACCCCTGATTGAACCTCAATAAATGAGACTTGATCAGAATCCTGTCTTGTCTCCATTCTTTGTGTCTCTTGTCCCTTTTCATTCCCACTCCCTCCCTCAGGTCTTGGTTCGACTGATCAGCGGGTTGGGTCAGCAGAGTAGAGAATTAGCAATGTGGAAGACAGTACATCAGAAATCAAACAGATAGTAGAATTGATCGATACAAAGATAGAAAAATCCAGCTAGGACTTAGGGACCTTAATGACAATGCAAAACGCACAAACATATGTATTATAGGCATCCCAGAAGGAGAAGAGAAGGGAAAGGGATCAGAAGGAGTGTTGCAGGAAATAATGGCTGAAAACTTCCCAAATCTACAGAAAGAGACAGATGTACATATCCATGAAGCACAACACACCCCAAATATCATAAACCCCAACAGGCCCACCCCAAGACATATACTTGTCAAATTAGCCAATGCTCAAGACAAAGAGAAAATTCTAAAAGCAGCAAGAGAAAAAACCATCACATACAAGGGAAGCTCCATAAGATTAAGTGCTGATTTCTCATCTGAAACCATGGAGGCAAGAAGGGAGTGGTATGATATAGTCAAGGTACTGAAAGAAAAAAATTTCCAACCAAGAATACTCTATCCAGCTAAACTAGCATTCAAAAATGATGGAGAATTCAAAATATTCACATATAAATAGAAATTGAAAGAGTATGCCAACAAGGAACCTCCCCTTCAAGAAATTCTAAAGTGAGTTCTGCAAGAAGAAAGGGGAAAAAAAGGACAGGAAGAGTTGGAGGAGAGTGTAAGACCAACAAAAAAGACAAAAAGAGAAGGAAACAAACAAATATCACAAACACAAATCCAATCAAAATATGGCTAACATAAATAATTCCTTGAAAGTAATAACACTGAATGTCAATGGATTAAACTCACCTATCAAAAGATTCAGACTGGGACATTGGACAAGGAAATATGACCCATCTATATGCTGTCTACAAGAGACATGTCTTAGACCCAGAGATTCATGGAGGTTGAAAGTGAATGGTTGGAAAACAATCTTACAAGCAAACAATAACCAAAAAAAGGCAGAAGTAACTACATTAATATCAGACAAAATAGACTTTAAATGCAAAAGAATTGTGAGAGACAAAGAAGGATATTACATATTAGTGAAAGGGACAATCTCCCAGGAAGAACAAACAATCATAAATATTTATGCTCCTAATGAGGGCGCCTCTAAATACATGAGGCAAATGCTGAAAAAACTAAGTGAAAGAATAGATGCATCTACAATTATAGTGGGGGATTTTAATACACCATTAACTCTGGAAAAAAACATCTCAAAAGAGAATCACTAAAGAAACAAAATATTTGAACAGTATATTAGAGGAGCTGGATCTAATAGACATATACAGATCATTACACCCAAACACAGCAGGATATACATTTTTCTCAAGTGCACATGGATCATTCTCCAAGATAGACCATATGCTAGGCCACAAAGAAAGGCTTAATGAATTCAGAAAGATTGAAATCATACAAAATAATATCTCTGACCACAGTGGAGTGAAGCTGAAAATCTGCAAGGGCCAGAGGCCCAGATTTCACACCAAGATATGGAAATAAAACAGCACATTCTTAGAAAAACAGTGGGTCAAAGAGGAAATCTCAAAAGAAATCAATGACTACCTTGAAACAAAAGATAATGAAAAACACAACATACCAAAATTTATGGGATGCAGCAAAAGCAGTACTGAGAGGGAAATTTATAGCCATAAATTCATACATCAAAAAAGAAGAAAGAGCAAAAATTGAAGATCTACCTGCACATTTGGAGGAATTAGAAAAAACAACAACAAAGTAATCCTTCAGGAAGAAGAAGGAAGGAAATAAGAAAGAAAAGAGCAGAACTAAATTAAATAGAAATTAAGAAAGCACTTGAAAAGATAAAGAAGACCAAGAGCTGGTTTTTTGAGAAGATCAATAAAATTGACAAACCTTTAGTGAGACTAACAAAGAAAAAAAGAGAGAAGATGCAAATACACAAAATAAGAAATGAGAAAGGAGATAGCACCACTGACACCCCGAAATAAATATTATCATAAGAGGAAACTTTGAAAAACTATATTCCAACAAAAATGACAATTCAGAGGAAATGGACAAATTCCTAGAAACACATAAGCAGCCTATATTGATGAAAGAAGAAATTGAAGATCTCAACAAACCAATCACAAGTAAAGAGATAGAATCAGTCATTAAAAATCTCCCAACTAAGAAGAGCCCAGGGCCAGATGGCTTCACAGGTGAATTCTACAAAACATTCCAGAAAGAACTAACGCCAATCCTGCTGAAACTACTCCAAAAAATCGAAACAGAAGGAACATTGCCCAACTCCTTCTATGATGCCAACATTACCCTAGTATCAAAGCCAAAGACACCACAAGAAAGGAAAATTACAGACCAATTTCTCTAATGAACCTAGATACAAAAATACTTAACAGAATACTTGCTAATCGTATTCAACAACACCTTAAATGAATTACACACCACGACCAAGTGGGATTCATTCCAGGTATGCAAGGATGATTCAACATAAGAAAATCAATCAATGTAATACACCATATAAACAGATTGAAGGAAAAAAATCACATGATCATATCTATAGATGCAGAAAAAGCATTTGACAAAATACAGCACCCTTCCTTGATAAAAACACTCCAAAAGATTGGAAAAAAGGAAATTTTTTGAACATGATAAAGAGAATATATGAAAAACCCACAGCCAACATCATTTATGATGGAGAAATCCTAAAATCCTTCCCTCTAAATTCAGGAACAAGACAAGGATGCCCACTCTCTCCACTTCTATTTAACATTGACTTAGAAATACTGGCTCGAGCACTGAGGCAAGAGCCAGATAGAAAAGGCATTCGAATTGGAAAGGAAGAAGTCAAAATTTCATTATTTGCAGATGACATGATCCTATACATAGCAAACCCTGAGAGGTCTACAACAAAGCTTCTAGAACTCATAAATGAGTTTAGTAAAGTAGCAGGTTATAAGATCAATGTGCAAAAATCAGTAGCATTTCTGTACACCAATAATGAGCAAGATCAGGAAGAAATCAAGAAACAAATACCGTTCATAATAGCAAATTAAAAAATCAAATATTTAGGATTAAATTTAACTAAAGATGTAAAAAACTTATACACCAAGAACTATACAAGACTGTTCAAGGAAATTAAAGAAGACCTAAATAAATGGAAGAATATTCCCTGTTCATGGATAGGAAGACTAAATATTATGAAGATGTCTATCCTACCAAAACTGATCTACACATTCAATGGAATCCCAATAAAAATCAACACAGCCTTCTTTAAAGAACTAGAAAAACTGACTATGAAATTTATTTGGCTGAGCCTCCTCTTGACATAGAGGTGCAATGGACACAACCAATCCAATGTCCACATAGAAGAGGTGGCTTGGAATTGGGAAAAGTGGACATGGTGGACGATGGGTATGGGGAAGGGCAGGAGGAGATGAGAGGTGGAGGCGTCTTTGGGACATGGAGCTGCCCTGGATGGTGCCTCAGAGGTAATCACCGGACATTGTAAATCCTCATAGGGCCCACTGGATGGAATGGAGGAGAGTGGGGGCCATGATGTGGACCATTGTCTATGAGGTGCAGAGATGCCCAAAGATGTACTTACCAAATCCAGTGGATGTGTCATGATGATGGAAACGAGTGTTGTTGGGGGGGGAGAGGGGAGGTGGGGGGGTGGGGATGAATGGGACCTCACATATATATTTTTAGTGTAACATTATTACAAAGTCAATAAAAAAAATTAATTAAAAAAAAAAAAAAAAAAAAAAGAAATTTATTTGGAAAGGAAAGAGGCCCCAAATAGCCAAAGACATATTGAAAAAGAAAAACGAAATTGGTGGAATCACACTACCTGACTTCAAAACACACTACAAAGCTACAGTAGTGAAAACAGCATGGTATTGGCATAAGGAGAGACACACAGTCCAATGGAATCAAATTGAAAGTTCTGATATAGAACCTCATATATATAGCCATATAATATTCGATAAAGCCACCAAACCCTCTCAACTGGGAGAGAATGGCCTATTCAACAAATGGTGCCTGGAGAACTGGATATCCATATGTAGAAGAATGAAAGAGGTTTACCATCTCACACCTTATACAAAGATCAACTCAAGATGGATCAAAGACCTAAATATAAGAGCCAAGACCATAAAGACCTTGGAAAGCAGTGTAGGGAAACATCTACAAGACCTTGTAATAAGAAATGGCTTCATGAACATCACACCAAAAGCACGAGCAGCAAAAGAACAAATAGATAAATGGGACTTCCTCAAAATTAAAGCCTTCTGCATCTCAAAGGATTTTGTCAAGAAAGTAAAAAGGGAACCTACATAATGGGAGAAAATATTTGGCAACCATATATCTGATAAGAGACTTATAACTTGCATATATAAAGAACTCCTATTTCTTGAAAATAAAAAGATAAACAACCCATTTAAAAAATGGGAAAAAGATTTAAACAGACACTTCTCCAAAGAAGAAATACAAATGGCTAAAAAGTACATGAAAAAATGCTCCAAATCTTTAGCTATCAGGGAAATGCAAATCAAAGCTACAATGAGATACCATCTTACTCCCATAAGATTGGCAACTATGAAAAAAACAAGAATACAAATGCTGGAGAGGATTGAAGAAAGTTCTTCTACATATGGATTCTCCACTGCTGGTTGAGAATGCAGAAGGATCCAACCATTCTGGAGGACAGTTTGACAGTTTCTCAAAAAACTAACCATAGATTTGCCATATGACCCAGCTATTCCACTACTGGGTATATACCCAGCAGAACTGAAGGCAGGGACATAAACCGATATATGAACACCAATGTTCATAGCAGCGTTGTTCACTATCACCAAAAGTTGGAATCAACCCAAATGCCCATCAACAGATGAGTGGATCAATAAAATTTGGTGTATGCATACAATGGAATACTACTCGGCTTTAAAAACAAATGCATTACAAATACACGTTATAACATGGATGAATCTTGAGAACCTTATGTTGAGTGAAGCAACCCAGACATTGAAGGACAAATACTACATGACCTCACTGATAGGAAATAAGCAATCTGCCTTAGAGAGCTAGAGACTGGAAGATAGCCTTACAGGAAATCGGGGAGTAGAGGAAGGATGTAAGCTGACATCTACATGAGTGAAATCTATGATAAGCTGGAGGTAAGTGTGTGTACAAGGAAGGGATAAAATGGGGGCATAGGGTTACCTTTGGGTGGGGCTTTGGGGGCTTGAGGGGGGCTAGAGATGGGCGGATGGGTAATATTGCCCAAGAAATTGGGGGGAGGGTGGGGCAACACACGAACATAGGAAATTGTCAGGTGTTGTTTGAGAGTATAATGCTGAGAAAACCTTTACAAAATATAATTAGAAAAATTACCTGTTTAAGATACTCAAAGGGGATAATCTGACACAGGACATACTCCTAGGGAATATCTGAATGCTCATTTTGCCAGAGTGGGTTATATCATTGGGTAGAGACCCATATAATGAAAGTGAAGGTAGACCTACAACCTGGGGAGGACTAATGCCATCAAATAGAGGAACTGTATCTCTCAAGTGAAATGGTGGCTCTCAGGGCATTAGGGCAGTTGAGCAAGTCAAGCCCTCAGCACTGTTGCAAGTATCTCTGAACATGGCTCCTCAAGAAAGGAAGATTGACTGTTACTGTGGGCCCCAAGGGGAGGGCAAAATAGATATTGAATAGATGGAACCAATGTAACTGTGAGGGCAAAAGAAGTGTTTCACAAGAGTACACAAGGATGGATATAAAACATGTAATATTACACCAAAAACATATAGGGGATGACAGACTAATAATGTAAACCATAATGTAAAACATAGGATAACTAAAAAATTTAGAAAACTGTACAGCCTAAAGTATAAACCACAATGTAAACACAAATTTACCTTGTTTGAAAGCTATTGTCTCAATATCTGTACATCAGTTTCAGTAAATATGATATGAATAAGTTAAAAGATTATCACTGTGGAAGGGAAAAGGTTTTATAATGGATATGTGGGAGTACTCTATATTGTATATATGAATTACTGTGATCTAAGGCTCTTGTGAAGAGAAGCTCTAATTAGGGAAAAAAGAAAAGAGAAAGATAGGATGTAGAATTTTCCAAATCAATATTTATTCTATATCTAACGTTTAAACTCATCACTATATTCCATTTTACTAGTAAGGGAACCTGACATTATATTGGGCTTTGCTTTTCAGAAAGTTTTGGATCACAGAGTGGTTCAGCAATGGCAGTGGAGGAACACTGGTATGGGATGTTATTGACAGGGGACACATGGTTGGCAGGGAGTTATACAGGGCACGTGTCCAGGGTGCATGGAAATGTTTGGATATACTCATAGTGGAAACAAAAACAACAGCTGTGGGGTACTGGGTTCCTGGCCAGGGGGGGCTCTGATATGGTCCCTAGGGTAAAAGCAGCAGTCCCCAGGTGCAACAGCAAGGACCAGGAACGAATGAGGGTCCAACAGTGACCCCCTGATACTAATGACTATGCTTGTGAGCCTATACAACTGAAATAAGAACAAGGCCTAGAGCAGCACTGTGCCTAAGAGTTCCCTCCTGACAGCCTGCATGTTACTCAAATGTGGCCAGTCATGAAGCCAAACTCAGCATGTAAATGCAATGCCTTCCCCCCAGCGTGGGACATGACATCTGGGGATGAGCCTCCCTGGCACCGAGGGATCACTACCAAGTACCAGCTGATGATGTAACTAGAAAATGACCTTGAATTAAAGGTTCAACAGGACCAGCAGAATATCCCTGTCTACATATAATAACAGGAGTTAGAAATGCTGTTTGACCTAAAGTAAGGGGGGAATGGAAAGGACAAATGAGTTTATATGGCTATGAGTCTCTAAAAAAGAGTCTGGAGGTTGTCAGAAGGATTGCCCTTATGCACACCTGAGCAGAGTCTCAGCGACAGATAGAGTAGATACAACCCCAGGTATTGGTTCTTTTGAGGGCTAAAGAGACCCACAGGTTCTATGGTCATGGCAGATGGAGTTCACTGCCATGTCATTTGGCCCTTCTTTGGAGTTGGTGTTTCTGTGTGATGGATCTGGACTCAGATGTGATCTCTTTTCACAAGCCTTTCATGCTACTTTACTGGAATTGTAGTTGGTGATGGGTTTTAAGATATATTTAGGGGATTTGAATCTCTGGACTGATAATATGATAGCCAGGCCCTGAGCCTCAACAGACTTCAGCTCCTACACTCTGATTTATTGGACTTACCCCACTCAGCCAACATGGAGTTGAAGAATGTCAACCACCAAACCATGGAGCCTAGTGTGCCTACAACTGAACGCAGGAGGATTGCATCCAGTATCCATGTGGAATCTAAGCCCCCTCTTGACATAAATATGGAATGGACACAACCAAGCCAAGGTCCACAGGAAGGAGGAATACAGTAAGGATTAGAGTGGACTTAATGATATTCTATTCATGAACTATTGTGGTTAATAATTGAGAAAATGTGGCATTGGTGTGGAAAAAGTGGCCATGGTGGCTGATAGGTGCAGGGAATGGGAGGAAGAGATGAGTTGTGGAGGCATTTTCGGGACTTGGAGTTGTCCTGAGTGGTTCTGCAGGGAAAATTGCCAGACATTGTATGTCCTCCCATGGCCCACTGGATGGAACATGGGAGAATGTGGGCTATGGTGTGGACCACAGGCCGTGGGCTGCAGCGATGCCCAGTGATGTACTCACCAGATGCAATGGATGTGTCATGATGATGGGGGAGAGTGTTACTGTGGGGGGAGTGGTGGGGTGGGGGCGGTGGGGGTGAATGGGGACTTCATATTTTTTGGATGTAATATTTTTTAAAAAATGAATAAATAAAATTTAAAAAATAAAAACTGCCACCACTAAAACCAAATGAAAAGACTAAACAGAAAATAACTGAAATCAAATGCATCAAATGAATGATAAAAATTCAATGAAAATGCAACACAAAAGTACAATTAGACGCTAAAATTTAATCATAAGAATAAAATATAAATGTATGCTTAAATTCAGAAATAAAATGCATTTGAAGACATGTAATTGAAAACACCTTTAAGGAAATGGATTTAGCTCAATTGATAGAGTGTCTACCACATGGGAGTCCAGGGTTCAAACCCAGGGCCTCATGACCCGTGTGGTGAGCTGTCCCACATGCAGAGCCAATGTGCGCAAGGAGTGCCATGCCACGCATGGGTGTCCCTGCATAGGGGAGCCCCACATGCAAGGAGTGCACCCCGCAAGGAGAGCCACCCTGCATGAGAAAAGGGCAGCCTGCCCAGGAGTGGCACCGCACACAGAGAGCTGATGCAACAAAATGACACAACAAAAGAAACACAGATTCCCAGTGCCAATAACAAGAATCCAAGTGGACACAGAAGAGCACACAGCGAATGGACACTGGGTGCAGAAAAGAGGGGGTGAAGGGGAGAGAAGTAAAATAAAAAATCTTTTAAAAAAACACCTTTAAAGATAATTGATTCTGAAAATATGTACACATTTAAAGGTAGTGCCTAGACAAGATGGTAGTTGTTTCCTTCCAAAATAAAAGTTTAAATAAGGAGCAATAATTAATAATCAGATGGAGAAACAAACTGGAGAAGGACAGGTGCAGTGGAAATAAGGAGTATGAAGATGCATACCTAAGAGGATATGAAAAGATCATTGCTGGGGAGGGGCGGAAAGGGTTTGATATTGAATATATGGGAGTCCCCTATATTGTATGTAATCTAAAACTTTTTTTTTAATTAAAATTATTTGTTTTTATGAATTACATTAAAAAAATACGAGGTCCCAATCAACCCCACCGCCCCCACCCCCCACTCCCCCCACAGCAACACTCTCTCCCATCATCGTGAGACATCCACTGCACCCAGTAAGTACATCTCTGAACATCACTGCACCCCGTAGTCAATGGTCCACATCATAGCCCACACTCTCCCCTGTTCCATCCAGTGGGCCCTGGGGGGGTCTACAATGTCCTGTAATTGTCCGTGAAGCACCACCCAGGACAACTCCACGTCCCGAAAACACCTCCACATCTCATCTCTTCCTCCCATTCCCCAAACCCAGCAGCCACCATGGCTACCCTTCCCACACCCATTCCACATTCTCTGTGGACATTGGATTGGTTGTGTCCATTGCACATCTATGTCAAGTGGGGGCTTAGATTCCACATGGATACTGGATGCACTCCTCCTGCTTTCAGTTGTAGAACACTCTAGGCTCCATGGTGTGGTGGTTGACCTTCTTCAACTCCATGTTAGCTGAGTGGGGCCAGTCCGATAAATCAAAGTGTAGGAGCTGAAGTCTGTTGAGGCTCTGGGCCTGGGTGTCTTATTATCAGTCCAGAGATTCAAATCCCCTAAATATATCTTAAACCCCAGCACCAACTACAATTCCAATAAAGTAGCATGCAAGTCTTGTGGGAAGAGATCCCCTCTGAGTTCAATTCCATCATGTAGAAACACCAACTCCAAAGAAGGGCCATCTGCCATGGCAGTGAACCCCATCTGCCATGACCATAGAACCCGTGGGTCTCTTTATCCCTCAGAAGAACCAATACCTGGGGTTGTATCTACTTTATCTGTCTCTTAGACTCTGCTCAGTTGTGCATAAGGGCATTCCTTCTGACAACCTCCAGACTCTTTTTTAGAGACTCATAGCCTTATAATCTCATTTCTCCTTTACATTTCCCCTTATATTAGGTCAAACAGCATTTTGAAGTCATGTTATTATATGTAGACAAGGATATTCTGCTGATCCGTATTGAACCTTTAATTCAAGGTCATTTTCTAGTTGCATCTTCAGCTGGTATGTGGTAGTGATCCCTCGGTGCCAGGGAGGCTCATCCCCGGGTGTCATGTCCCACGTTGGGGGGAATGCACTGCATCTACATGCTGAGTTTGGCTGTGAGAGTGGCCACATTTGAGTAACATGAAGGCTGTCAGGAGGAAACTCCCGGGCACAGTGCTACTCTAGGCCTTGTTCTTATTGCAGATGTATAGGCTCAAAAGCATAGCCATTAGTATCAGGAACCCACTGTTGGGCCCTCCTTCCTTCCTGGTTCTTGCCGTTGCCCCTGGCGGACTGCCGCTGCTCCCCAGGGTCCATGACCGTGACTCCCCGGCCAGGCGCCCAGTACCTGCCCCAGCTGTTGTTTTTAATTGTTTCCACTATGAGTATATCTAGACATTACTATATACCCTGGGCATATGCCCTGTATAACTCCCTGTCAGCCATATATATCCTGTCAATAACATCCTATATCAGTATTCCTCTGCTGCCATTGTTGAACCACTCTATGATTCAAAACTTCCTGTAAAGTGAATCCCAACATAATGTCAGCTTCACAAGAGTCTTAGATCACCGAAATTCATATATACAATATACAGTACTTCCCCAGATCCACCATAAAACCTTTTCCCTTCCATAGCGATAATCTTTTAGCTTATTCATATCATATTTCCTGATACTGATGTACAGATTCCGGGACAATAGCTTTCAAACAAGGTGACATCTGTGCTTACTATGTGGTCCATACTTTAGATTGTACGGTTTTCTAAATTTTTTAGTTATCCTATGTTTTGCCTTATGGTTTACATTATTAGTCTGTCGTCCCCTATATGTTTCTGGTGTAATATTACATGTTTTATATTCATCCCTGTGTACTCTCACAGAACTCCTCTCTTGCCCCCATATTCACCTTGGTTCCTTCCATTCCCCATCCATTTCCCCCCTCCCCTTGAGGCCCACAACGCCAGCCAATCTCTATTTCCCAAGAAGCCCTGTCCATAGATCCCTGCAGCAGTATTCAGGGCCTGACTTTCTCTACTGCCCTAATGCCCTGGGAGCCATCCTTTCTCTCGAGAGATACAGTTCTCTCTATTTGATGGCATTAGTCCTCCCCAGGGTGTGGGTCCACCCCAACTCTCACTTCTTGGGTCTCTTCCCAATGATACCACCCACCTTGGCAAAATGAGCCTTCAGTTATTCCCCCGGAGTCCGTCCCGCATCAGACCATACCCCCTGAGCATCCTAACCAGGTGTCCCTCCTACTTATACTTTGATACGATTTTCTCAACTTTTTGTTCTCAACGGACACCTGACACTCTCCCATGTTTGTATGTTGCCCCTCCCTCCCCCGAATTTTTGGACAATATTACCCCTCTTCCCATCTCCAGCCCCCCTCAAACCCACAAAGCCCCACCCGAAGACAACCCCTTGCCCCCATTTTGTCCCTTCTTTTTGCTCATACTTACCGCCAGCTCATCACAGATTCCACCCCTGCAGACATTAACTCACATCTTTCCTCCACCCCCCGCTTTCCTGTAAGCCTCTTTTCCGGACTCTAGCTCTTTGAGGCAGTTTGCTTATTTCATATCATTGAGGTCATGTAGTATTTGTCCTTCAATGCCTGGGTTGCTTCACTCAACATAAGAATCTCTAGATTCATCCATGTTATCACGTGTGTTTGTAGTGTATTAGTTCTTACAGCCGAGTAGTATTCCAATGTGTGTATATACCACATTTTATTGATCCACTCGTCTGTTGATGGGCATTTGGATTGATTCCAACTTTTGGCGATAGTGAACAATGCTGCTATGAACATTGGTGTACATATATCGGTTTGTGTCCTTGTTTTCAGTTCTGCTGGGTATATACCCAGCAGTGGTATTGCTGGGTCATATGGCAAATCTATGACTAGTTTTTTGAGAAACCGCCAAACTGTCCTCCAGAATGGTTGGATCCTTCTGCATTCCCACCAGCAGTGGATGAGTGTTCCCCTTTCTTCACATCATCTCCAGCATTTGTATTCTTCTGTTTTTTTCATAGCTGCCAATCTTATGGGAGTAAGATGGTATCTCATTGTCATTTTGATTTGCATTTCCCTGATAGCTAGAGATTTGGAGCATTTTTTCATGTGCTTTTTAGCCATTTGTATTTCTTCTTTGGAGAAGTGTCTGTTTAAATCTTTTTCCCATTTTTTAAATGGGTTGTTTATCTTTTTGTTTTCAAGATATATGAGTTCTTTATATATGCAAGATATGTCTTTTATCAGATATATGGTTGCCAAATATTTTCTCCCATTGTGTGGGTTCCCTTTTTACTTTCTTGACAAACTCCTTTGAGGTGCAGAAGGCTTTAATTTTGAGCAAGTCCCATTTATCTATTTGTTCTTTTGCTGCTCGTGCTTTTGGTGTGATATTCATGAAGCCATTTCCTATTACAAGGTCCTGTAGATATTTCCCTACACTGCTTTCCAAGATTTTTATGGTCTTGGCTCTTATATTTAGGTCTTTGATCCATCTTGAGTTGATCTTTGTATAAGGTGTTAGATGGTAATCCTCTTTCATTCTTCTACATATGACTATCCAGTTCTCCAGGCACCATTTGTTGAATAGGCCATTCTGTCCCAGTTGCGAGGGTTTGATGGCTTTATCGAACATTATATGGCTATATACATGAGGTTCTATTTCTGAACTTTCAATTCGATTCCATTGGTCTGTGTGTCTCTCCTTATGCCAATACCATGCTGTTTTCACTACTGTAGCTTTGTAGTATGTTTTGAAGTCAGGAAGTGTGATTCCTCCTATTTCGTTTTTCTTTTTCAGTATGTCTTTGGCTATTCGGGGCCTCTTTCCTTTCCAAATAAATTTCATAGTTAGTTTTTCTAGTTCCTTAAAGAAGGCTGTGTTGATTTTTATTGGGATTGCATTGAATGTGTAGATCAGTTTTCGTAGGATAGACATCTTAATAATATTCAGTCTTCCTATCCATGAACAAGGAATATTCTTCCATTTATTTAGGTCTTCTTTGATTTCCTTGAACAGTCTTGTATAGTTTTCGGTGTATAGGTTTTTTACCTCTTTAGTTAAATTTATTCCTAAGTATTTGATTTTTTAATTTACTACTGTGAATGGTATTTGTTTCTTGATTTCCGCCTGATCTTGCTCATTACTGGTGTACAGAAATGCTACTGATTTTTGCGCATTGATCTTATAACCTGCGACTTTGCTGAACTCATTTATGAGTTCTAGAAGCTTTGTTGTAGATCTCTCAGGGTTTTCTATGTATTGGATCATGTCATCTGCAAATAAGGAAATTTTGACTTCTTCCTTTCCAATTTGAATGCCTTTTATATCTGGTTCTTGCCTCAGTGCTCGAGCAAGTACTTCCAAGACAATGTTAAATAGGAGCGGAGACAATGGGCATCCTTGTCTTGTTCCTGAGTTTAGAGGGAAGGATTTCAAGATTTCTCCATTGTAAACAATGTTGGCTGTAGGTTTTTCATATATACTCTTTATCATGTTCAAAAAGTTTCCTTGTATTCCGATCTTTTGGAGTGTTTTTATCAAGAAGGGGTGCTGTATTTTGTCAAATGCCTTTTCTGCATCTATAAATATAATCATGTGATTTTTTTCCTTCAATCTGTTTATATGATGTATCACATTGATTGATTTTCTTATGTTGAACCATCCTTGCATACCTGGAATAAATCCCACTTGGTCATGGTGTATAATTCGTTTAATGTGTTGTTGAATACGATTAGCAAGTATTTTGTTAAGTATTTTTGCATCTAGGTTCATTAGAGAAATTGGTCTGTAATTTTCCTTTCTTGTGGTGTCTTTGTTTGGCTTTGGTACTAGGATAATGTTGGACTCATAGAAGGAGTTCGGCAATGTTCCTTCTGTTTCGATTTTTTGGAATAGTTTCAACAGGATTGGTGTTAGTTCTTTCCGGGATGTTTTGTAGAATTCACCTGTGAAGCCGTCTGGCCCTGGGCTCTTCTTAGTTGGGAGATTTTTAATAACTGATTCTATCTCTTTGCTTGTGATTGGTTAAGATCATCAAATTCTTCTTTTGTCAATATGGGCTGCTTATGTGTTTCTAGGAATTTGTCCATTTCCTCTAAATTGTCATTTTTGATGGAATATAGTTTTTCAAAGTATCCTCTTATGATAGTCTTTATTTCTGTGGGATAAGTGGTGATATCGCTTTTCTCATTTCTTATTTTGTGTATTTGCATCTTCTCTCTTTTTTTCTTTGTTAGTCTCACTAAAGGTTTGTCAATTTTGTTGATCTTCTCCAAAAACCAGCTCTTGGTCTTGTTTATTTTTTCAAGTGCTTTCTTATTTTCTATTTCATTTAGTTCTGCTCTTATCTTTGTTATTTCCTTCCTTCTTCTTCCTGTTGGGTTAATTTGTTGTTGTTTTTCTAATTCCGTCAAAAGAGCAGTTAGTTCTTCAATTTTTGCTCTTTCTTCTTTTTTGATATGTGAATTTATGGCTATAAATTTCCCTCTCAGTACTGCTTTTGCTGCATCCCATAAATCTTGGTATGTTGTGTTATCATTATCGTTTGTTTCAAGGTAGTCATTGATTTCTTTTGAGATTTCCTCTTTGACCCACCGTTTTTCTAAGAGTGTGCTGTTTAATTTCCATATTGTGGTGTGAAGTCTGGGCCTCCGTCCCTTGCGAATTTCCAGCTTCACTCCACTGTGGTCAGAGATATTGTTTTGTATGATTTTGATCTTTCTGAATTCATTAAGCCTTTCTTTGTGGCCTAGCATATGGTCTATCTTGGACAATATTCCATGTGCACTTGAGAAAAATGTATATCCTGCTGTGTTTGGGTGTAATGATCTATATATGTCTATTAGATCCATCTCTTCTAATATACTGTTCAAATGTTTTGTTTCCTTAGTGATTCTTTTTTGAGATGTTCTGTCCAGAGTTGATAGTGGTGTATTAAAGTCCCCCACTATAATTGTAGATGCATCTATTTTTTCAGTTAATTTTTCCAGGGTTTTTCTCACGTATTTGGAGGCACCCTTGTTAGGAGCATAAATATTTATGATTGTTCGATCTTCTTGACAGATTTTCCCTTTCACTAAAATATAGTATCCTTCTTTGTCTCTCACAATTGTTTCACATTTAAAGTCTATTTTGTCTGATATTAATATAGCTACTCCTGCCTTTTTTTGGTTGTTGTTTGCTTGTATGATTGTTTTCCAGCCATTCACTTTCAACCTCCATGAGTCTCTGGGTCTAAGATGTGTCTCTTGTAGACAGCATATAGATGGGTCATATTTCCTTATCCAGTGTCCCAGTCTTAATCTTTTGATAGGTGAGTTTAATCCATTGAAATTCAGTGTTATTACGTTCAGAGAATTATTTGTGGTAGCCATATTTTTGTTGGATTTGTGTTTGTTATATTTTGTTTGTATTATTATATTTTCCCCTTCTATTTTTGTCTTTTTTGTTACTCTTACACTCTCCTCCATCTCTGACTGTCCTGTTTTTTCCTTTCTTCCTGCAGAACTCCCTTAAGAATTTCTTGAAGGGGAGGTTTCTTGTTGATATACTCTTTCAGTTTCTGTTTATCTGTGAATATTTTGAACTCTCCATCATTTTTGAATGCTAGTTTAGCTGGATAGAGTATTCTTGGTTGGAAATTTTTTTCCTTTAGTACCTTGACTATATCATACCACTGCCTTCTTGCCTCCATGGTTTCAGATGAGAAATCAGCACTTAATCTTATGGAGCTTCCCTTGTATGTGATGGTTTTCTTTTCTCTTGCTGCTTTTAGAATTTTCTCTTTGTCTTGATCATTGGATAATTTGACAAGTATATGTCTTGGGGTGGGCCTGTTGGGGTTTATGACCAGTGGAGTGCGCTGTGCTTCTTGGATATGTACATCTGTCTCTTTCAGTAGATTTGGGAAGTTTTCAGTCATTATTTCCTGCCACACTCCTTCTGACCCCTTTCCCTTCTCTTCTCCTTCTGGAATGCCTATAATACGTATGTTTGAGCGTTTTGCATTATCATTCAGGTCCCTAAGTCCTATCTGGATTTTTTCTACCTTTTTATTGACCACTTCTACTATCTGTTTGATTTCCAATGCGCTGTCTTCCACATCACTAATTCTCTGCTCTGCCTCTTCTAGTCTGCTTATATTTGCTGCAAGTGTATTTTTGATTTCTTGAATTGTGGTGTTCATTTCCATCATATCTGTTATTTTTTTGCGCATGTCTGCAATTTCCCCTCCAAGTGTTGTCTTCATGTTGTTAACCTCTTTCATTACTTCATCAAATTTGTCAGTGATAAATGTTTTGAGATCTTTCATTGCTTGTGCAAAGTTCTGCTCCCCTTCCTGATTTTTAGTTTGTTGATTGGATTCAGTCATGTTTTCCTGATTACTGGTTTGGTTTGTAGATTTTTGTTGCTGTCTTGTCATCATTTTTCCTTGACAGGTTTAATCAGATCCGTAGCTTCTTTGTCTAGTCTTGGTGATTAATTAACTGTTTTGTTTTTTTTTTTTTTTGCATAAGCGTTATATCTTCTCTTTGTCACTTTTTTCTTCCTATTCGAATTTCTTAGTGTTGGTTAAGTTCACTTTAAAGGAAAGTATTAGTGCTGGGGAAAGGCAATTGTGTAATGAAGGAAAAAGTGTAAAGTAGTATTTGTGATATATGTTAACAAAGCATCAATATGAGTTCTGGGAGGATGGAGGTTAGGTCATGTAAATTGTGTAGAGTTATAGTAGTAGGAAAGTACCTATAATAAGGTAGACGACTGAATATGGGAGGAATATGGTACGTACTAAGAAGCTATTGTTTTCGTGAGAGAGGGAAAGACAAAAGAAATGTAATCATTTCAAGGGCAGATACCAGATGGAAAACTAAACAAAGGTATTAGAAATTAAGAGTTAGACGCTTAGTGGATCAAAGAAAGGGAGTTGGAATTTAGGAGAGATAGCAGGTGGTGGAGGATATCAAGTTGTAGGGGAAAGGGGTTAGTGTAGATAGCCTAAATCTATTCACAGAGAAATGAGGCAGTGGAGGATGAGGAAACCCAGTAAATGTGAGGTGTTTCCTGCAGGACCTATTGTATGGTTAAGCTAAAATAGAATAAGAAGAAGATTGGGGACAAGAAAGGGAGGATTTAAAAAAAAAAAAAGGAAGAAGAGACTTTGGGGGATACGCTGGGAGAAAATACTAGGGGATAATGCAATGCCAGGAATCAGAACATTAAAAAACTTGAATTAAAAAAAATAGAAATAGAATAAAAATAAAAGCAAAACAAAATAAAATAAAGAAGAAAAAACACAAACTTTGAGGGCTAGGATATTCAAGGGCCTCAGATGAACCTCAGGGCGTGGTGGATTCAGGGATGGACAGTCTGAGGTATTAAGGCCTCAAGAGGTGTGAGTCTCTGGCGTGTGGGCCGCCAGAGTCCAGGGAACTCAGACCTGGCAACCTCAAGTCCAGTTAACGGGAATCCTGGGAGCACCACAGTGCATCACAGGCTTCAGGGATCCCTGCAGCTGGGTGCCAGCCCTATGGGTGAGGTCTCATCCACAAGCTCTATCCTGTGTTCTGTGTCCTACAATTCACTCACTAGGGTCTATTGTGTGGCTATATCACCAATTGAGTTCAGGAACCCTCCCACCCTGTGGTCCCCAGGAACGTCCACCTGGGGGCTCCTCTAGGCTGCAGCCAATTTAATGACTCAGATCAAATAGCCAGGTCCAGGGGAGGGGCTCCAGCCAGAAACGCTAAAAACAGAGTCCAAACCCGAAATTCCCACGCTTCGCAAAATATTCCCCTAATCAGGTTCCAAACGTCTGGCACCCCTTGAGACCCTGGTAGCGTCTCTTTGTTGCTATCACTTTGAGACTGCTGTAGTTCCGCAGCAGGGGTGGGGGGGTGGGGGCGTGGCTCTAGGTGGAAACACTATTGTTTGTGTCCGCAATCACAACTTCCCCCGCTTTGCCCTAAAACCCCTGTCTGTCTGCCCGAATGGGTCTGCAAGCACCTCCCTTCCCACAAACCCCCAATAGGCCGCCCAAGGCCCACGAACTCCCCAGTACTGCAGAGGCTCCAAAAAAAAAAAAAATTAAAAAAAAAAACAACCAAAGAACAGAAACCCCTCCGCAGGCCCGGCTCTGCCCCCCGCTGCCCCAGCCCGGCTCAGGTGTCCGCCGCCCGCTGCCCGCCGCCGTGGCCTGGACCGGCTCCGCCTGGCTCCGTACGCCCCCGTGGCCTGGCCTGGCTCCGCCCGCTGCCGCCCGCAGCCGAGGCCTGGACCGGCTCCGTCCGGCTCCGTACGCTGCCACGGCCGGCCCAGCTCCGCCCGGCTCCGTACGTGGGGCCGCCATGGCCTGGACCGGCTCCGCCCGGCTCCGCTCGCTGCAGCGGCCCAGCCCGGCTCCTGCATCTGCCTCCCGCCACCGCGGCCTGGACCGGCCCCGCCCAGCTCCGTACGCCGCCGCCGCGGCCTGGCCCGGCTCCGCCCGGCTCCGGTCGCTACAGCGGCCGGGCCTGGCTCCGGTGTCCGCCTCCCGCCGCCACAGGCTGGACCGGCCCCGCCTGGCTCTGCTCGCTACAGCGGCCCGGCCCGGCACCGGCGTCCGCCGCCCGCCCCCGTGGCCTGGACCAGCCCCGCCCGGCTCCGCACGCTGCCGCGGCCCAGCCCGGCTCCGCCCGCCCCCACCTGGCCCCGCTCACTGCCGCCACAGCCCGGCCCAGCTCCGCCCGGCTCCGTACCCCGCCGCAGCCCAGCCCGGCTCCGCCTGGCTCCGCTTGGCACCAAGGCCGCGTCCCGGCCCGGCTTCGGCGTCCGCCACTGCGGGCCCGGCCTGGCTCAGCCCCACCGTGTGGCGCTAGATGCCTCGGCTCCACCTACCCAAGGAGGGAATCCTCTACAGGAAGCTGGGATCTCCGTGTATATTTCACAGACGGATCCTCTCTGTTACCTTCCCTCCAAATCGATGTCCAGACACCTCCGGACCAGCAAAAATCCCGAAACAATCCGGTCCCAAAGAGTCTCCAATGCCGCCCAGCCGATTCCCTGCAGAAGATCCTAACAGGGAAGTTTACTCAGTCGCCATCTTGCCCCCTCCCTCTAAAACTTTTTTGAAGACAAAATTAAAAATTAAAAAGAAGGGTGTAAGCACCAAGGAAGAAAAGGAAGAGATTGCCTTGCCACTGTACATAGAGGGCAATACCTAGTACAGTGATGAAAGGCAAAATGTCAAAACCAAAGTTTTATGATATTTTTCATCATTTAGTACCCATTTCTTTTTTACTTTATTTTATTTTTTCTGAATTAATATGAATTCTAATCTTTAAACCTATTATTACTATTTCATTTTTCTATTAATCAAAATTGACAATGTATGAGGCTTCCTTTTTGAAGAAGTTTTGAATCACAATGGGTTTCAGCTATGGCAGGGGGAACACTGGTGTGGGGTGTTATTGATCGGGGACATATGTTTGGGAGGGAGTTCTCCAGGACATTTGTATAGGGTACATAAAAATGTTCAGATATTCATTGGGTATTGTCATAGTAGGTTGAGTTATAAAAAACAACTGAGGGGGTGCTCAGTTCCTAGCTAGGGAAGCTCTGTCATTCCCCAATGGAACAGTAACAGCTCCCCTAGTGTAAGGGCAAAGACAGTGAAGAAGGCTGGTCCAATGATGGGTTCTTTTTTTTTTTATTGACTTTGTAATAATATTACATTAAAAATATATATATGATGGGTTCTTGATACTGATGACTGTGCTTATGATCCTGTGTGCTTGAGATTTCAACTAGGCCTGGAGCTGCAGGGTGCCTAAGAATTACCTCCTGAGAGCCTCCCTGTTGCTCCAATGTGGCCACTCTCTAAGACAAACTCAGCATGTAAATGCAGTACCTTCCCCACAGCGTGGAACATGACTCCTGGGGATGAGCTTTCCTTGCGCCAAGGGATTACTACCAAGTAGTAGCTGGTGATGCAACTAGAAAAAGACCTTGAATAAAAGGGGAAATGGAAAAGAAAAGTGGGTTTATATGGCTAAGAGACTTCAAAATGAGTTGGGAGGTCATCAGAGGGTTACGCTTATGCACACCTCAGCAGGATCCCAGAGACAGCTAAAGTAGATAAGATCCCAGGTAGTTTTGCTCCTGAGGCGCACAGAGGCACATATATTCTATGGTCATGGCAGATGGCCTTGGTGTTCAGTGCCTTGCCAGTTGGCCCTAGTTTGTAATTTGTGCTCCTGATTGTGATGGAGTTGGACTCACATGTGACCTCTCTACACATGCCACATCTGTCACTTTTACTGAACCTGTGGTTGACGCTGGGGTTTGTGTATGCTCAGAAGACTTGAATCTCTAGACTGTCCAAGTACCAGCTGGGCCCTGAGCCTCAACAGAGTTGTGGTACCTACTCTCTTGTTCTTTGGACTTACTGATATCAACTAATAGGGAGGTGAGGATGGTCAAACAACACAGCAGGGAATCGAGAGTGTCTACAAGTGCACGCAGGAGAATTGCAGCCATCAACCATGTGGGATCTAATCCCCCTCTCAATTTAGAGTTGGAGCAGACATCATTATCCCAGGGTCCACAGGATGGCAGAATAAAATATGGATTAGAGTGGACGTACTGGTATTCTACTATAGAACTGTTGTGACTCTAGCAATGGAAGAAATTGTATCTTTGAAATGGAGACAATGTCCACAGGAATTGCTGAGGACAGGGAGGAGGATGTGGTGTGATATGGGGGCATTTTTAGAACTTGGAGTTCTTCTGAATGATATTGTAGGGAAAGAGGCAGGACATTTTATATCCTGCCATAACCTATTGAATCGACTGGGGTAGAGTGAAATCTTCAAGGTAAAATATAATCCATGAGGTATAGCAGTGCTCACAAAATGTATTCACCAAATGCAGTGAATATGTCACAATGATGAAAGAGATTTTGATGTGGGAGGAGTGGGGTGGGGTGGGGTTTGAGGTAATGAGAACCTCTTATTTTTTAAAATTTTTAAATTTTTATTTGAGTTTCTTTTTAAGATACAGAGATCACAAAAAATGTTTAAAAAATATGTATTCACCACCAAATGCAATGAATGTACCACAATGATGAATGAAGTTTTTGATGAGGGAGGATTGGATGGGTGGGATATGGGGTATATGGGAACCCTTATGTTTCTTAATAAAAACATTTTTTGTCATCTATGTCTCTTCAAAAAATACAATTAAAATTAAAATTAAAAAATAAATAAAACAAAAATAAAACAAATATATATATATATAAGTGGTTCCCATGTATGAGGGACCATAGATGTGGTGAGAATCATTAGAAAGAAAATTCTGGTTGTAAAGGCACACAATTCAAAATGAATGGAGTAACTGTGAAGGTTAGGCTAATGTGTCAACTCAGCCAGGAAATTGTGCCCAGGTGTTTGGTCAAGCAAGCACTGAGCTAATTGTAATACAAGGAAATCTATGGTCTTTAGTCACCAGTGACTTCAGTGCATAGATAGCTGATTACATCTACATCATTCGGGGAGATTGCCAACAGTAATGAGTAATGTTTATCCAATCAGTTGAATGCCTTAAAAGGGGAAGTGATTCCAGCATTCTGGGAGAATTTCCCAGCTCATGTTTGGACAACCACTGTCTCCCAGATACTCTTCAAGGACCTTCACTGGACTTTCATTGGAGCCCTTGGTTTGCAGCCTGCCTGTGGAACCTGGACTTGTGCATCCCCACGGTCATTATAAAATCTCCTACTTTTGACAGATATCTTCTGTTGATTCTGTTTCCCTAGAGAACCCTGACTAATAGAGTAACCATAACTATGAAAAAGATATCAGAATACTGAATTGTTAAGTACCCTCATAGGTGTTTTCAATCTAAAATATGGTATGTGCACTCTCCAATAATAGGATGTTAAGTGAAGGATTAATTCTAGAAACAGCTCAGAATTATGTTCAAGGAATACATTTTATTCCACTATTTTCAGAAACAGAAAAACATTTTTAAGAGAAGATACATGCCCCACAACTCCCAGAGCCATTTTTCCCATGTTTTTATTCTGTAGTGTATTAAACTCATAAAATTTTGAAATTGAGGCATGTTCCCTACATCAATTTTCCCATGAAAACTCTTTGAAGGCAATATTGAAGAAACATTCTAATCAATGCTATCCCAATCAATATTTGTTATTTTGGCAAAATATTTTAAGGCTATAATTACTTATTTACCTTAAATCTTATTTTTATAAGAATTACTTTTGTCATTTCTGTGTTTAGGTTTCATACCTAAGATGAAACTTTTGAAATGTTCTTTGATCTTATCTGCCACAGTGACTTTAGTTCGCAGTTCATTAATTCTTCTTAGATTTTAGTCTTCATGGTCCTACCATAACTATTTTCACCAAGATAAAAATAGAATGGTTGATCTAGCAACATGTGATCTGACTTCTAAACTTTTAAAAATTGTGAATAGTTTTAAGTGGATTTATATTTTACTGAATTTATTTTGCATATTACAAATGGTCTGATGATTTTTGGTTATAGTTGGCCCTTATGAGTATCTATAAGCTATTTGTATGATGGCTTTCCATGGTGTAACCTTTTACTCATATATAAATACATCTCTGGCTTTGGAGGAACGTGTGAGTCAGGAGCATGACCAAAGAAAATGCCTGAGCAATTTAACCCACTGTTTGTTGTCATTTTGTAGTGACTTTGTACAATTCTAGCCTGAAGTCCTGGAACCCTGAGAGAGTTTCACAGGAACAAAAGGCATAAATCTTTTGCCTTTAATGTTTTAATAAGGAAATATCCTTGGACACCAAGTATGTTTTAATATCTAATACTCACTGGTACTATAAATATCTATTTTTATTTCAAACACAACAATTTACTAAAAACTTATTTTCTAGTAAATGTTTTAAATAATTAGGAAAAATGGCTGGATATGAGTCTCTTAAAGGTCTGTATATATATTTTTATGTTTACCCATTTCATATTGGATTTTTCTTTGTAATTCTTTATGTGTATGTCTAAGATGTGCCTGGTTCATTTGGTATCACTAGAGGACTGATGTGCATTTATTTTTTTATATTTTAATTTTTGCTCATGTTAGCCATGTAGACTCAAGGTACCCAAATCCACATACATAGATAATAAAATATTTTAAAATATATAAATTCCTTCCAGTGAATGATATATACATGTTATTTATGTTCATTTGTAACTCTTCATTCAAGATGGGTTGAATAGTACTTCAGTTTCTATTTGTGGTTCTTTGCATTTCTGATTGTTCAAGAGCATTCATTTTGGTATATTTTCATCTGGGCTCTGCAAGCACTTAACCTCATTCAAAAGCAAGTCTGTCACATGTCTTGAGAAGCACTGGAGAGAAACTTGAACAAAAAGGAAGGCATGATTGTAAGTTTGGAATGCTGGAATAGTATTTAGGACCTGGCCCCAATTTATCGCATGACTGTGAACAACTCTCAACCTATAGTAAAGCCAGACATTTCACTTTTGCTTGTAAAATATTATGTATAATTGTATAAGTGTGTGAAATATAATTAGAGCTGAGTGAGGCAGTAGGTGATAGGAAGATAAAGCTGGTGGTTTCTCTCCATAGTTGAAAGGATATTGGGAAAAAGGAATTGGGTTAGCTCTTAAATGGTATGGGATGTAGTGACATCACATGGAATCTGCAGTCCATCTCTTGCAGTATCCTTGAAGACACCTCCAGTTCTAATAGGAGAAATTGGGTTATAAAGGCAGACAGGATAGGGAGCTTCCCTCCTCTGACTTCAGTGTGAACCCACAAGGCAAGTGTCACTAGAGAGCCTGCTGCACAGCAGGCAGCAGAGCACGCAGCTAGGGCAGGAGAGCTGAGTGGGCACCTGTCAGTGTGCAGCCTTCTCAGGCAGAGACAGGCTGCTGAGAGTTCAGGAATTCTATCCAGGATTGTAAGTGGAAAAAACCAGATATAGGTGTTGTTTTGTCCTGTCACTAAGAAACTTTAAAATTTTTAACTTGGGTGATGGAACTTCTGTATATATGACAGTTATCAAGTTCGGTATCTTAAATTTTGTATGGAGAACCCCCATCCAAGAAAACCCAGAGTATCTACAATTTCAAGCAAGACAATTCCTTCTATCTGCCAAATAAAATCTAAGCCCCCTCTCATTCTGAAGCAGAGTGGATATCATCCCCAGTTCCTCAAGATTGAGGGATAAATAAACCTAAATGGGGAATGCAACCATGGGCCACTGTAGGTTTATTGCTATTGTAGTTATGAGCCTGTGGTAACTGAAGAACTTGTAAAATTGATATAAAATAGTGGTTACCAAAGGTCATTGGAAAAGGACTAGGGAAGAATAGATGGAACATGAAATTGCTCTAAAGCTGAAGCAGTTTTGTTAGTGTGACTGCAATGTCTCTAAAGGCCCTGGTGCTCCCAGACAGCCTTTTGACCTGCACCCTGTGGAGCCCCTGCTGTGGAAGCCACCTGTTTGCCATTTCGTTCCTGGTGTGAAAAAGCTTGTTAGCCCTGGTTGGATGGCATGTGGGTTTGCCAGTCAGCCCCAGAATATGAGTGGGGCAGATTTTGGAATAAGGGCTAGGAAGAGACCTGGGTTAAGCATGCCTTTCATTAACTACCTAGAAAATGAAATTTACCAGGACCTTTTAACATGTTCAATATCCCTCTGCATATGATCTAGAACAGAGATGTATCATTATAATCATTAGGTATATAGGTACTGTACTTAATACTAATTAATGCACCAACTAATACATAAGTTTCTCTTTGAGTGGCAGTTAATAGATCTAAGCTCCAGGTTTGCAATACCATACATGTTCTCTCTCCATGGGATCAGGCTATAGTGCCAATCATGTTTCAGTTCTACTTACATCTCTCTGGTAATCACTGCTCCACTTGGTATGCCCTTCATACAGCCAGCATGTTGCAGCACCATTGACCCCAGAGAAAAGCTGGGAAGGTAGGCTCCTGTATTACACCAGCCAGGTGCATAGTGCCCTTCAGCACCATGATACCGTGCCAGTCTGGAGGTGCTATCCATTGTACATCTGGCCATTTTGAGGCATCATTGGCTGCAGGAAGAGTCTGAAACTCTCCCCCTCCCCCTGCACTTTCCTCCATTAGCAAAATCTTTCATTAGTGTGGTCCATTGGTTCCAGTGGTTGAACACATATTGAAGCATTGCTACTAAGCATGGACTATAGTTTACATTATAGTTTACACTCTGCTCCACACAACTTTATAGGTTATGACAAAATGTGTAGAGGACTGTATCATCATTGCAGTGTTATTCAGGACAATTCCAATGTCCTGAAAATGCCCCCATGTTGAACATATTCTTCTCTTTACCTCCCTCTCAGAACCTCTGGTAGCCCCTGACTTTACAATGATAAAAGTAATTCCATCACTAGAATAAAATAACAATAAGTCTGTAATTGTATAACACTAAGTCTACTTTACTCCATTGCTCATACCACAATCCTGAGGATTTGGGGATGGTGATGCCCACTCTTGTCTCTAACTGAGAGAGGCTTAGATCCCATGGGGCAGATGGATGGAACCATCTTGCTTGCAGCTGCACACACTCTCTGTTCCGTGAGATGGGTGTTGTCCATCATCACCTCAGTTGTCCCGGGTGAGCCCAATGAACTGATGAGTAGGTGTTGCAACTCTGCTGAGATTCAGGGCTCAACTGGCACATGAACAGACCAAAGATTTAAGTCTCTGGGACATATATTTAAAAGTACAGTGCTAATTATAGTTTTATAGTTTCAAATACATGCTTTTAATTCTGAATTAGTGTTATATTTTATTATGACACCCTTCTTTTGTTATAGTTGAAGGACCATACTTGTCTTATTGTTTCTGGTAATGTGATTTTTGAGGTTGTTTTTTTTTTTTTTTTTTTTGATGCTTAGAATGAGTTTAGAGGACTTGGAATTTTTCTATTGGAAAAATTGTGGTAGAATAAATAAGTAACCCTTGGCTACAATATTGAGCCTTGATATGATCCAGTAAATCTTTCTACATGCACTTGTAAGTTTTGGCCATCCATTTATCTACATCTACCTACATAATTTTTTTTGTGAAAATATTCTGTAGTACTAATGGACTAACAAGAGTCAAAACAGTGATTCAAAACCCAGTGTTTCTTATTACTCTATCACATTGTTTCTCAAAATCGTTAGAAAGTCAAAGACTTTCAAAGTCATAAAAAGCCCCTTCATTGCTATGACATAGATTCTTCCTGAACTGTTGCTTTTTCTTGATTTCTGCAACCCCATTGTTCAGATCCTCTTGGGACCTTAGTTTTCTCTCCTTTATACTTCCTTCATATTCTCAGTTTAATATTGGTCAAGCGTTTTTACTTTTGCTTTTTACCCCCTCCAATCTTTTTCCCTTTGAAGATTTCTTTTATTAGAGAGGTATAGATTTCCAGAAAGATGCATAAAGTGTTCCCATTTCCTGCCCCCATTTTAAACATGTCACATTAGTGTAGTACCTTTGTTACAATCAATGAGTAAATATTATTATTGTTGTACTATTTTTTATAACTTTATTTCCAATTCAGAAAAAAATAACAGAAAAATGCAGCTCAACAATTTATGGAAACATTTCACCTGAAAAGCTCATTCTCATCTTTATCTAATCTAATTGCAAATTCTAACTCAGTTGTTCCTCTAGTGTTCAGAGAGATACAGCAATTAAATAACATAATTATGCTGTTTTAATTAAAAAATAATGAAGAGGGAAACTGCTTTATCATATTCAGATTTTACAAAACCAAACTCCTGTCTTTTTTTTAACCCTAAGCATTAATATAGTATCAACCTTCCTTTGCTAGAAAATCATTACAATGGTCTTCCTAATTATAGTTCCAATTATTTATATTTTTCCATTGTATCAGCACATTCTTAACATGTATTAGAAGTCCATTCCTCTATTTATCTTATTAACCACAATCTCCTGCCAAAATCATTGTTCTACATTCCCAATATTATTCTTCAGCTGTCCTCCAAATAACATTAATTTTCCTAGACTACTGTTTTTGGCCACATTCACATTCATAAATCATCAGTGGTTGCTACATTCATTATAATGTGTTGCCATCAAGTTGAAGCATTACCATATAGTTACATTTTACCTGATTAAGCATTCTATATACAGCCATCATCTTCCCCTTTTCATCCACATTCCATCTCCCACCAAACTTCATTTCATAGTCCAACTCCATAAGTCTACTCACTGTATTTAGATCATATTAGTGAGACCATAAAGTATTTGTCCTTTTGTATCTGGTTCTTTTACTCAACCTAATATCCTCAGTGTTCTTCCACATTGTCTTTGCTTCCTTAATTGATTTTTTCTTACTTCTGAATAATATCCCACTGTATGAATGTACCAAATTTTGCTTATCATTTCACTGGTTGATGGATACTTAGGTTGTTTCCATCTTTTAGCAATTATGAATAATATAATTGTCCTATTAATTATAGTCCATATTTTCTTTTAGGGTTCACTGTATTGTACAGTCTTATGGTTGTTTACTTTTAATTTTTATTCTATCAATGTACATACCACACCAAATTTCCCTTTTATCCACATTTAGACATATAATACACTGGTGTTAATTATATTCACAATGTTGTGTTACCATCACCACTGTACATTAACAAAAATGAATGATCTTTTCACTTCCCAGTTTTTTCCTTCTTCACTCTGTTCCTGTTGTATTCAGTGTGGACCATTTACTTCTCATGACTTTCCTTTTAGCCCAAAGTCTTTAGTTAGTAGCTTGATCATTGCTTATTGGATCAAGTCCAAACTCCATTCTCTGGTTTTCAGACCTCTTCAGGTGTTCCTCTAATATTTTGCAACTTAACCATTTCTTCTTTTTTAATATAGTCATTTATGGCTATGAATTTCCTTCTTGGTACAACTTTTGCTGCAAAACCATTGGTTTTGATTCATTTTGTTGTCATTTTCATTCTTTCAAGTAGTTACTAATTTCTTTTGTGATTTCCTCCTTGACTCACTACTTGTCTAAGAATGCATTGTTTAACTTATCTATCTTTGTGCCTGATCTGGTTCTCTGCCTGTAACTGATTTCCACCTTCATTCCATTGTGGCCAGAGAAGTTATTCTGTATAACTTCAGTCTTTCTGAATTCATTGAGAGTTGTTATGTGAGCTATCATATGGCCTATCCTGCAAAATGATCCGTGTGCACTCGAGAAGAATATATATTCTGCTGTATTTGGGTGTAATGTTCTGTATATATCTATTAGGTCCAGATCCACTAATGTATTATTCAAAGTCTTTGTTTCTTTATTGATTCTCTGTCAAGGTGTTCTGTCTAATGGTGATAATGGTGTATTAAAATCCCCCACTATATTGGGAAGCGGACTTGGCCCAGTGGTTAGGGCATCCATCTACCACATGGGAGGTCTGTGGTTCAAACGCTGGGCCTCCTTGACCCGTGTGGAACTCGCCCATGCATAGTACTGATGCACACAAGGAGTGCTGTGCCATGCAGTGGTGTCCCCGCATAGGAGAGCCCCACGTGCAAGGAGTGCACCCCATAAGGAGAGCTGCCCAGCGTGAAAGAAAGTGCAGCCTGCCCAAGAATGGTGCCACCCACATGGAGAAATGACACAACAAGATGACAGTAAAAAGAAACAGACTCCCATGCCACTGACAACAACAGAAGTGGACAAAGACAACGCAGCAAACAGACACATAGAACAGACAACTGGGGTGGGGGGGGGAAGGGGAGAGAAATAAAGTCTTTTAAAATAAATCCCCCATTATAATTGTAGAAGCATCTATTTCTCCATTTAGTTTTTCCAGTGTTTGACTCATGTCTTTTGAGGCACTCTGGTTAGGTGCAAAAATGTTTATGATTGTTCTTTGTTCTTGATAGTGTCCCTTTTATTAATATATAGTGTCCTTCTTTGTCTCTTACAATAGTATGCATTTAAAGTCTAATTGTCGGATATTAGTATAGCTACTCCCTCTTTTTTTTTTTTTGGTTATTATTTGCTTGTAAATTTGTTTTCCAACCATTCACTTTCAGCCTCCTTTCATCCCTGGGTCTAAGGTGCATTTCTTGTAGATAGCATATTGAGAGGTCATATTTCCTTATCCATACTGCCAATCTGAACATCTTCCTGGGGTAATTTAATCCATTTGTATTCAGTTGTATTACTGTCAAGGAATTACATTAGCCATATTTTCTTTAGGTTTATGTATGCTACATATTGTTTTTATTTCTCTTTTTATCTTTTTAGTTGTTCTTACACTCTCCTGCAACTCTCTCTCTCCTGTTTTTTTCCTTTCAACCTGCAGAACTCCCTTTAGTATTTCTTGAAAGGAAGGTTTCTTATTGCCATAGTCTCTTAATTCCTGTTTATCTGTGAATATTCTGAACCCTCCCTCAGTTTTGAATACCGGCTTTGCTGTTTAAAGTATTCTTGTCTGACAATTTTTTTTTCTTTTAGCATGTTTAATATGCCATACTACTGCCTTCTTGCCTCCATGGTTTCAGATGAGAATTTTCACTTAATCTTATTGAGCTTCCCTTGTATGTAATGGATCTCTTTTCTCTTGATGCTTCCAATATTCTCTGTCTATAGCATTGGACAATTTGACAAGTGTGTCTCAGAGTAGGACTGTTATGATTTATACTGTTTGGGGTGTGCTGCACTTCCTGAACATGTACATCCATCTCCCTCAAGAGGTTTTGGAAGTTTTCAGTCATTATTTCCTCCAAAACTCCTTCTATCCCCTTTCCATTCTTTTTTCCATCTGGGATGCCTATAATGCATTTCAGGTTGTCATTTAAATCCCTACATCCCTGTTGGATTTTTTTTTCTATCTTTTTATCTATCTGTTCTACTATCTGCTTGATTTCAGATGTGTTGTCTTCCACATCATCGATTCTTTCCTCTGCTTGTTCAAATCTGATGTACTTCCAGTGTATTTTTTATTTCTTGGGTTGTGTCATTCATCACCATCATATTTGTTATCTATTTCATGTATATTTACAATTTCTTCAGTATGTTTTCCCGGCGTCCTCTTAATATCCTTCATCTCTTCCTTCCCTTCATTAAGCTGATCACGATACTTATTTGGTCATGTCTGATTGTTGTTTCATGTTCTGCATCTCCTCCTGGATTTTACCTTGTTCATTTCACTAGGCCATGTCTTCCTGTTTCTTAATATGGCTTGTAATTTTTTGTTGTCATCGTGGTATATGTTTATCTTGATGGGTTTATTCAGTTGATTAGCATCTCTCTCTACTGTAGGGTTTTATTTTGTTGTTTGTGTGTGTGTTGTAAGTTTTCCCTTTGGCACTTCATTCTTATTGTATTTCCTTGCTGTTGCCTATGTTCCCTTGGAAAAAAAATAGGACCAGTGAAAATGAAAGAGCTAGGAAGAGAAAAAGAATAATAGTAATAATAATAGTGAAAGATAAGAGAGGAACCATATGAGACCTAGGAAAATGAGTCATTCACATGAGTAAGAAGTACAGAGGAAAAAGAATAAAAAAGTAGAACAGAAACAATGAAATGAGAAACAGAATAGAGAAAAATTTGTAGAATGAAGTCAAAGACTGGGATGAGAAGAGAGGAAAAGAATAAAGAAAAGAGAGAAAAAAGTAAAAAGGAAAACAGAAGAAAGGAGAAATAAAAACAAGAAAACTTGAAGACCAAACAAAAAGAATTGGAATGAAAGAACAACAGGAAACAGAAGACAGCAAGATGAAGGAGAGAAAAGAAATAGTGTAGGTTAAAAATTCCAGTAAATGGAAAAGAAATAGGGTAACAAAGGAAGGAGAAACACAACAAACAAGAAACAACTCAGCAGCAACTCATTTTTAAAAAGGAGAAAGAAAGAAATACAAAAACTAACATAGAAAAACAACCTTCCCTCTTAGACCTCTAAGGATCTTTTCAGACTGCTGGTGTTCATCAGCCAATCACCCTGCAGTCTTCCCTCTGCAAGTTTTGAACCAGGTTTTATTAAACAAAATAAGGAAAAATTTAAGAGGAACTTAGAAAAGAGAGATCCAAGAAATGCTAATATAAAAGGAATGTCTATATGATCCCCATCATGACATTTCAGCTGGATGCCTGGTAACCCAGTGGGTTGCTTCCCTAAGAAGAGCCAGGATTCAAACCAGGCACCTCGTATATATAAGGCAGGAATTCTTCAAGTGAGCTGACCTGCCTCCTTAGGGTAGTTAGCCTTTTGAAAGCCTGTCTGTCCCTTTCCCTTGAGCAGGGTAGAGTCCTTGCAGTTTGCCAGAGTCCTGCTGATGAGGCACCTGTCTGTCCCTGCCTGCTCTCTAATCTAATTCCTCTCTTTACCTGGGTGGCTGGGCATGACAGCCTGCCTGTGGACATCCACTCCCTTCTCCCTGTGGATTTGGCATCCCTTCCAGTATTCAAAGGGGGCTCAGCTGGCCAAACTCACCACCAGGAAACCACTCCCAACATTCCCAGACCCCTCTCCCTCCCAGGAAGCTTGGCTCCACCTTGGCTGTTTGCCCACCATAGGGGCAAGCATCTCAGTTTTCCTTCGGCATCTTTGTCTTTCCAGGACCCTCTTAGAGGACTCAGAGTGCCTTCCCATTCTATATATACAAAGCAGCTGGCAAGGAGGAAGACGTCTGCTCTCCTCTCAGTTAGATGCAGTTCACCAGGAGTTTTACCCTTGCTTAATATTTCAGTGGTAGGAGAGGGGAGCCCTTCTCAGCAGCTGGGATATTTAATAACTCACAGTGTGCTGTTTCAGCTTCTTTGTCTTTCTGTTGCCCACTTTCTGGAAAGTGGTGAAGTAGTGTCCTGGTCTGCAGTACCCCAAAGCGGTCTTCAAGGCAGCCTTTGGCTCTTTCCCTGGTGTTTTAGTGAGAACTCCGTCTTACCTGCCTAATCCAATGGCCTGTTCCCACAGTTCCTCCAAATTCATTTCTTCTTACAGCTGCGTAATATTCCACTATGTGAATACCCCAGTTTGATTATCCATTCATCAGTTGATGACATCTGGGTTGTTTCCAACTTTTGGCAATTGTGAATAATGCTGCTCTGAACATTGGTGTGCAAATGTCTGCTGTCAGTTCTTTTGCGTATATACCCAATAGTGGTATTGCTGGGTTACATGACAAATTCAACTTCTTTAGGAACTGCCAAACAGTCCTCTACTGTGGTCACCCCTCAGGCTGAAGTGTGGTTTGCTGGCCTGGCGAGGGGAGCGGCCACGGTAGGCCTAATTCCGCTGCCCCCATAATAGGGTGGTTGGTCGGGCCCACCGCCACCCCTGAAGGAAGCTCGGCATGGGCGCAGAGTGCCCTCGGGTCTCCCCTTCTCGGCAGCCATGCTTCCGCAGCCGCCCCTCCTCCCAGATGGCGCCACCCAATGCCTTGTGGGGTGGCACCCTTCTTCTTCCTTCTCCCTGCGCAGGCGCAGGGCAGAAAATTCCAGTCTGCCCTTTTCCCCTCCCCTGACAGCAGCAACAGCCAGGCGTGGGTGGAAAAATCCAATCTGCCCTCCACCCCAGCAACAGCAGCCACCAATCCCTAAACCCTGCCCCTTCCCCCAGCAACAGCGACAGCCAATCCCTAACCACCACCCCTCCCCCGTCCAGTACCGCCCACTGACCTTTTGCCGGCAACCAATCAGAACAGGGCGTGGCTTCGACCAATCAGCCTTCCCCAGCCCCTATAAAACTGTTGCCTCTCCCTCAATAAAGTGGACTTGCGTGTTTACCTTGTCTCTGCGGTAGTTCTTCTGCCGTGCACCCTCCAGTCCTGAGAGCCCCCGACAAGGGCCTGGCCTCCCTTGTCCCCAGTTCATCGCCTGCTTCTCCGGGTGACCCCTTCGTCGCCTGCTTCTCCGGGTGACCCCTTCATCGCCGGCTTCTCTGGGCAACCCCTTCGTCGCCGGCTTCTCCGGGCAACCCCGTCAGCCGAACCGCGCAACCCCTTGTGAGACCGATCCCTCGTCTGTTGCTGGACTGACCCCTCGTCCCAAGTAGGACCGACCCCTTGTCCCAAGCGGGACCGACCCCTTGTCCAGAGCTGGGCCAACCCCTCGTCTGCAGCCAGACCCCACCTCTACCGACCGAGCAAACCATCACAGTTGGCGCCCAACGTGGGGCAAGGCAACTCCACCACAGCCTCACTCCATAACCTGGCGGCCCCCCCCCTCTCTTCTCACCTTGGGACTTCTCTCATGCAACATTGCTGCTACCTGAGCCTTGGTTACCTCATATGATCCACGGCGGTCTGGGAGAATCGCTGGATGGCTTTCTCCTTCCATGTCAGGGGCTTATACCGACCCGCTATGATTAAGAGGAGCCTTGGATTTCTCGGGAGCGTGCGCTTGCACGTCTGAAGTAACCCTACCACAGCCCTATACCCTCCTCTCTTCTCACCCCTATCTTTTCACTCTGCATTGCTGCTCCTGAACCTTGGTGACCACATATGATCCACAGCGGTCTGGGAGAATCGCTGGATGGCTTTCTCCTTCCATGTTGGGGGCTTATACCGACCCGCTATGATTAAGAGGCGCCAATAAAACTCTCAGGAGCACATGCCTGAGCACCTCCACCCCTGCCTTCACCTCTGCCTCCTCCCCTCCGTGCTTGCTCCCCTTTGCCTTGCTCCACTGCTCGTTGTCCCACCCTCCCCTCATCGGGGCCTTCTCTTGGCCCGCGCCCACCATCGGAGTCCCATCGGCTCTGACCCCTTGTCTCACCGCGCACCTCGGCTCCCATCACCGCGCTCTCAAGGTAAGGGCCCCTTTTCTTATCAGCTCCAAAAGGCCATTAGCAATGGGTAACATCCTATCTGCTAAGCAAGCCCCACAAGTTCGGGCCCTCGCCGGTCTCCTAGACACTCACCAGTGTAAGATCTCTTTCAAACAGCTTCAAGTATATTGGGACCTTCTTCTCCCCTTTAATCCGTGGCTTACCACGTGTCAGCTTTGGGACCCGGACACCTATACTCGCCTTATAGATAGGGTCACTTTTGCTGTGGAGCAGGAAGGTAAAAGATTCCCTCCTGGCTTATTACAGGCAACATGAAGTCCAGAAGAAATCTTGAAGGGTATAATCTATGATATGCTATATAAAAAAGGATTTAAAAGCAGCTATACCAGAAAGTAAGAATTATGAGTCAACTGTAAATAAATTATATATTTCTGTTAATGTGTTGTAATTGTTCTGTGTTTGTCTGTCTGTTCATTCAATGTCAACATATATTGTGATACCTCCGGATGGTAAATATAAATTACTAGAAATCTTTAAAAGAGCTCTATTCAAATGGCCAAAAATTAAATAAGCACTTATATTAATACTTAAGTTTATTATATTAATACATAAGTTTAAATGTTAATAAGATATCTACAATTAAAAAAAATTGTAAGTCTTAATTAACAAAATTAACTGTACGTCTTCATAAAAAGTTGTTCTTGCCTAGATTAAAATGAATAACTTATTTTTCTTCACAGGATAGTATAAAGAATGTAAAACTTATATGAATATTAAAAAGGTTAAAAGTTTGTAAAAATGCTAATGGAAATGTAATAAGTTTTGCAAAAAGACGTATTTTGTCCTAAAGTAGGATGGCTAATTTTTCATAAACTCTTGAAACTTAATTTGCATGCGGCAAGTGTAAAAGGTATTGTGATAACTTTACGTAAGGGAATGTGTTCTGTAAAGATAAAATTTATCTTCAATAGTTTACATTAAGGTATTAAATGGCTAATTCCAAAAGGTCATTCTTAAATATATATATATAAAACTGAATTGATGATAATAATAATAAAAGGTAATTTTATAACAGGAAAGATTAACAGCAACCAAGCTCCCCTGCCAACTTGCTTTTAGGAAACGGTTTCTAATATTGCATGCTACTAAGTATTTAAAGAAAAGTTATTCTTAAGGAAACAGAAGATGATTTTGTCTTTGCAGCCATTGTCTATTTAGCAACACTCCTCGCTATCGGCCTAGCCACTGTTGCGCTGGACGATTGGAACCTTAAACAAAGACTCCTCCTCACTGTCATCTTCCTATCTATCGTTACTATATTTACTGCCCTCATTCTCCTTCGTTTATAAAGCAGTCTCCTATAAACCACAAAGCTTCTGTCTTAAACATACCATTCTCAACCCTATCCTCTAAATGATCTTCTCACTTCCCCCACAGCCTTTAATACTTTATTTCTTCCTCATAACCTTTGCTTTCTTGATAATATTTTCCGCCATCTGTCTAGCCGCTACCGCCCCAGAAGATTGGAACCTCAGCCAACGAATTCTACTCTCCATCACCTTTCTGTTTATTATCCTCTTTTATGCTTTACTCCTTATCTTCCTCCCATAATGACTTCACCAAGCCTCCTCTTGTCCAAAACCATCACCCTTCTTTTCCTCACACTCCCCATTGAACTCACCAACCCCAGCCATCAGCCTTTTAATTGGACAGTAAGCCTCTGGCAGGAAAAAGTAATCCTCTCCTACAATGTCTCCGCTGCCAAGGAGAGATCAACTACCTGCAACCCGCTGTCATCCTGGACTTTTAACAACAGATGGATCTTATAGCCGCCAAGATCAACAAGAATTGGACATTGGCCACCCTTGCTTGCAACGGCAAGATACCACCTCCCAAATTGTACATTTATATCCCCGTCATACTCACCTCCCTCTTCAGCCCCGCTTCCCTCATTGCTTACTGCCTCTTGGGCCTCGGCTACTTGTTGCTGCTGCCATCCTGGCCCTTATTTGAAAAGAAGGGGGAAATGCGGTCACCCCTCTGGCTGAAGTGTGGTTTGCTGGCCTGGCGAGGGGAGCGGCCGCGGTAGGCCTAATTCCGCTGCCCCCATAATAGGGTGGTTGGTCGGGCCCACCGCCACCCCTGAAGGAAGCTCGGCATGGGCGCAGAGTGCCCTCGGGTCTCCCCTTTTCGGCAGCCATGCTTCCGTGGCCGCCCCTCCTCCCAGATGGCGCCACCCGATGCCTTGTGGGGTGGCACCCTTCTTCTTCCTTCTCCCTGTGCAGGCGCAGGGCAGAAAATTCCAGTCTGCCCTTTTCCCCTCCCCCGACAGCAGCAATAGCCAGGCGTGGGCGGAGAAATCCAGTCTACCCTTTTCCCCTCCCCCGACAGCAGCAACAGCCAGGTGTGGGCGAAAAAATCCAGTCTACCCTTTTCCCCTCCCCCGACAGCAGCAACAGCCAGGCGTGGGTGGAAAAATCCAATCTGCCCTCCACCCCAGCAACAGCAGCCACCAATCCCTAAACCCTGCCCCTTCCCCCAGCAACAGCGACAGCCAATCCCTAACCACCACCCCTCCCCCGTCCAGTACCACCCACTGACCTTTCGCCGGCAACCAATCAGAACAGGGCGTGGCTTCGACCAATCAGCCTTCCCCAGCCCCTATAAAACTGTTGCCTCTCCCTCAATAAAGTGGACTTGCATGTTTACCTTGTCTCCGCGGTAGTTCTTCTGCCGTGCGCCCTCCAGTCCTGAGAGCCCCCGACAAGGGCCTGGCCTACCTTGTCCCCAGTTCGTCGCCTGCTTCTCCGGGCGACCCCTTCGTCGCCTGCTTCTCCGGGCGACCCCGTCAGCCGAACCGCGCAACCCCTTGTGAGACCGATCCCTCGTCTGCTGCCGGACCGACCCCTCGTCCCAAGTGGGACCGACCCCTCGTCCCAAGCAGGACTGACCCCTCGTCCAGAGCTGGACCGACCCCTCATCCGCAGCCAGACCCCACCTCTACCGACCGAGCAAACCGTCGCACTCTACTATGGCTATACCATTCTACATTCCCACCAAGAATAAGTAAGTATTCCGATCTCTCCACATCCTCTCCACTTGTTTTCCTGTCTTTTTAATAGTGGCCATTCTAATAGGTGTGAAATGATCTCTCATTGTAGTTTTGATTTTTGTTTCCCTAATAGCTAGTGTTGTTGAATATTTTTTCATGTGTTTTTTGTTTTCACCATTTTTATTTCCTCTTTGGGCAAATATCTAGTCTTTTGCCCATTTTTTAATTGGGTTGTCTTTTTATTGTTAAGTTTTAGCATCTCTATATATCATGGATATTATACCCTTAGCAGATATGTGATAGCCAAATATTTTCTTCCATTGAGGTGGTTGCCTTTCACCCTTTCCACAAATTCTTGTGAGGTGTAAATGCATTTAATTTTGGGGTGGTCCCATTTATCTGTTTATTCTTTTGCTGTGTTTGCTTTGGGTGCAAGGTCCAAGAAAAACCACCTACTGCAAGGTCTTTAATATACTGCCCTATATTTTCTTCTAGTAGTTTTATGGTCCTAGCTTTTCTTTTAGGCCTTTGATCCATTTTGAGTTGCTTCTTGTACAGAGAGTGAGATAGGAGTCCTCTTTCATTCTTTTGGTTATGGATATCCTAGTTTTCCCAGTACCATTTGTTGAAGAGACCATATTGTCCCATTAGCATGACTTAGGTGGGTTTGTGGAAAACCAGTTGGATGTATTGGTGAGGATTTATTTCTGAACTCTCAATCTATTCCACTGATCAATACCAAGAGCTTGCTGTTTTGAAGACTGTAGCCTTGTAATATGTTTCAGTGTCAAGCAGTGAAATTCCTCCCATGTGGCTCTTCTTTTTTAGAATGCTTTTGGCAATTCCCTTCCAAAAGAATTTGGTACTTGCCTTTTCTATTTCTTTAAAAGTAGGTTGTTGGAATTTTTATTGGCATTGCATTGAATCTATAAATCAGGTTGGGTAGGATTGACATCATCATGATATTTAGTCTTCCAACCCAGGAACATGGAATATTTTTCCATTTGTTTGGGTTTTCATTGATTGCTTTTAGCATTGCTGTGTAGTTTTCTGCATATATAACTTACTGGGCATACCTTGTGTGTAATTGTTTGCTTCTCCATTGCTGCCCTCAGAAATTTCTCTGACATTTGACACTCTGAATAGTATGTGTCTTGGAGTAAGTCTATTCATATTTATTCTTATTGGGTACACTGTGCTTTCTGGCATGTAAGTTCATTTTTTTCATGAGAGTTGGGAAATTTTCAGCTCCTCCTCAAATACTCTTTCTGCTCCTTTCCCCTTATCTTCTCCTTCTGGAACAGCCATGGCATGTATATTGTTGCATTTCATGTTATCATTCAGTTCCCTGAGCTCTTGCTCCAGTTCTTCCATTCTTTTCTCTCTGTGTTCTTTTGTCTCTCCAATTTCAGCTCTTCTGCCTTCTGAGTTATTTATTCTTTGTTTTTTTTAAGAAAGATTGAAAGCCTTTACTAGCTTTGGCCCTGAGTGTGGAGACCACTGTGGAGACCGCTGTGCAGCCACTCTCACCTCTGCCTGCACTGGCCCTTTGGGCAGTGTGCTGTGCCTGCTCCCTGCATGATGACATGGTGTAGATGACTGTCTTGTCCAGCCTCTCACCCATTTCTTGGGGGAGCTCTGCTAAGACAGTGCTCAGCAGCCAGGCCTGGAGGCATCTGGTCCCTGCCTGCCCATCACATGATGTCCATCTCCCCAGATTAGAAACAGAACCCTGTCTTCACATACCTGCAGCCCTTGAGGTAAGGAGGTGACAGTGATTGATGAAGCCATTCCAGCACTCCCTTCCCACCTGCCAGCCATGCCCTGGGTGTGCACATAGAGGCCCACCACGACCCATCCCACCTAGAACCTGCTCCTGCCAGGCCACACACACACATGCTGGGAGGGGAACTGCTGGGAGGGTGTCCAGATGGTCACAACTGTCACCTGGTCTCCACTGCCCTGCCCTGAATCATCCTGTGTTATCTTGGGGTGTCTCCTGCTAAATGGCCAGAAAGACGTACACTTACACCAACCCTGTCATCCCTATGGTCAATGGAAGGCCTGGGAAATTCAAGGTCCCAGTATTGAGGCCGTGGAAGTTGGTCAGACCTCACTCCTCCTCCTCCCAGTTCTGTCAGCCTGGAAAGTGACTGGGCCTCTTGGGTCTTCCCAGTCTCCTCATCTTTATATCAGTCAAAGGGGTGCTTATGCCAAGTCTGAGTACTCAGCTGGCTTTTATAAAGGGTATTTATTTGGGGTAGATGCTTACAGTCACAAGGCCATAAAGAGTAAGTTACTTCTATCACCAAAGTCTGCTGCACTGTTTTGGAGCTGGATGGCTGTTGGTGTCTGTGAGGACTCAGCCTCCCTCTTCCTATTAATGTCCTGTGGTACCAGCTTCTTTTTTTTTTTTTAATTTTATTCATTTTGTAAAAATATTACATTAAAAAAATATGAGGTCCCATTCAACCCCACCACCCCCACTCCACCACTCCCCCCCCCCCCAGCAACACTCACTCCCATCATCATGACACATCCATTGCATTTGGTAAGTACATCTCTGGGCAGCTCTGCACCTCATGGTCAATGGTCCACATCATAGTCCATACTCTCCCACGTTCCATCCAGTGGGCCCTGGGAGGATTTACAATGTCCAGTGATTGCCCCTGAAGCACCATCCAGGGCAACTCCAAGTCCCAAAAACGCCTCCACATCTCATCTCCTCCTGCCATTCCCCATACCCATCAGCAACCATGGCCACTTTTCCCACTCCAATGCCACTTTTTCTCTGTGGACCTTGGATTGGTGTGTCCGTTGTACCTCCATGTCTAGAGGAGGCTCAGATTCCACATGGATACTGGATGCAATCCTCCTGCTTTCACTCTAGGCTCCATGGTGTGGTGGTTGTCCTTCTTCAACTCCATCTTAGCTGAGTGGGGTGAGTCCAATAAATCAGAGTGTAGGAGCTGATGTCTGTTGAGGCTCAGGGCCTGGCTATCATATTGTCAGTCCAGAGATTCAAATCCCCTAAATATATCTTAAACCCCAACACCAACTACAATTCCAATAAAGTAGCATGAAAGTCTTGTGAAAAGAGATCCCATCTGAGTCCAGTTTCATCATGCAGAAACACCAGCTCCAAAGAAGAGCCATCTGACATGGCAGTGAACCCCATCTGCCATGACCATAGAACCCGTGGGTCTCTTAAGTCTTCAAAGGAACCAATACCTGGGGTTGTATCTACTTTATCTGTCTTTTAGACTCTGCTCAGTTGTGCATAAGGGCAATCCTTCTGACAACCTCCAGACTTTTTTAGAGACTCGTAGCCATATAAACTCATTTGTCCTTTCCATTTCCTCCTTACATTTGGTCAAACAGCATTTTAGGACAATGGTAAGGACCAGGAAGGAATGAGGGTCCAACAGTGAGACCATGATACTAATGACTATGCTTGTGAGCCTATATGCATGAAATAAGAACAAGGCCTAGAGCAGCACTGTGCCTAGGAATTTCCCCCTGACAGCCTTCATCTTACTCAAATGTGGCCAGTCTCGAAGCCAAACTCAGCATGTAAATGCAATGCCTTCCCCCCAGCATGGGACATGACACCCAGGGATGAGCCTCCCTGGCACCAAGGGATCACTACCAAGTACCAACTGATGATGAAACTAGAAAATGACCTTAAATTAAAGGTTCAATGCGGATCAGCAGAATATCCCTGTCTACATATAATAACATGACTTTAAAATGCTGTTTGACCAAATGTAACGGGTACCAGCTTCTGATCTCAGTGGAGGCTGGCATAGGGCTTGCCTCTCTTCCTGGGGATCACTTCTATCTGGTTTTAGCTGTTCTGTTCTCTTCAGCTGCTAAATACCAGGCTTTTCTCTCTTCCTGGGCTTCAGGATCCTCTGTGTATCTTCTGTGTGGCTACTACCTTGTGAGACTCTGTTTTATCAGCTCAAGGGGGCTGGGACTCTATGCTGAGTCACACTCTAATGATGTGGTTGGATCAGTGTCCTAATCTTAATATCTATGATGTGGACCATTGACCATGAGGTACAGTGGTGCTCAGAGATGTATTCACCAAATGCAATGAATTTCTCATGATAATGGAGGAGGTTGTTGTTATAGGGGGAGGAGTGGGATGAAGGGGGTGTGGGGTATATGGGGGACAAAAAAACAAAAGAAAACAAAACAAAAATAATTCAATCAGACATCTCAGGTGAATCTAATATAATAGAATCAAAGAGTTATACTCCCAGTGGAACAGGCCAGTTTATAAACATAATATGTCTTTGTTTTTGGAATTCATAAATAATATCAAACTGCTACCACCTCCCCATCTGCACCTTGAGGATCTTCTAGCATGTACTCCCTAGGGAGTTTAGCAGAGGTATGTGCAATAGTCTCTCTCAAATTTGTGGAATGGTGCCCCAGGTACATAATACACGAGCTTAGAGGTGGAAGAATTATAAGAAAGATTGGGAGGCAGTAGGAAGTTCAACCCAGAACAGGTTTGGTTTCTGGGGATGTGATCTTGGGAATGCAACTTCACTTGTTGGCTTCATTTTCCAGTCTACACCATGATGGCCTTTGAAATTCAATGAAAATCGGGTATCTTCATGCATTGGTTTAAAACACTTCAATGGCTACCCATGATATTTAAAGCAGATTAAGTTCCTCCTCTTTGTTTATGTGGTGGGCAGCCAAAAAATGGCTTCCAAGGATGTCTGCCTCTCGTGTACACATCCTTGTGAAGAATTAATGGCCCTTCTAATCAATAGAATATGGACAAAGAAATGATATGTCATTTTCAAGATTTTTAAACATTTGACACTTTTGTCCTGCCAGTTCTCTTTTGTTTGTAAGTATCTATATCTATCAATCTTTCTGTCTCTATCCCTTTCTCTTACTCTCTTCCCTCCCTCTATACCTCCCTCTGGGAAACAAGCTGCAGTGTTATGGGCTGCCCTGTGCTGAGGCCTACATTGAATAAAAGAGAGGCAGTGCCTGAAAACAGAAAGAGACACAGGCCCTCAATTGACAATCCCGCCAATAACATGAGTGACCTTGGAGGTGGCTCCTTCCCCAGGGGAGCCTCAGCTGAGAGCAGGGCCTCATCCTTGGGAGGGTTGACAGGGGGTACCAGGTGCCTCCAGATGAGGAGAGCTGGGCCAGACTTAATCCTGGATTTGGCAGCAAGTAGATTGTTGGGTATTGCCAAGAACAAAAGTGAGGGGTAGAGGTCATGATGAGGACACAGATAGGCCATAGACAGGAAGCTGTGGACTGGAAGGCAGGAGGCAGGACAGGCAGCTGGGAAGGGGCAGTTGTCAGTTAAACTGCTGCAGGCTGGTGGAGTTTTGTGTGCCCTAAAACTCTAAAGAGGAGGCAAGGGCCAGTGTAATCACATGAGCATCCAATTGCAGGGGAGCAGGGAGAAGAGGAAGTCAGAAAGCTTGGAAGCATGAGAAGGACTCCAGGTGCCACTGTTGCCCTGAAGATGGAGGGAGATGTGGAGAGCAAGAGAAAGAAACAGAATTTGCCAACCTCCTGAATGGTCTTAGAAGTGGACTTTCTCTAGAACCTCCAGGAAAAACAGCCCTGGGGACCGTGGATTTCTACCTGGTAAGATCCCGAGTACAGGACCCAGCTGAGCTTGCCCAGACTTCTGACCCACAGAACCTACTGAGTGAAAAATGGGTGTTGTTTAAAGCCATTACATTGGTGATGACTTGGTATGTAGAAAAAAACAAAAAACAAAAAAAACAAACAAAAAAGAAACTAAAACCCCACAAAGCTTCTTTGTAGAGTTTCACTGAGTGAAACCTAAAATAGGAAATATCTTCATATGTATGAACTTACTCCCCATTTTTCATACTAGAGAAATGTTTGGTTTACAGAACAATTATGCATAAATTACAGGATTCCCATATACCACCCTATTATTGACACTTTGTTGAAAATCTTATGATACATGCACAAACTCCTGGTCTCCTTTTAAGAAACGTTTGGTCACAGAACATTTTAAAGTGTAACAATGTTTATTATTTCCCTACAAATATCTTCTCTGTGACAAGTAGTTGGCAGTAGGTGTACAGTTTTCCCTTCAATGTACTCAATGCTAGAAATTGAGATTTATGCAAAAGGCAGAGTTGGTTTAGGCTTTTGAATAGAATTAAAGCAGCACTACTATCCACTTCCCCATCTATACCTTTTTTTTTTCTTTGTTCAGCAAGAACAGTAATAGTTAATTTAATAAAAGTAATGCTTTTTTCATTTTGTAAATTAAATTTTTTTAAAATTTTTTCTTCTTTATTTTCTTTTATATGGTACATTCAGAAAATATGAGGACCCCATATACTCCCCAACCTACCCCTCCCACATCAACAACCTCTTCCATCATCCCGGCACAACTGCATCTGGTGAATACATTCTGGAGTACCACTGCACCACATGGACAGTGGTCCACATTGTAGTCCACACTCTCCCCCAGTCCACCCAGTGGGCCATGGCAGGACACACAATGTCCAGGGTCCATCCCTGCAGCACCACCTAGGATGACTCCAAATCCTGAAAATGCCCCCACACCATACCTCTTCTTCCATCTCCCTACCATCAGCAGCTACTGTGGCCACCCTCTCCACATCACTATTATAATTTCTTCCCTTACTAATCACAATAGTTCCCCTGCAGAACACCAGTACATCCACTCTAATGCATACTCTATTCGTCCATCCTGTGGACCCTGGGATGATTATGTCCAGTACCCCTCTACATCAAGAGGGGCCTTAGATTACACATGAATGATGGATGCAGTTCTCCTGATTGCAGCTGTAGGCACTCTTGGCTCCCTGGTGTGGTGGTTGACCCTCTTCCCTCCCTGGACAGCTGGCCAGGGTAAGTCCAAAATCCAGAGGGTAGGACCTGTAAGTCTGCTGAGGCCTAGGGCCTGGCCATCACATGGACAATCCAGAGATTTAGGTCTCCTGAGTATACACCAACCCAAATGCCAACCACAGGTCCAGTAAAAGTAACAGAAGAGACATGTAGAAAGTTCATATCTGAGTCCAACTCCATCATACTCAGGAACACAAACTCCAAAGTAGGGACAACTGACATGGCCCTGAACTCCAGAGCCCATCTGCTATGACCATAGCATCTGTGGGTCTCTGCAGCCTTCAGGAGAACCAGCTTCTGGGTTTTCATCTACCTTGGCTGTCTCTGGTACCCTGCTGAGGCGTACATAAGCATCACCCCACTGATGATCTCCCGCCTCTTCTTTGGAGGCCCATAGCCATATAAACTCACTTGTTCTTTCCATTTCCCCCTTTTTTTCCAAAGTCAAAAAGCAATTTTTAACACCTAATATTACATGTAGTCTGAGATATTCTGCCAGTCTAAGTTGACCCCTTTGTTCAAGGTCTTTTTCTAGTTACATCATCAGCTGATTCTTGGTAGTAATCTCTCAGCTCCAGGGAGGCTTATCCCCAGGAGTCATGTCCCACACTGGGGGGAAGGCAAGACATCTATATGCTGAGTTTGACTTAGAGAGTAGCCACCTTTGAGAAACACGGAGGCTCTCAGGAGGTCACTCTTAGGCACCCCACAACTCTAGGCCTAGTTCATATTTCAGGCACACAGGCTCATTAATTGGAGCCATTGGTATCAAGTGCTCAGCATTGGACTATCCACCTTTGTTGGTTTGTGCCATTGGACTTGGGCAATTGTTGCTGTTCCATTGGAGAATGTGATAAAGCTCCCCTGGCCAGGAACTCAGCACTCTCTCAACTGTTGTTTCCAACTGAAACCAGTATGAAAATATCCAAACCTTTCTGTTTACCCTGTATACATGCTCTGGAGAACTCCCTCCCAACCATGTGCCCCCCATGAGTGCTCTTCCCCCACCATAGTTGAACCTCTCTCTGGTCCAAAACTTCTTCAAAAAGGAAGCCCAATATATTACCAGGTTCCATTAAGAGTAAAATGGGATATAGTGATGGGTTTAAAGGTTACATATAGAACACATAGTAATTTAGAAAAATTAAAGGAAAATTAAATTGGAGTACCAAAAAGTGAAAAATGAAAAAGCTTTGTTTTTGACATTTTGCTGTTCATCACCACTATAGGTGTTGCCCTGTATGTACAGTGGCAAGACAGTTTCTTCCATTTCTTCCTCAATGTCTACATCCTTTTTTCTTTTCTAATTATAAAGTTTGTCTTCACATAAGTTTTAGATCACAGTAATTCATATATACAATATACGGAACTTCCACATATCCAACATCAAACCATTTGTCCCTTCCCCAGCAATGATCTTTTTACATGTTCATATTCTATTTGCTGCAGCTGATGTACAGATATTGGAACAATAGCTTTCAAACAAGGTTCCATTTGGGTTTACATTATGGTTTATATTTTAGACTGTAAAATTTTCTGAATTTTTAGTTACCTTATGTTTTACATTATGGTTTACATTTTAACCTATAGACTTTTATACATTTTTGGTGTAATTTAACATGTCCTATATCCATCATTGCATGATCTTGTGGAACACTTCCATTGCCCCACAGTTACCCTGATTCCATGTATTCAACACCTCTTTCCCCCTCCCCTCAGGACCCACCATGACAATCAATCTTCATTACTTGAAGGACCACATTCAGAGATACTTGCAACAATGTTGAGGGCTTGACATACTTGACTGCCCTAACCCATTGGGAGCCACCAATTCTCTTGAGAGATTCAATTCCTTCTGTTTGAGCATATCAGTCTTCCCCAGAATGTTGGTATACCTTCACTCTCAGTATATGGATCACCACCCAATGATATAACCCACTATGACAAAATGAGCACTCATACACTCCCTAGAAGCTTGCCCTGTATCAGATGCCCCCTACCTTAAGCATCTTAAACAGGTGACCTTCCTTATTATATTTTCTAAAGAGTTTTCTCTACATTATAATTTCAACCACATACCTGACAATCTCCTATGTTCAAATGTTCCCCCCACACTACCCCCAATTTTTTGGGCCATCTGACCCATCCTCCCATCCCTAGCCCCGCTGAAGCCCACAAAGCCCCACCCAAAGTTACCCCTATACCCCCATTTTATCCCTTCCCTGTGCAAATACTTACCTCCAGCTTATCATAGATTTCACCCGTGTAGGTGTCAGGTCACAACCTTCCTCTCCCCCCAGTTTCCTTTAAGTTTATCATCCAGTCTCTACCTCTCTGAGACAGCTTGGTTTACTTATTTCATGTCAGTGAGGTTGTGTAGTAATTGTCCTTCAATGTCCGGGTTGCTTCACTCAACATAAGGTTCTCAAGATTCATCCATGTTATCACGTGTTTGTACTTATAGCTGTTTAGTATTCCATCATTTATGTATACCACATTTTATTTGTCCATTCATCTGTTTTGGGCATTTGGGTTGATTCCAACCTTTAGCAATCAATAGTGCACAGTGCTGTTATGAACATTGGTGTGCATACATCCGTTTGTGTCCTTGTTTTCAGTTCTACTGGGTATATACCCAGCAGTGGAATTGCTGGGTCATATGGCAAATCTATAGCTAGTTTTTTGAGAAACTGCCAAACTGTCCTCCAGAATGGCTGGATCTTTTTTCATTCCCACCCACAGTGGATGAGTGTTCCCATTCCTCCACATCCTCTCCAACAATTGTAGTGTTCTGATTTTTGATAGCTGCCAATCTTATGGGAGTAAGATGGTGTCTCATTGTTGTTTTGATTTGCATTTCCCCAATAGCTACTGATTTTGAGCATCTTTTCATGTGTTTTTTAGCCAATTGTATATAATCTTTGAAGAGTCTGTTCATATCTTTTTCCATTTTTAAAATTGGTTGTTTGTCTTTTTATTTTCAAGATATCAGGATTCTTTATATATGCAAGATATAAGGCTCCTATCAGATATATGGTTACCAAATATTTTCTCCCATTGTCTAGGCTCTCTTTTCACTTTCTTGACTAACTCCTTTGAGGTACAGAAGGCTTTAATTTTGTGGAAGTCCCTTTTATCATTTGTTCTTCTGCTTCTCGTGCTTTTGGTGTGAAGTTCATGAAGCCGATTCCTATTAAAAGGTCCTGTAGATGCTTCCCTCCATTGCTTTCCAAGGTCTTTACATTCTTGGCTCTTATATTTATGTCTTTGATCCATCTTGGGTTGATTTTTGTTTAAGTTGTGAGTTAGTGATCCTCTTTCATTCTTTTATATATGGGTATCCAGTTCTCCAGGCACTATTTGTTGAAGAGGCCATTTTCTCCCAGTTGAGAGGGTTTGGTGGCCTTGTCAAATACCATATGGCTGAAGATCTATATCTGAACACTCAATTCAGTTCCATTGGCCAGTGTGTATCCTTGCGCCAATATCATGCCATTTTCACTACTGTAGCTTTGTAGTATGTTTTGAAATCAGGTAGTGTGATTCCTCCAATTTCATTTTCCTTTTTCAATATGTCTTTGGCTATTCGGGGCCTCTTTCCTTTCCAAATAAATATCATAGTTTCTCTAGTTCATTAAAAAATGCTGTGTTGAATTTTACTGAGATTGCATTGAATGCGTATATCAGTTTTGGTAGCATAGAAATCATAATGTCTAGTCTTCCTATCCATAAACAGGCAATATTGTTCCATTTATTTAGGTCTTATTTGGTTTCCTTGAACAGTGTTGTGTAATTTTCTGTTTATAAGTCTTTTACATTTTTAGTTAAATTTATTCCTAGGTATTTGATTTTTTTACTTACTATTGTGAATGATATTTGATTCCTGATTTCCTCCTCAGATTGCTTATTATTGGTATCCAGAAATGCTACTGATTTTTGCGCATTGATATTGTAACCTGTGACTTCACTGAACTCATAAGTTCTAGAAGCTTTGTCATAGACTTCTCCAGGTTTTCTATGTATAGGATCTTGTCATCAGCAAATAGTGAAATTTTGACTTCTTCCTTTCCAGTTTGGACGCCTTTTATATCTGGTTCTTGCCTCAGTGCTCAAGCAAGTACTTTCAAAGACTATGTTAAATAGGAGGGGTGGTAGTGGGCATCCTTGTCTTGTTCCTGATCTTAGATTGAAAGATTTTAGGATTTCACCATTGTAAATTATGTTAGCTGTGGGTTTTTCATATCTCTTTGAAAAGATGTTCAGAAATTTTCCTTCTATTCCTATCTTTTGCAGTGTTTTTATCAAGAGAGGGTGCCGTAAATTGTCAAATGCTTTTTCTGCATCTATAGATATGATCATGTCACTTTGTCCTTCAATCTGTTTATATGGTGTATTACAGTAATTGATTTTCTTATGTTGACCCATCCTTGCATGCAAAGAATGAATCCCACTTGATTATGGTGTATAATTTGTTTTATGTATTGTTGAATACTATCAGCAAGTATTTTGTTGAGGATTTTTGTGGCTAGGTTCACTAGAGAGATTGGTCTGTAATTTTCCTCTCTTGTGGTGTCTTTGTTTGGGTTTGGCACTAGAGTAATGATGGCATCATAGAATCAGTTAGGCAATATTCTTTCTGTTTCAAGTTTTTGGAAGAGTTTATGCAAGATTGGTGTTAGTTCTTTCCGGAATGTTTGGTAGAATTCACCTGTAAAGCCATTTTGCCCAGGGCTCTTCTTAGTTGGGAGGTTTTTAATGACCGATTCTATCTCTTTACTTGTGATTGGTTTGTTGAGAAGCTCAATTTGTTCTTTTGTCAACGTAGACTGCTTGTGTGTTTCTAGGAATTTGTCCAATTCCTCTAAATTGTCATTTTTTTTGGCATATAGTTTTTCAAAGTATCCTCTTATGAGAGTCTTTATTTCTGTCAAGTCAGTGGTGATATCTTCTTTTTAGTCTAGCTAAGGTTTTGTCAATTTTATTGATCTTCCCAAAGAACCAGCTCTTGCTTTTGTTTATCTTTTCAAGTGCTTTCTTATTTCCTATTTCATTTAGTACTACTCTTATCTTTATTTCCTTCTTTCTTCTTCCTTTGAGTTTAGTTTGTTGTGTTTTTTTTTTACTAATTCCTCTAAGTGTGCAGTTCTTCAATTTTTAGCTCTTCTTTTTTGATGTATGAATTTATGGCTATAAATTTCCCTTCAGTACTGCTTTTGCTTCATCCCATAGGATTAGATACGTTGTGTTATCATTTTCATTAGCTTCAAGGTAGCCATTAATTTCTTTTGAAATTACCTCCCTGACCTACTGTTTTTCTAAGAGTGTGTTCTTTAACTTCCATATCTTGTTGCCATATCTGGGTCCCTGACCCTTGCAGATTTCCAGCTTCTTTCCACTGTGGTCAGAGAAATTATTTTGTATTATTTCAATCTTTCTGAATTCATTGAGACTTTTTCTGTGGCCTAGCCTGTGGTCCATCTTGGAGAATGATCCATGTGCACTTGAAAAGAATGTATATCCTGCTGTGTTTGGGTGTAATGTTCTATATATGTCTATTAGGTCCAGCTCCTCTAATATATTGTTCAAAGTCTTGATTTCTTTATTGATTCTCTTTTGAGATGCTCTGTCCAAAGTTGATAGTGGTGTATTAAGGTCCCCCACTTAATTGTAGGGACATCTATTCCATCACTTAGGTTTTCCAGTGTTTGCCTCACATATTTGGAGGCACACTTGTTAGGAGCATAAATATTTATGATTGTTCTTTCTTCTTGAAAGAGTATTCCTTTCACTAATATGTAGTGTCCATCTTTGTCTCTCACAATTGTTTTTCATTTGAAGTCTATTTTGTCTGATATTAATTAGCTCCTCTTGCCCTTTTGTGGTTATTGTTTGCTTGTAAGATTGTTTTCCAGCCATTTACTTTCAACCTCCTTGAATCCTTGTGTCTAAGATGTGTTTCTTGTAGACAGTATATAGATGGGTCTTATTTCCTTATCCAGTCTTCCAGTCTGAGTCTCTTGACAGGTAAGTTTAATCCATTGATATTCAGTGTTATTACTTTCAAGTAATTACTTATATTAGCCACATTTTCTTTGGATTTGTGTTTGTCATATTTTGTTTGATTTCTTTTTCTGTTTTTGTCTTTTTAGTTACTCTTACACTCTCTTCTAACTCTGTCTCTCTTGTTTTTTTCTTTCTTCAGGCAGAACTCCCTTTAGTATTTCTTGAAGGGCAGGATTCTAGTTGACATTCTCTCTTAGTTTCTGTTTATCTGTGAATATTTTGAACTCTCCATCACTTGAGATGCTAACTTTGCTGGATATAGTATTCTTGGTAGGAAATTTTTTTTTTAGTACCTTTACTATCTCATACTACTGCCTTCTTGCCTCAGAGGAGGTGGTTTCAGATGATAAACCAACACTTAATGTTTTGGAGCCTCCTTTGTATGTGATGATTTTCTTTTCTCTTTTTTGTGTTTTCTCTCTGTCTTGAGCATTGCATAATTTGACAAGTATATGTCTTGGGGTAAGCCTGGTGGGATTTATGCTGTTTGGGTTGCATCATGCTTCCTGGACATGTACATCCATCTCCCTCAATATGTTTGGGATGTTTTCAGCCATTATTTGCTCCAACACCCCTTCTGTCCTTTCCCTTCTCTTCTCCTTCTGGGATGCCTATAATGCATATGTTTGTGCATTTTGCATTGTCATTCAGGTCCCTAAGTCCATGTTGGATTTTTTCCATCTTTTTATCAATTAGTTCTACTATTTGTTTGATTTCAGATTCCTATCTTCCACATCACTAATTCCATCCTCTGCCACTTCAAATCCACTGTTATTAGCTGAGAGTGTATTTTTATTTCTTGAATTGTGCTGTTCATCACCATCATACCTGTTATCTTTTTGTGTATGATTGCAATTTCTTCTGTATTCTTTCCAAGTGTTTTCTTCATATTCTTAATCTCTTCCTTCACTTCATCAAATTGGTCCCTAATATAAGTTTTGAGAGCTTTAATTTCTTGTTCAATGTTCTGCTCCTCTTCCTGGTTTTTACTTTTTTCATTGGATTGGGGCATATTTTCCTGATTATTGGTTTAGTTTGTAGTTTTTTGTTGCTGTCTGGTCATCATTTTATCTCGATGATTTTAATCAGTTCCTTACCTTCTTTGTCTAGTTTGGGGTTTCCCTGGTTGTTGTTTTTGCGTGCATGTTAAGTCTTCTTTTTGTAACTTTGTTCTTCTTATTTTATTCCTCTGTCATTGGTTAGTTACCTTGAAGGAAAATATTAGGGCCAGAGAAAGCAAAAGGAGTGAGAAAATAAAATGAATAATAGTAGTATTGATAGTAAATATTACAGAGGAGCCATGTGAGATCTAGGAGAATGGATATTAAAGTCATATAAGGTGTGTAGAGTAATAACAGTAAGAAAATAGTGTATGTATAATGAGACAGTGAACTGAATATGGGGAGGAATACAGTGTGAATTAAAAGGCCAGTGTGTTCAGGAGAAAGTACAGTAGTATAAAGAGTGAATATAAGAATACAGAACAAAGGTATTAGAAATAGAAAGTCAGAAAAATAGGTGGGCAAACAAAGAGAGGTGTAATGTAAAACAAACAAGACATGATGGAGGATAGAAAGATGGAGAGGAAAGGGGATAGTGTTGGTGGCCAAAATCAATACAGACAGAAAAGAGGAAATGGAGGATGAGGAAATTCGGCAAATGTGAAGCGCTCCCTGCAGCACCTAATGTAAAAAGAATAAAAAATAAGAGAAAGAAAGAAAGAAAAGAAAGAAAGGGAGGGAGGGTGGGAGGAAGCAAGTAGGAAAAAGAGGAAAAAAAGAAGAAAGGGCCTTGGGGGAATAAAGAGGAAAGAAAATCAAGAAGATAAACCAATAAAATACTAGACAAAGTTTCAAGCAAGGAATCCTCTTTGCAGTTAAATAAAACACATAGGGATCTGACATTCTCCCTTTCTCCCTTCCTCACTTCTCTCTCCCAGGGCAGCAGGAAAGCTGCATGAGTGGTCCAGTAGGAGAATCAAGTGGGTCCTTGTTGAACCAGCTCTGAACAGAAAATAATGACTCTTCAATTTCCAGAGAGAGAGAGCCCACACCTCACTGGGAACCCCAAGTATGCTATTGAAAGCTTGGAAAGCACCTCCTGCAGTCCCTCTCCTTTTGCTATGCTACTAGAGAGCAAGTTGATTTTCTGACTACACCTTCTCCCAGACCAAGTTTCCTGTCCCAGGGTGTTTAGGTGAATTGGGCTTTCTCAACAGATTTGTCACTCCTCTCTTACCAGGCTCTCCCCAAGCCAGCTGGTATGCTCCTCCAAGCACACACACAAAAAAAGAAAAGTGGGAGGAGACAAGAAAATTGAACTCATACTCCCCCAGCCCTACTGCTGTACCTCACACTGAATACCTCCCACTCACAGAGTCAGTCCAAAACCAGAGGACTAGGGCACTTCCGGACTTCTGGGAGTGCTGACCTCAAGCAAGGGAAGTCTGGGACACTGCAGACTCAGGGTATGTACTTCTGTGGAATATGGGCTACAGGGGCTTAGGGCACACGGACCTGGGGACTATGCATCTGAGGGTCACCGGACCCAGGAGTGCCGCGACACAACCGACAGTTCTCAGGCAACACTGCAGCAGCCAGCCCTAGGGTGATGTGTCCCGCCTCCCCACAGCCTCCGACCTCCGTACTTGCAACCCGAAATTCTACCTTTAGCAAGCACTACCTCTGTCACTGTCTCTCCACATCAATGTCCACAGACCTCCTGCCTTGCAAGCCCCCCAAACAACCCGCTCTGGCAGTACCCCAAACCCACTCAACCACCTCTGCAGGAGAGACTGTGAAGGGAACTCACTCAGATGCCATCTTCCCCCACCTGTAAATCTTTTTATTCTTCATATTTTGAACCAGTGAAATTTACATAAATGATGCAGTTTCAGTACAGGCACTGCATTTATCCAAACTCATTTGAGAGTAAGTTGTAGATGTCTATTTTTTACAAATCAGGACACTCTTACACATGGCCACAGTAGTCAACATCTGGAAATGAACATTGTCAAATTAATACTCTGAAATACTAAAATACTGAAATACTCTGATATCATTCAAATTTCATTAATTGTTCCAATAGTGTCCTTTTTATCAAAAGGCTGTAGTATAGCATTATCTGTTGTATTTAGTTGTCATGTCTTACTGTCTTTCAAGCTGCTCATGTTCCACAATATTTCTAGAATTCCATGACCTTGGTACTTTGGAGAATACAATCCAGCCGATTATAGAATACCCCCCAATTTGAGATTTTATTTCTTCCTTCTATTAGATCAAGTTATGCATCTTTGACAGGAAAATCAAAAGTGATATTGTATTCTTATCATCACATCCTGTCAGGGAGCACCTAGGTTCAATTTGCCCCATTAGTGGTGTGTTTGCTTCCATCATTCAATTGCATTTGTGTCTGCCAGGCTCCCCCATTGTAGAATTATTCTTCTCCTTTTTGTAATTAACAAGAATTTTGTGGGTAGTTACTTTGAGAATGTAGCAGTTTGATATTATTGATGAGTTCCAGAAAGAAATAATTGGATTATGTTTGTAAACTGATCTTTTCCTCTGAGCATAATATTAAATTCATAGGTTTCCTTGATTAAGTAATCATGTAAACCTCTTGTGCCAGTAGGCATGGCAAAGACAGAGTAGAGGGCTTTGTTGGAGGTTTGATGTTGGAGTTTGATTTTGAAGCTGGAGCCCCAGGGAGAGAGGAAAAGCCTAGAAAGCCTCATAGTCTACAGTTGACTTTGTGGAGAAAACAGAGGAGCTGAGCCCAGAGAAACTCAGGAGGTCTGAATCCTCACAGACTTTGGCAGCCATATTGTTCCAAGAAGTGAAAACAGACTTTGGTGAGGGAAGTAACTTATGCTTTATGACCTGTTATCTGTAAGCTCCTACCCCAAATAAATACCCATGATAAAAACCAACCAGTTTCTGGTATTTTGCATCAGCACCCCTTTGGTTGACTAATACAGAGACTATGCAAATATCATGTTCTTCATCAAACTTTCAAATTACACATTCATTTATTTCTTTTGGTATGGATTCCTGAATTCCTATTATATTTAATGAGTTATCATTATTTATTTTGATTCTCAAAATGTTTCAGATTTGATCAGTGGGATCCACTTCAAACTGTCTTCTATGTCCTCTTGACAGAACTCCATTATTAATTTATGGCAAAACCAAGTTTTCAAGGCTCAAGAAGTACTTTCCCTGCCATAGCCTGGATCCAGCTATTTTTTTAAAGGGCTGTGTGCTTTTAGTGGAGATTGGTATTTAGATACTAAGATCTAGGTGATAGGGAGCTCACTGCTATTGGTTGTCTCTATTTACAGTTCTCAGTAGACAGAGCTAAGGAATATATGAATATTTATACTATATATGTATATGTCTATATGTATATATGTAAATGGGTAAGTAAAGAATGTAACATCTCTATTTCTATCCCTATATATATTGAAAACCACAAATTCACCAAAAGACCAACCACTAAATTGGCAGGTCCCAGTACAAAATGATAGCAGGACCCTTGTTCTAAAAGGAGAAAACAGTGACATTAAAGATTTTAAAATATAAGGCTTTTTTCTTTTTCCCCCAATATCTCTACTTTTCATGGTATGTTTTACTTACTACTTAATACCATTCTAAGTAAAGAAAATTTTAAAATTTAAATTATTACCATGAATCGTATTGTTGCTCTTTATATTGTATAATATCACTTATAAATACAAATACAAGAGCATTTATCTTGTATGTGGAATCACAAAAGTTACACAATTCTTAGTTCAAAGCTCTATTTCACCATACAGGTATTTAGTTCTTACCAGAATAGGGGAACCCTAAACAAAACTTTTTTATTTTATTTTTCCCTACCCTCTTGTTTGCAGTTGCTGTGTCTGTTTATTTTGTTCTCATCTTCCTTTTAGGAGTCATGGGAACTGAACCCAGGACATCCCATGTGGGAGGGATGTGCCTAATCACTTGAGTCACCTCCACACCCATCTTTGTTGTATCTCTCATTATGTTTTCCCTCATTATGTCTCTTGTTGCATCATCTTGTTGCATCAGCTTACCAAGCCAGCCCATCACATTGGCTCACTGTCTTGGTTGCCTTCTTTAGGAAATGATCCCAGGACCTCCCATGTAATAGGTGAGAATTCAATTGCTTGAGCCACATCTGCTTCCCTCAACTCTTTTATTTTACTTTTAAAAATATGTATATTTTTTTATTAGAGAAGTTGTGAGTTTGCAAAACAATCATGCATGAATGTGCAGAATTCCTATACATCACACCTCAATCAACAACTTACATTTTTGTGGAATATTTGTTACAGATTATGAAAGAACATCATCAGATTTTTACCACTATGATCCATAGTGTACATTTGGTATATTTTTTCTATATACCACATACCATTAGCACAAGTTATTAGTATTGTACATTTGTTATAGTTCATGAGAGAGCTGTCATATATTTGTACTGCTAACCTCAGTCCAACTTCCACTACATGGTTCACTGTGTAATACAATCCCATATCTTGAACAGTCTATCCAAAATGTATACTCAGTGACACTCACTGTCATCACATAGTTATGCACTCATCACCTCAGTAAATTTTCCAGCATTTTCCCTAGTTCAAAAGAATATTCCCATACCACCCCTATTGAACCCGATATTATATCTGCTTTCACAATGATGCAAGATTACAATATTGCTGCTAACTATAGTCCATAATTTACCGTAAGTGTATTTTTCCATGCTTCACTATATTCTAACCACTTTATAATTGTGATGAGCCTTTGTTCTAGTTCATAGGAGAACATTCTTGTATTTGTACAATTAACCACGATCCTCATCTACCTCTGGGTGCACTATAATTTCAGACTCTAGAGTATTCTCTGCATTACTTTCAACTGACATTTATATCCCTAGACTACCCCCTTTAGCCACCATCCCATTTATGAACTAGCTGAGCTATTCTCTCTATGTGTTACCGTCAACTCTATCAATTTCCATACTTCTACAGTCAAGCTAATTAAAAATTCTACATACATTAAGCATCAGTACACCTCATCCCCCATCCTATCTCCTAGTAATGTATACTCTAGTTTTTAACTCCCTGTGTTTATTTTTCATAGTTTATATTAGTAATACCATACAATATGTATCCTTCTGTGTCTGACTGATTTCACTCAGTATAATGTCCTCAAGTTTCATCCATATTGTCATATGTTTCCCAAGTTCATTTCTTCTTGCAGCAGCATAGTATTCCATCATATGACATTCTGTTTATCCATTCTTTGGTTGATGGACACTTGGGTTGTTTCCATCTTTTGGCAAATGTGAATAATGCTACTATGAACATCAGTGGGCAGTTGTCTATGTGCATCACAGTTTTCAGTTCTTCTGGGTATATTCTTAGTAGAGGAATAGCTGGATCAGATGGCAGTTCCATATTTAGCTTCTTGGGAAACTGCCAAACTGTCTTCCACAGACAGTTTTTTTACAATCCCACCAACAGTGAAGTCATGCTATTTCTCCACATCCTCTCCAGCACTTATTGTTTTCTCTCTCTTTTAGTAATGGCCATTCTATGAGATGTGAGATTATATCTCATTGTAGTTTTTTTTTAAAGATTCATTTTTATTTATTTCTCTCCCTTTTCCCCCCTCCCTCTTGTCTGCTCTCTGTGTCAACTCACTCTCTGTTCTACTGTGCCTGCTTCCACCCTCAGTGGCACCAGGAAACTGCAGTCTCTTTTTAGTTACATCATCTTGCTGCGCCAGCTCTCCCTGTGGGCTGCACCACTCCTGGGTGTGCTGTGCTTTTTTCACGTGGGGAGGCTATCCATGCAGGGTGCACTCCAGGAGGGCCTGGGGATCAAAACCTGGACCCTCCGATATGGTAGGCAGACACTCCATCAGCTGAGCTGCATCTTCCCTCTCACTGTAGTTTTGATTTGCAGTTCCCTAATAGCTAGTGATATGAAACATTTTTTCATGTGTTTTTTTGCATTTGTATTTCCTCTTGAGAAATGGCCATTTAAGTCTTTTCTCCATTTTTAAATTGGTTTCTTTTTTTCATTTTTGAGTCATAGGGTCTTTTTATATAGCATGGAAATCAAACCCTTAATGGATATTTGTTTCCAAATATTTTCTCCCATTGAGTGGGCTGCCTTTTCACCTTCTTGTCAAAGTCTTTGGAAGCACAAATTGTTTTACTTTTTGATATGTGCACATTTGACCAACACTCCCCCTCTGCTTAATCAGGAAGGGCTAGAGGGAAAGGAACTATTAGTTGCCCTATCTTTCCCTTTCCTTTTCTTATCATTTTCACTGTAACAGGTTGACTTACAGGAGAAAAAAGGATCTGATAGGAATCCTTGGTTGTATTGTATTTCTTAGAAGGCTATTTTTTACCTCCTACTTTGGAAGTAGCTCTAGCTTGAAAGGAAAGTGTGGCCTTTTGGAGTAGTCAGCCTCTGCTCAACTGACTGAGGTTAACATGGTTACCCTTGTATTCATGTTGAGACTTCCTGAACTTCCACCCATCATAGAGTCATTGTAATTTTGTGCTCCTGGAATGTTGTGAATGTGACATGCTAATGGGTGGCAAAGAATGGCAGACTTGCATAATGTGTGCATCTCCTCAGCTCCACTACACTATTGTACTTCACAGACAAAACACAGTGCATGCCTTATGGAATCTGGACACATGAATAGAAAACCCTGACTAATAAACAGTTGCAGTTGTCATCAGATTAAACTATTGTTATCAAATAAGGATGTTTAATTTAAGCCCCCTATATCCACAAAACAATCACCTGAAAAATATACACAGAAAGAATTGAGAAGGGACTAAAAATGGTTCACTTCATAAATCAAATCAGTATGAAAGTAGGCAATAATGAAAGATTTGAGGTATAAAAAAGATTGAAGACTTGCAAAACAAAATGGCATAGCTATATTTTATTTCAAAGGAGATTTTAACAATCATGTAGGATTTACCATTCCCTCCCATGAGGTGTCAGTGCCGTGTCCACCTCCCAGACACCACCACCCTGCTGAGTAAGAGGGACACAGAGCACAGATTGTTGACTTGGAGAAGAAAGGGTAGAAGACATACTTTCTTCATGCACAGCTTCACTCTCTACTTGTAAGGACAGGAAAAAGGACCTTCCAGTGAGTTTTCTGGCTTGTGGAAAGGAGATAGCTACAACAAAGAACTGGGCAAAACTGAAAGTAAGGAATGAAAATAGGATGAAAGCAATCTCCCTCAGCATTATAGATGCCAATAATGTACTTTATTATGCTTTAAGCAACAGAACATTTTCAGAGAGAACCATGCTATCACTTTAGTTGTGGATCACTGTGAGTCAGAGCATGTAGAGTTGTAGAAAAAGGAATTGGATATTTGCAATGTAGATATACTGAGCTCTTTCAAAACCATATATCATTAAGGTTTCCAAACTAGAAATGTAGAAACCACTGTGGCATTCTCGATTATAATTTCTGATAAGGAACTAGAGAGAGCTGTAACCTACATAAGCCTATAGCTCTGTGGGATCCTCAGTAATTTTGTGAAAAGTGTAGAGCGTTTCTGAGACCAGAATATGAGGAGAAACCCCTGAGGATGACCACAGCCTGGATTGGTTCATTGCTTCTGATGACCTCACAAGGAGCCATTGTGCTGGAACTCTGCACCCCTTTATAAGGCCCTGAGGCTCAGGGTCCACTTACCCAGGAAGCTGTTTTTGGTGACCTGTGGGACTAGGACTGCTCTTAGCCAGTTTATTTCTCATTTGTGGATTCTTCTATTTATTTTCTTATTTTTTCTTTTTGTCCTAATTCTTTTTTCCAGATTTTGTTTTCTTTATTCTTTCCTTTTTTAAAAAATTATTTAGCTTTTTTCTTTTGCCTGTTTTTAAAAATCTTTTCCTTTTTCTTTTACTCCTGTTTATTTTTTATTTTCTTATTTATTTTGTTATTTTGTTTATTTTTTTCTAGCATTTGATTTCTTTTTTTTATTGTTGTTAGATCAGTTATTCAGGTAGACTTTGGAAGAATTTGTGGTTTTGGTAATTTTGACCATCTTGTCACTACCTCTTCCCCTTGGAAAGTCTGCCTAGAGTCACCAGTTCTCCAGCCCAGCATAAACTCCAGCATGCTGCAGGCTCTCACAGTCATGAGTGCTGAGGAGGAGCCCACCTCAAGAACTATCGGTTCCTGAAAACCATAGGAAAACGGACCTTTTCTATGATAAAATTAGCATGACACATCCTCACTGGCCATGAGGTGGCTGTGAAAACCATATAGAAAGATGAAGACACCCGCAGGCTCCTCATGCTCTCCAGAGAGGTGAGCACAATGAAGACGTTGAGCCATCCCAACATCATCCAGCTGTTTGAAATTATTGAGAACAACAAGGAACTCTACCTCATCATGGAGTATGCCAGTGGAGGTGATCTCTTTAACTACCTGGTGGCCCAAGGCCCTCTATTAGAACAGGAAGCCCAAGGGAAATTTCACCAAGTCATGTCTGCCATCCAGTACTGTCACCAGAAATTTATTTCCCACAGGGACTTGAAAGCAGACAACTTGCTTTTGGATGCTGCTGGGAATGTCAAAGTTGCTGATTTTGGCTTGAGTAATATATTTAACATCGACCAGAAGCTGACAACCCTGTGCAGCACTCCCTATTATACTGCCCCTGAAATATTTAAGGAGCACACGTACGATGGGCTGCTGTCAATGTCTAGAGGCTGGGGGTGATTCTGTACACCATGGCCAGTGGGGATCTCCCATTTGCTGCCAGAGCTTCCAGGCCCTGTGGGAACAGGTGCTCAGCAGAGAGCTCCCCATTCCAGACGACCTGTCTGTGGATTGTAGGAATCTCCTCAGAAAGTGCCTGACAGTGGGTCCCTGTAAGAGGACAAGCCACCAGAATGTGATGAGCAACCCGTGAGTAAATACAGGCTGTGAGCACAAAGAATTGAAGCCATATGTGGAGCCCATATGCCAGGACCCCCACCAGACAGCAATGATAGTTATTATGGGCTACAAAATGGAAGAGATACAGGAGTCCTTGAGAGATGTGAAACATGACGAGATCATGGCCATCTATCTCTTGCTGGGCCATAGCAGATGGGAGCAGGACACCTCCACCAGCACCCCACAGACCCAGCCCTCACCTGGGCAGATGCCCAGCCACCCTCCTTCCCCACACCACATGGAGCAGCACAGCGTGTCTGCCCAGCCCAGGCAGCAAAGAGGCAGTGAACCTGCATTCTCCCCTGATTGCTTGTCTACAGTCCTTCAATACAGGGAGAAGGACCAGAATTCAGGGAGTGAGGCTTGGAGCCTGAGCAACACATATGCCAGCCCCCTGCCAAGCCTGGAGTGGGAGAAGCCCACCTCTGTGCCCTCCCACCAGAGCTTCCCCCCTGCCCCAGTCAGCCCTGCAGCTCTCCTCTCCTGTGGAGGAGCAGCCTCAGCCAGGCCTCTGTGGACGAGGACCCGGAAAGCCAGTGCACACCAGAGACAGGAGCCTCCAAGATGTCGGCTTCACCCACAGGGCCCCTGGACCTGCCTCATGTGCACCAGCAGCCCCGGATGGCCTGGGAGAAGCCCAGCCAGGCCACCAGGCCCTGCCCCAAGGAGTGTCATCAGTAGGATCCCCTGCTTGGCCCTGTGGTCACCGCCTCCTCCCACATCAGCTGCAGTGGGGATGGAGGCACTTCTCTGCCGGCTGTTTGCAAGTGTAAAGCCATCCCCAGGGGCAAGCAGGAGAATTTGCTCTGCAGGAGGAGGCCCACCTCTCCTTCTGCCAACAGCTAAGGCCATCTGAGCACCTGGAGGCTTTTTTTGGCTTTCATCCAGCATCACCTGTACCTAGGGTGCACCTGCAAGCAGCAGCACCAGTGGGGAAGGAATGACCAAGTGGGCCCTCAGGAGACCCAGCCATGGTCATGTGACCTGAAGTGGAGGATGAAGATGATGAGCTCTCTGGAGCCCCACGAGATGATGTGGGAGATCTGCTGGGTGCTTGATGCACTTGGCTGTGAATGGGACCTGATGGGGCACCATGGGCTGCTGTGTGTGTGCAGCATGCCAGGCCAGGCATACTTCCTCCAGTGGAGGATGGAGGTGTGCAGGCTGCCACGGCGGGGGCTCCATGGGGTGCAGGTCAAAAGGGTGTCTGCAGTAGAAACATTATGTGTCTTTTCTGTGTTACTACAAATGCAGGTAAAGTAGCTCCTCATGACCAATGGAATGACTGGGTTATGGGAAAGCAGTATGGTCAGATACTTTTAGGAGTGGGACCCTGGGCCAATAATCAGGAAACCCTGTGAGGGAGCCTGGGGAGTTGCCAGGCTGGGGTCCTGGAGCCCTCCTGTACTGGCCTTGGACCCTGAGTGTGGAGAGTGCTGTGCACACTCTCTCACATCTCTGTGTATTCACCCTTGCTGTCAGTGTGGTGCCCCAGCTCCTTGCATGGTGACATGATGTAGATGACTCTTGTCCAGCACCTCAGCATTTTCCTGGGTGGAGCTCTGCAAAGACAATGCCCAGGTGCCAGGCCTGGAGGCATCAGGTCCTTCCTGGCCCTCACCACAGGGGGCAATCCCACATGGTATTCATCTCCCCATATTTGACACACCCCCACCTCCAGAGAGTTCCAGCCCATGAGGAAAGGAGGTGACAGCTGCTGATTAACATCTGGGCAGATGATGGCCACTCCAGCACTCCCCTCCCTGCCAACAATGATCTGGGTCTGAACATAGAGACCCACCAGGACTCCATCCCACCAAGAGCCTGCTCCTGCCCAGGGCCTGACTACCTGATACCCCTCCCCTCTACACACACACAGTCTGGGAAGAAGAACTGCTGTGAGGCTGCCCAGACAGGGTCGCCTCTAATTGCACTGCTTCAGTGAGGCCTGACACAGGTTACTTTGCCACCCTCCTGCTTGGCCTTAGGTAAGTGGAGACTCAGAGGAAGAGACACAAAGAAAAAGGACACTTTTGATCCTCCTATGTGAGAGAAAGAAGAAAGTAGAGAGAGGAGGACTCCAGGTTCTTCTACAGCTGCAGATGCACAGAGAAGGCCTGAGGCTGGGAGAGGTTTCAGAGTCAGGAATCAGCAGAACACAGAGGTACAGAACAAGGTCCCTGGGGGGACGGGCCCATGGAGCAGCTCCAGTTTGAGGAGAGGAGCCCTGCCAGATGCCTGATTTCCACATGGCAGCATGCCAGGATCACCAGTAGCTGCATTTGTGAGAAAGTCTCTCTGATAGTGCCTGGATCTGGACATGTCATGGACATGGAATTGTAAGCTTTTGCCCCAAATAAAATTCTCATTATATGCCAACCTATTTCCGGTACCTTGCAACCACAGCACTTTGGCAAAGTAAGAAAGGTGTAGTCTGTTTTGTAGCACAATTGCCCTCTGTCCGTGGACATGTGAATCCTACAAAGTTTTCCCCTGCATCCTTTTCATGTAATTCTCTGTCCACCAATTGATATTTTGTGCATTCCAAATCCAGTGCAGATATCAGCACACCGTGCTGAAGTATTTTTGACCTGTGACCGCATACATAATACCCACTTCTGTGCCATGTCTCTTTTCCTCTCACACACATACATGCCCGCAGTGAAAATAAAGTGCCTCTTCTTTATTTTTCCTCTCTATCCCATAAAACATTTTGTTTGAGCACCATCCTTGAGCCTCCTATAAATGTTTGACATCCGTTAGTCAAGCAATTCAGAGCACTGCTCTAAGTTTGTACTTTGAAAGTATTAAGCCTCTATCTGTCCACCCACCTACCCACCTGTGTTTTTACATCACACCGGTCCTCTGTTCACCAGCAGTGATGAGTAGCTCTGAGGGTGTACACTGTAGGAAGAGTTCAAAATTAAGCTCCAAAGACAGGGTGATAACTTCTTGGACTTCTCTCTGCTAGGAGAAGAAAAAGTGCACCTATATCAGTAAAGAACTCTTGCTTTGGGCAAAGAGCTCAAATATAGTCTTGGAAGCCTGCAAAACATCTTACAAGTATCATTATTGTGTTGTCCCTTTTATCTGCAGAACCTCAGAAACTAAGTTCCTGGGAGCCTGCTTGGGCCTTAGTGAGTTTACTTCAGCACATAAAATGCTTAGGCAAAACTTTATGTGACTGCTCACATCATGAGATGCAGCAAAAAGATGTCTCCTCATATCCTTATCACCCTTCACCACTGCCACATTGTATATCCTGTCAGCATGCACATTTATAAGTGGGTGAAGTGACCTACTCTGCACATGACAATGTCTTCAAGAGAGAAACAGAGAGAAGAGTGTGAGGTGTGTTTCAGACTTGAGTTTGAATAAATTTGGAAGACAGGAGGCAGGGGCCTGGAAATGAAGTAGGAAATGAACTCTGTGGGAGGAGGAAGCCAGGAAGCCAGTGAGCAGAAGCTTTAAAAACTATAGGCAGGGGGGTGAATCAATAAGAGGCAGAAAAAATGGAAAATTCATATATGTATGGAGATTAGCTAAGATAGGTTTAAATAATCAGTGTGAAGAAGAAATTTTGAGAGAAATAAAAAAATTTCACAAGACAAATGACAATGCGAATACAACATCAAAACCTATGGGATGCAATGGAGGCAGTGCTGAGAGAGAAACTTATAGCCCTCAAAGCTTACAGTAAAAAAGAAAAAGGAGATAAAAGCAATGACCTAACTACACAACTGGAGGAACTAGAAAAAGAACAGCAAACTAATCCCAAAGCAAATAGAAGGAATGAAATAACAAAGATCAGAGCAGAAATAAATGATTTGACATAAAAAAAATAGAATTAACAAAAACCAAAGATTGGTTCTTTGATAAGAGTAACAAAACTGAGAAACCCTTAGGTAGACTGACAAAAAAAGGTGCAAATAAATGAAATAAAAAATGAAAATGGCAGCATTACTACTGACCCCATAGAAATAAAAGAGATCATAAGAGCATACTTTGAACAACTGTGTGCCAAAAAGCTGGACAATGTAGATGAAGTGGAAAAATTCCTAGGAACATCTGAACATCCTACACTGATCCTAGAAGAAATAGAAAATCTCAACAAACCAGTCACAAGCAAAGAGATGGAAACAGTCATCAAACAACTCCCCCAAATGAAAAGCCCAGGACCACATGGATTCACAGGTGAGTTCTACCAAGCATTGAAAGAAAATTTAATACCAGTCTTACTCAGGCTCTGCCAAGAAATTGAACAAGAAGGAACACTACCAAACTCAGTCTATGAAGGCAATATCACCCTAATACCAAAGCCAGATAAAGATATTTTAAAAAGGAAATTACGGACCCATTTCTCTAATGAACATGGATACAGAAATCCTCAATAAATACTTGCTAATTGAATCCAACAACACATTAAAAGAATTATCATGATCAAGTAGATTTTGTATCAGGCATAGAAGGGTGGTGTAACACAAGAAAATCAATCAGCATAATACACCACATAAGTAAATCAAAGAAGAAAAATCACATGATCTTATTGATTGATGCAGAAAAGGCATTTGACAAAATACAGCATCCATTCTTTATAAAAAATATTACAAAAGATGGTAATTGAAGGAAACATTCTTGACTTGATAAAGATCATATGTGAAAAACCATCAGCTAACATTGTACTCAATGGTAAAATACTGAAAGCATTCCCATTGTGATCAGGGCAATACAAGGATGACCACAGTCATCACTTTTGCTCAATATAGTGCTAGAGGTTCTAGCTAGAGCACTCAGGCAAGAGAAAGAAAGAAAAGGCATCCAAATCAGAAAGGAAGAAGTTAAATTTTCACTATTTGCAGAGGATATGATCCTATACTTAGAAAGTCCTGAAAAATCTACATTGCTAGAGCTAATAAATGATTTCATCACAGTCTCGGGATACAAGATTGATATGCAAAAATCAGTGGTGTTTCTATACAATTGTAATGCACAATATGAGGAGGAAGTCAGGAAAAAATCCATTTATAATAGCAACTAAAAGAATCAAATATTTAATAATAAACTTGAGGATATAAAGCATTTGTTGTCAGAAAACTACAATGCATTGCAAAAAGAAATTTAACAAGACCTTAATAATTATAAGAACATTTCACACTCATAGATTGGAAGTCTGTCATCAAGATGTCAATTCTACCCAAATTGATATACAGATTGAATGAAATCCCCCCAAAAATTGCACCATCATTTTCTAAACAAATGGAAAACACAATTATCAAATTTACTTGGAAAAGTAAGAGGCCTTGAATAGCCAGAAATATCTTAAAATGGAAAAGCAATGTTAGAGGACTCTTACTTCTGGAGTTTAAATCATATTACCTAGCTACACTGGTCAAAAACAACAACAACAGCATGGTACTTGTATAAAGATAGAAACATAGATGAGTGGAACTGAACTGATGCCTTAAAAACAGACCCACTCATCTATGACTCAATGATTTTTAACAAGCCTGTCAAACCCACCTAGCTGGGGCAGAACAGTCTATTCACCAAATAGTGCTGGGAGAACTGGATATCTAGCCAAAAGACAGAAAGAGGAGCCCTATCTTGCACCTTATACAAAAAGTAACTCAAAATGTATCAAAGACCAAAATATCAAAGGAAGAACCATAAAGCTCCTAGAAGAAAATGTAGGGAAACATCTCCAAGACCTGGTGTTGGTAGTGGATTCATAAACCATACACTGAAAGCATGAGCAATGAAAGAAAACATGGAAAGATGAGACCTCCTCAAACTTAAACACTTCTGTGATTCGAAGGACTTCATATAGAAGGTGAAAAGGCAGCCCACTCAATGGGAAAAAATATTTGGAAACCAAATATCCAATAAGCATTTGATTTCCATTCTATATAAAGAGATCATACAACTCAACAATAAAAGGGCAAGTAACTGAATTTAAAAATGAGGAAAAGATTTAAATAGGCATTTATTCAAAGAGGAAATACAAGTGGCCACAAAGGGCATGAAAAAAATTCCATAATCATAGCTGTTAGGGAAATACACATCAAAACAGCAATGAGGATCATCTCACACCACATAGAATAGCCATTATTTAAAAGACAGAAAAGAGTAAGAGCTGGAGAGGATGCAAAGAAGTAGGAATACTCCTTCACTGTTGGTGGGATTGTAAAATGGTGCAACCTCTGTGGAAGACAGTTTAGTGGTTCCTCAGAAAGCAAACTATAGAACTGTCATATGATCCAGCAATTCCTCTACTAGGAATATATCCAAAAGAACTAAAACATTTATGACACGAACAGGCATCTGCACACCAATGTTTATAGTGGTGTTAGTTTTTCTTTAATAGATTAAAAAAAATTTTAAAGATACATAGAGCATACAAAATGTTACATTAAAAAATATAAGAGGGGGAAACGGACTTTGGCCCAGCGGTTAGGGCGTCCGTCTACCATATGGGAGGTCCGCGGTTCAAACCCCGGGCCTCCTTGACCCGTGTGGAGCTGGCCATGCGCAGTGCTGATGCACGCAAGGAGTGCCGTGCCACGCAAGGGTGTCCCCCGCGTGGGGGAGCCCCCACGCGCAAGGAGTGTGCCCGTGAGGAAAGCTGCCGCCCAGCGTGAAAAGAAAGTGCAGCCTGCCCAGGAATGGCGCCGCCCACACTTCCCGTGCCGCTGACGACAACAGAAGCGGACAAAGAAACAAAAAGCAGACAAAGAAACAAGACGCAACAAATAGACACCAAGAACAGACAACCAGGGGAGGGGGGGAAATTAAATAAATAAATAAATCTTTAAAAAAAAAAAAAATATAAGAGGATCTCTTGTACTCCCACTCCCCACCCCCCATTCCTCCCACATCACCAAATTCTTTCATCAGTGTGGCACATTCATTGCATTTGATGAATACAGTTTGGAACACTGCCACACAGCATGGATTATAGTTTACATTGTAGTTTGCATTCTCTCCCAGTCCATTCAGTGGGTTATGGCAGGATATAAGATGTCCTGCATCTGTCCCTGCAATATCATTCAGGGCAATTCCAAGTCCTGAAAATGCCCCTATATCACACCTCTTCTTCCCTCTCCCTCCCTCAGCAACTACCATGGCCACTGTCTCCATATCAATGATACAGTTTCTTCCATTGCTAGAGTCGCAGTGATTCTATAATAGAATACCAGTACATCTCCCCTAATCCATGTTTTATTCCTGAATCCTGAGGACCCTGGGATGGCAATGCCCACCCCACCTGTAACTCAAAAGGGGACTTAGATCCCACATAGCTGATGAATGGAATTTTCCTGCTTGCAGTTGTACTCTCTTGGTTCCCTGGTGTGGTTTTGACCAACCCCACCTCCTTGTTAGCCAACATGGGCAAGTCCAGTGAATCAGAGAGTAGGTGCTACAACTCTGCTGAGGCTCAGGGCACAGCTGGCACATGACCAGTCCAGAGATTCAAGTCTCTTGAGCATACACAAACCCCAGCGCCAACCATGGGTTCAGTAGAAGTGACAGAAGAGGCATGTGCAGAGAGGACACACCTGAGTCCAACTCTGTCACACTCAGGAGCACAAATTCAAAGTAGGGCCCACTGGCAAAGCACTGAACTCCAGAGACATTAGTCATGATCATAGGACCTGGGTGTCTCCATAGCCCTCAGGAACACCACTACTTGGGCTTGTATCTACTTTGGCTGTCTCTGAGTTCCTGCTGAGATGTGTGTAAGTGCACGCCTTTTGATGACCTCCTGACTCACTATGAAGTCTCTTAGACTTATAAACTCATTTGTCTCTACCATTTCCCCCTTTTATTCAATGTCTTTTTCTAGTTGCATCACCACATAGTGGTGTTATTAACAGTTGCCAAAAGATGGGAACAACCCAAATGTCCATTGACCAATGAATGGATAAAGAAAATGTATAGACATTTGATGGAAGACTATGCTGCAGTAAGAAGAAATAAAATTGGGAAACAAAAATAACATGGATGACTCTTGAAGACATTATGCTAAGTGAAGTAAGCCAGACACAAAAGGACAAATATTGCATGGTCTCATTAATATGAACTAAATACGAATAACAAATGCATTCAGTTAAAACCTGGAGTATAGGTTATTAGGAGATAAGAAGAGGGCTGAGAAGAACTTCTGATGCTTAATTCATATAGAAGTTTCAATTAACTTGACTGTAAAAGTGTGGAAATGGATAGAGTTGAGGGTAACACATAGTAGCAGCTGGTCTACAAATGTGATTGTGACTGAAAAAGACTGTCTGGAGAATAAATGGCAGTTGAAAGAAAGCCAGAGAATAATCTTTGGACTGAATAACACAGTAAATTCAGAGGTGGATAAGAATTGTGGTTGATGGTATAGATACAAGAGTGTCCTGTGAGCTAGAGCGAATGTACATCACTGTTGCAGGGTGTTTGGATGTGGAGAAGCATGGGAAAAATACAGTTGGTGTGACCTATGGACTGTGGTTAACATCAATACTGTAATATTCTTCATCAATGTTAAAGATATACTGTGTTGATAATGGGGGAATGGAAAAAATGTGCCAAATGTATTCTATGGACCATGGTTGGTGGCAATAATCTGATGATATTATTTCATAATCTAACAAATATTCCACAAATGGTGTGGTGTGTTGGTGAAGGGGTGTTGTATGGGAATTTTACTCATGTGCCTGACTGTTTTGTAAGTTCACAACATCTGTTATAAAAATATATTTTTAAAAACGAGGTTGGTTGGGGGATGAAAGCATTGGTGTAGGATATAGACAATAGTTAGTGATGGTATTTGGTGACGCTCTTCCATGATTTGTAACCAATGTATCACAACAATGCAAGATATTGGGATGATGAATGTGACCCTTGTATGATGTTATGCATGTTTATTTTGTAAGTTCACAACTTTTACTATACATTATTGTTTATGTTCATGTATGAATTAAATACTTCAATAAAAATGTCAAAAAAGTAAGAAGTAGCAGGTGACAGATATCTCCAGGTTAGGAGACCTGGGCTGGTTTGGCCCTGAATTTGGCAGCAAGTAGATTTTTGGAAATTTCCAAGGAAAAAAGTGGGGATACAGGTCATAGTGGGGTCACAGACAGAGATCTTAAGACACTTGGTGAGCTGTGGACCGGAAGGCAGGAGGCATAGGACATTCATCTGGGAAGGGGCAATTGTCAGTCAAACTGCTGCAGGCTGATGAGGCTTTGTGTGCTTGAAAACTCTAAGGGAGAGGAGGCATCCAGTGCATTCACATGAGCCTGAAATGCCAAGAAGTGAGGAAGAGGATGTCAGGGAGATGGGAGGCATGAGAAGGACTCCAGGTGCCACTGCTGCCCTGAAGATGGAGGAAGATATGGAGAGCAAGAGAAAGAAACACCCAGTTTGCCAAGCTCCTGAATGATGGAAGAAGTGAACTCCCCCTAGAATCTCAGGTAAAAACAGCCCTGGGGACCACTTGATTTCTACCTGGTAAGACCCTGAGCAGACAACCCAGCTAACCTAGCAGACTCCTGACCCACAGAAACTCCTGGATTGGTGGAAACTTGCTATCTGGCATAAGAGAGCTGCCCAGCATGAAAGAAAGTGCAGCCTGACCAAGAATGGTGCCACACAGAGAGCTGACACAACAAGATGATGCAACAAAAAAGAAACACAGATTCCTGGTGCCACTAAGGATAGAAGCAGTCAGAGAAGAACACACAGTGAATGAACACAGAGAGCAGACAACTGGGGGGGGGTAAGGGAGAGAAATAAAAAAAATAAATCTTAAAAAGTCTTATACAAGCTTCTCAATGGACTTCTGCTGAGTGAAACTTCAAAATCTAGACAAGAAATATCTTCCTATGTGTGATCCTACTCTCTATTCATATATGTTTGAAATAGAGAAACATTTGGTTTCCAAAACAATCATGCATGAAATACAACATTCCCATATGCCACCCTGTTTTGACACCTAGCATTGTATGGTATATTTGTTAAAATTGATGGCACTTTTATAAAATTGAACTATAGATTATATTTCATGGTTTAACTTAGGGTTCACTCTTTGTGTCATGCAGTGCCATGGATTTTTAAAAAATTTTATTCTATTGCTCTCTATATAAGCTAGCATTTCCCTTTGCAACCGAAGTTGGATCTCTATTTTAGAGATGTTACTTACATCCAAAATGTAGTGCTACCATCACCACCACCTACTACCAAAACTTTACAATCAACCCAAACAGGGACATTTTGTGCAGGTTAAGCCTTATCTTCCTATTCCCTTTCACCACCCCATCCCCTGATAACCAGTATTCTAGCTTCTGACTTTGGGTTTGCTTATTCTAGTTATTTCATATCAGTGAGATCATACAATATTTGTGCTTTTGTGTCTGGCTTATTTCACATAACATGTCTTCAGGGCTCATCCATGTTGTCACATGTATCAGAACTTTATTCCTTCTTAAGTCCCTATCATATTTCCATCCTAGCTGGACAGATTCTATACATCTATTCCATTTATTATTCTATAACAGATAAACAGGCCAAAAGATATATTCCCCATACATCAATCTGACAATGACCACTAGGAAGAGCTGCTTTATATAAAGGCCAACAGAAAATTTTCTGCTAAGATGGGCCCATTTTAGTATCATCACATCCCCAAAGGCAGATGCTGATTGGGTTTTTGGCATTGGAATTGTGTCGAGTGATCAAGACATAGTCCCCAATCCCACAGATGCAGGTGCTAACCAGCAGTTTTGGTGGAAAGAATTAGGCCATGAGTGGTTGTCTAATGCCCCCCTCTGTTTAGGAAACAATGAGCTTCTATAACAATGATGTTTTTGACAATCAGGTATTTAAGACCCCCCTCCATTCTAAAACTCATGCAGTGGTCTAGGCTGATGGACTGGTGACAATAAGAACAGCCCAGTGAATGCTGAGGAGATGCCAACTATGCCCATGTTGGTCCAGGGCATAAGCGGCCTCCAGAGGGACCTGGGCAGTTCACACACACATGTTCGGATCTCTCCTCTTTTGAGCCTGCTTTTCCTCCCTGAATTCTTTTTTTTTTTTTTTTTTGCTTCCCCATGTTAATTTTTTTTTATTGATTTTGTAATAATATTACATTAAAAATATATATGTGAGGTCCCATTCAACCCCACCCCCCCAGCCCACCTCTCCCCCCCCCCCCCCCAGCAACACTCGTTCCCATCATCATGACACATCCATTGGACCCGGTAAGTACATCTCTGGGCACCTCTGCACCCCATAGTCAACGGTCCACATCATGGCCCATACTCTCCTCCATTCCATCCAGTGGGCCCTGTGAGGATTTACAATGTCCGGTGATTGCCTCTGAAGCACCATCCAGGGCAGCTCCATGTCCCTAAGACACCTCCACCTCTCATCTCTTCCTGCCTTTCCCCATACCCATCAGCCACCATGTCCACTTTTCCCAATCCAATGCCACCTCTTCTATGTGGACATTGGATTGGTTGTGTCCATTGCACCTCTATGTCAAGAGGAGGCTCAGATTCCACATGGATGTTGGATGCAATCCTCCCACTTTCAGTTGTAATCACTCTAGGCTCCATGGTGTGGTGGTTGTCCTTCTTCAACCTGAATTCTGTCTCTGTCTCTCATTTGTGTCTCTCAGCTCCCACGTGGCTTAGCCATCTGACCCCTCTGTCAACAGCATAAGCTTCTGCAATCCTGGTGAAGGCCCAGCCGGGCACCTTTGTCTAGAGAGTAGCAGGAGGAGAGGATGGAGCTGCTCTGTGCAGGAGGGGTGATGAGAGCAGCCTCCTCTGCCCAACAGGCTCAGCAGCAAGGGCTCTCTGCAAGGCAGTGGGGAAGGGAGCAGGTAGAGTCAGAAGAGGACATGGTCTACAGGTGGAAGGGAGGGAAAAAGGAGGAGGTGTGTGTGTGTGTATCCATGAGTGTGCATGCATCATGCATAGCTGGGTTTCTTTGTGTCCAGGTGTCTCCAGCTTGTGTTTGTGCATACATGTGTGCATCTATCTGTTCAGAGAGATTGTTTTTTTCCCCTTTATTAGGGATTTTATGAGTTTTCAGAACAATCATGCATGAAATACAGGATTCCCATTACCACCCCACTGCCAACTCCTTAATGTGATATGAGACATTTGTTACAATTGAGGAAGGTACCTTTTTATGATTGTAGTATTTTTTCTTCTTTTTTTGTTACATTAAAAAAATATGAGGTCCCCATATACCCCCACCCCACTCACCCCACTTCTCCCACATTAACAACCCTTTCATTATCATGGCACATTCATTGCATTTTGGAATACATTTTTTAATACATTTTGGAGCACTGCTGCACCACACGGATAGTGGTTTACATTGTAGTTTACACTCTCCCCCGTCCAGCCAGTGGGCCATGGTAGGACACACCATGTCCAGCATCTCTCCCTGCAGTAGCACCCCGGACAACTCCAAGATCTGAAAGTGCCCCCACATCATATCTCTTCTTCCCTATCCCTACCCTGAGCAGCTACCATGGTCACTTTCTCTGCATCAATGATACAGTTTTTTCCATTACTAATCACAATAGTTCCATAGTAGAATATCAGTAAGTGCACTCTAATGCATACTCTGTTCCTCCATCCTGTGGATCCTGGGATGGTTATGTCCAGTCCCCCTCTATATCAAGAGGGGGCTTAGATTCCACATGTCAGTTGGCTCTAATTTGGAGTTTGTGTTCCTGAGTGTGATGGAGTTGGACTCAGATATGACCTTTCTACACATGCCTCTTCTGTTACTTTTACTGGACCTGTGGTTGGCACTGGAGTTGGTGTATACTCAGGAGACCTGAATCTCTGGACTGTCCATGTGACAGCCAGGCCCTGAGCCTCAGCAGACTTGCAACTACTACCCTCTGGTTTATTGGACTTAACCTGGCCAGCTAAGAGGCAGGTGAAGATAGTCAACCACCACACCAAGGAGCTGAGAATGCCTACAACTGCAAGCAGAATTGCATCCATCATCCATGAGTGTACTATTAAAGTTCATGAATTTAACTTAAGGTTCACTATTTATGTAGTGTAATGCTATGGATTTTTTTTAAATTTCATAAAAAATTTATTGTTACCATATATACAATCTAACATTTCCCCTTTTTATTCATATTCAGATTTTATTTCAGTGTTCTTTCTTTCCTTTTATTTTAAATTGTATTAAATGAATATAGATGATAAGTTATAGAGATTAGATAGTAGGGATGCTATATCCCAAGACTGAGAACATGAAAAAATGTTTATAAACATAGCTTTTTAATTTTAAATGGAATGTGTACTCATTGTATGCTGAGGACAAACTATTAGTGCACAGTGTTTAAAGAGCTGACTAAACACCATGTGTGGGGAGATCCTTGTTACTCAATACTCTATGATTGCACATAGTTTCACCTTGGGTACAGTGACTCTTTAAAAATATGTGCTTAAAAGTGGATCATGACCTTTATAATGGGCCACTTTCTGCCTTTGTGATTTTGAAAGAAAAACAGCTGTGGGCACTTTTGGTTGGTGTCTGTGCAGTGCTCCTGGGCACAGCTCTCATGAGAGAATATGTTTATTTAGCATCTGCCTGAGTCAGGAATGTGTCTAAACAACAAGCCCTAGCTCCCAGAGCTCATGATCTACACCAAACACCATTAGGGGTCAGTAAAAGGGAATTCAGATTCACAACTGCATGTTTGTGCAGAGGTGGATGTAGAAAATACATGATCATGTCCAATTTTTGCCATTATTTCAGAGATCAGTGTAAAGCTAGAAGAGAAATGTAGATTTTTTTGTAAATAAGTGTAAATCAAATAAATTAATGTTATGTGAAGGATTTTTATTTTCTATTCATTATATCCACATTATTTTTAAAATCCTATCAAGGATGAATTTGTTTCCTAAGTAATTTCATTTAGAGAGTATAGCTATTTTCCAGATAAATAAAACAGTTCCAGTAAACATACAAACTTAAATATGATCAGATGAACTCATGTCATCCTTTATTTGCTGTGGGGGTAAAATGCAAATACATAAAATAGTCAAAGAAGTCATTTATTTTTTTCCTAGTCCCTAACTGATTCTGATTGGAAGCCAAGCCAACTTGCACTGTACTTCAATGCCTGTTTAATACTTAAATCTAATTGTCCCTGCTATTTTTAGCTGTGAATTGATTCTTTAATAATTAGAAAATGTTGTTACTCTCACATATTTTAATGAATTAAAAATTAATTTATATTCATAAAATATACTACACTGTTTTTGTATGTATGTGAACTTTAGTTATTTAAAACTTCCTTAGTTTTACTTCTCACTCTATACTTAAAAACACTTTTTCCCCCAAATTAGTGAAACTAACCAGGAAATTTGGACACAAATGGAAATGCCATCCTCACTTCAACTAAAAGCATTCTGTGATGGTGATCCATAAGTTAGTGGAAAATTGAACACAGATGTAGGAAAAGCAGTAGAGAAGATGTGGAGGAAGTAGATCTCAGAAAGACATCCAAGTTCTTTTTTCTAAGAGGAAGGCAACAGCCTGAGTTCACAACTAAAACCCCTTCCTTAAAAGTGTGACAACATGTTAACAGCCTGGGGTAGGAGACTCTTTTGGCCTTTATCCTGAGTGTGAAAACAATTAGAAGGGATAAAGGGGATCAGGATGCTAGAAAAAGGAGAAACTGCTCATTATGATTGGTTGATGAAAATTAAAGACTAAAATGTATTTTATATTCCTATAAAATAGAGGCAGTGTTTGCAAGCATACAGAATAAAGTCCATTTTCCTATACTGATGCTGAAAGTGTACATTGGTGCAGAAACAGTGCATTGAAATTTGACCCAGCAATTTCACTGCTAGATATGCACCCTGGGGCATTGCACATGTGCCCAAGGATACATGGAATAGCCTGTTTAAAAGACTTTTAAAAAAATTTCTCTTGTATCACACACACACACAAAAACTGAAAAATGACTGAGATGTTCATAAAAGAGTGGAGAAAGGAATTGTGGTAAAAGAAATTCTTTGAATACTATGCAACAATGACTGCTACAAAAATTATAACCACTCACACCAACATGGAAGAATCTTGCCAACCTAATCTTGAATGATAAGAAAAGGCATATAAGAAGACAAGAATAATGAACAAATTTATGAGTATTGTAGAAAGCCTACAAAATAGTCAGTATGTATTTTGGGATTTAAAAATGTGCTTAAACTCTGAAAAATAGCCAGCAGTTGATAATCACAAAATTAAAGATAGTAATTATGACAAATTTAAAGTTCCTTTTTCAAGAGAAGAGAAAAGATGTTGAAAAGAAGTGGTAGGTTCCTGTGCAACCCAAATTTACATTGGAAAGAGGGTAGTAACAAATGATGGTGAACATATAATTTGAAAGCCTAGTAGAGATTGTCTTTTCTCCTTTCTTTCCCTCCCTCCCTCCCTTCCCTCTCACCCTTCCTCCCTTCCTTCCTCTCTTCCTTTCCTCTTTCATTCTCTCCTTCCTTCCCTCATTCTACCTGTGACCAAGAAGACAAATTACATTTTTCTGTTGCCTCCATTTAAGGTATTATTTGAGACTGTTCTATTTACTATTTATTTTCCATTGATCTAAGAATTTTTTTTAAAGATTTATTTATTTATTTATTTCTGTCCCCTTCCCCCCCCACCCCAGTTGTCTGTTCTCTGTGTCTATTTGCTGCATGCTCTTCTTTGTCCACTTCTGTTGTTGTCAGTGGCATGGGAATCTGTGTTTCTTTTTGTTGTGTCATCTTGTTGTGTCAGCTCTCTGTGTGTGCAGCACCATTCCTGGGCAGGCTTCACTTTCTTTCATGCTGGGTGGCTCTCCTTATGGGGTGCACTCCTTGCATGTGGGACTCCCCTATGTGGGGGAAACCCCTGCCTGACAGGGAATTCCTTGTGTGCATCAGCACTGGACATGGGCCAGTTCCACATGGGTCAAGGAGCCCCAGGATCTGAACCACAGACCTCCCATGTGGTAGATGGATGCCCTAACCACTGGGCCAAGTCTGCTCCCCTAATTTGGTTTTTGGATAAACCCTCATGGAATCAGTTTTGGGTTTGCATTAAATTGTTAGTTTGGTAACAAAATGTATGATTGTCTTGTGAATTGTAACCCTTTCTATCTGTTCCTTGGAAATTATCTTCAGGAACAACCATATTTTTCTGCTGAGACTCAAATTTTATGAAGGCTTACCAGAGTACCTCCATGATGAAATTGAGATAAGGTATGTAAGACATTATAAGGGTGATAAATAATAATGGAGGAAGAACAAGAACTCTTATTTGTGACCCCTAATTTAGAGATCTAAGTTTCTCTTAGTTGAATTGTATTTAGAAAAAGGTACCTGTTTATAATATTTGTTCATTAATTCATTGCATAACATTTATTGAATATTTACTCTTTGCAAGACTTATTAGATGCTGAGGGTATAGTTATGAACAAGATATACTGTCCCTACCCTTATGAAGATTATAGTTTATCAAGGGAAACATAGAAAGCAACAAATTACACAGTGGATGATTAAAACACTGTTTTTTAGTGAGTCCAAAACAAATAGGGAATGTTGTGAAAATACTTGATTTGACCCTGTCTGGGAATCTGGGATAACTCTCTTGAGGAAGTGACATTTGAGGTCCATTATTTATCATCACAAATGGACTGAAGAATTCAGATAAATAAATGCTTAGGGAAATACCTAAGCAAAAACTATTAAAGCTTTAATAACAGTCATGGTAACCTAAATTTATATTCTTTCAATTCTCAGCCATCCACTTGCTAAATTCATTTGAAACTCTTGGCTTCTTTTATTTTAATAGGAGCTTCCACAATTCCTACATGTACCTTTGTATAGAGTATAAGACTTCATAAACTCATTTCAGTCTTTACAGCTGACAACTACTAAAAGCTTCTAAGTTATAATAGTTTTGAAAAAAATGGTTAAAATGCATTAAACTTAGTTTATATGTCATCTTATTCTTCCTTCAATAAACAACCCAAGTAGTTCTATTATCTATCTTTCCAGATAGACGGTGAGCTTCTCAATGACAGAGGCCATGACCCTATAGCTTTGCCTGCAAAGGAGACATATCCTAAATAAATAACTAAATATTGAGTAATTCCAATTATAAATAATCTATTTAATGAAGTAGAAAGCAACTAGATGACCAAACTTTGGGATTTTTGGTAAGAAACTTTTTAAGCAGAGTGATTAGTTACAAGCAGGGGCTTTGAAATCAAGAAGCCTGGTTTTGAATCCAAGTTCCTTAATGTAATACCTGTGCATCCGTAGGAAAGTCACTACATTTCTCTAAATTCCATTTTCCTTGTCTCTAGAATAACTGAGATTCCATGTGTCAAGTACTTAGCATACTATCTAACACTTAGGAACTGTTGCAGAAGTGGTGGCAAATGTATTAAAAAGATTGTACCAAATTTTTTATCCATTTGTGTTTTATCTGTGTAGATTTAAGTAGATAAATGTTGTGACATAAAATACTGGTATGCTTGAGAGAAGATAGATAATTGCCCTTCCCACAATTATCCCAAGTCAGAAAGTAAAGTGCTCTTAACTGATACCCTAATTATTTATTGAAACTAAACTTCATGAATTATGGCTAATTATTGGTATGTAAATGGATAATTATGGCCTTATCAGTTCAGAGACTATATTTCCTTTTTCTGTCAGTATTTTAATAAATCAAGTAGTCTCTATGAATGATTTTTTGTGAATTTTAAAAATCCAAATAATCTCCTGTTGTATCTTTCACAGAGATTAGAGATTTGATGTGTGAGGTTTACTTGAACTGTGTGTGTGGATATATTGCCTTTGGGGATTGAAAGAATAGAAGAGCTAGGCTATATATTTCTATGTTTCAGCTTCTGTAAATGAATTTAGTCATTTTAAATACTTCTCAGATATTCTATTTTCCTATATTGTGTAAGATACTTTCACTCTTCTCTTCCGGTTTTCATTATATTGATTAATACTGGCATTTCTTGAAGACCTTTTTGGAAGTAAAGCATGTAAGGAAACTCATTGATTAAATAAGCTAATATTTTAAGCTTTAAAAATGTCTTTTAATTTGTATTATTTCTAAAATTTGCTTTACTGGGAAAAGTAAAATATAAATGCACCCTACAACAAAGCAAAAAAATTCACTCCACAAAAATAACCTTTAAGGCCCTTTTATTCTACATTTTAAAAATGTACTTCAAGTTTCTCTAGAAACAGAGTATTGACAATGTTTTTTCTCTAGTAAACCCTACATCTTGGATGTAGTTAAAAGATTTATGGAAAATGATTTTGGAATATGGTTCTAAGAATATAAGATGTTGATTTAAAATATGGGAATATATGGTGACCTGAAAATTATTTCTGTACATGAAGTATTTTGATTTATTTGGTAGACTTTCTTGCTTCAGAAGTTATATTTAAAGGTAAGAAATATGGGGAGTGAATGTAGCTCAAGTGTTTGAGCATTTGCTTCCCATGTATGAGGTCCTGGGTTCAATTTCCAGAAACACCTTTAAAAAAAGTAAATTCAGCTTGAAGTTAGTGGGGGTTCCTAGGAGTCCATTTAGAGGATTTTGCTTAAAAGATTAATAACAGCTGACAGTTTTATGTAAGGCAACCCAACAACCTATACTCATAAGAATATTAGTGAATGGAATTTATATCATAACAGTTTTAAATTTTAAAATGTGCATTGTTTTCTTTTTTTACCTTTATTTGTATTTCTCATTTACTCCAATAATGCCAGTGAGAAATAGGAAACAGACAATTACTATTTTAACAATTGTGCCCCAGGATACAATGCAAATCACTGATGATTGATAGTTGTCTGTGGGTCTTCTGATTGTTTTTCTCTTTCCATATGTTGGGCTATTTCATTCAATTATTTTACTGACTTTTTAATCCATAATGAGGATTTAGAAATCTTGGTCTGTAATTCTGAAGATGATTTGCAAAGTATACAGTATTTCCTGAAAGAATGAACTTGAAAATAAATGCCAAAGTAAAATTAAACTTTTCTCTGAATTTCCTAATGTGCATTTCTGGACATTGGTTTTCCTTTATGTACCTATTGCAATTCTACATTTTCTCTATTAGCAAAATTCACTCATGATGATTAAAATCTGTCTTCACTGTAATTTTGGTTTCTAACCTATTAGTGGCCATGTTCCACTTCAAACAACTGTGCTAGGTGGTTCTAGAGAGAGCAGATATAAAAGCTTTTTATTTATTTATTTATGTATTTATTTATTGAAGGACTTGTATGCAAGTTTATTACAGTAGAACTTGTCATATACCTAGCTGCCCATCATCTTTTCAAAAAATTATTGAAGTATATCACTCATACATAAACATACATAAACAATAAGTATTTAGTAATAGTTGTGAATTATAAAACAAGCATATAACATCATATAAGACTCTCTTACTGCTCCCTAACACCAATACCCTGCACTTTTGTTAAACATTTTTACATAGAGAATAAAGAGCATTGTCAAAATATTACTACCAACCAAAGTATTTTCCCAACCCACTCTACTATTAATATTATCTTTATATCATTTGTATATGAACATGCATAAACAAAAAGTGTACAGTAAAAGTTGTGAACTTACAAAGCAAACATGCATAACATATAGGGTCCCATACGTAAACCCTCCACCAATACCTTGCATTGTCATGAGATGTTTGTTACATATTATGAAAGGCTATTGCCAAAATCTTACTACTAATTAAAGTCCTTATCTTATATTTGGGGTATTTTTCCCCACCCACCCTATTATTATTTTTAAATATATTTTTTATGACCGAAGTTGTAAACCTATAAAACAATCATGCACATGTATAGAAAAACAACATCCCTCTATCAACACAGCACATGGTGGTAGAACATTTGTTACAAATAACATATTGTCATCTGATTGCTACCACATCCATAATGTACATTTGGCACACATTTTTCATATTCCCCATTATAAAACAGTACATCTTTGACATAGATTCAAGAATATTATATTATTACTGCTAACCACAGTTCATAGGTCACTCCAGTTGTATCTTTCCCATGCTTCTCCACATTCCCACCACCCTACAGTAGTGATGTACATTTGCTCTAGCTAACAAAGGACACTTGCATCTGTACTATCAACCACAAATCTCATCCACCTCTTGGTTTACTGTGCTATTCACTTCCTAGATCATTCTTTAGCATTCTGTCAATTGGCATTTAAATACCTAGACTACCATTTTCAGCCACATCTCCATTTATAAACTAGTTGTTATATGTGTTACCATCCACTCTATACATGTCCACACTTTTACAGTAAAGCTATTTAATACTTCTACATACATTAAAATAAGTAGTTCATCTTAGTCCTCATACCTCCTTTAAGAATCCAACACAAGGAAGCAGCCTTGGCCCAGTGGTTAGGGCATCCATCTACCACATGGGAGGTCCACAGTTCAAACATCGGGCCTCCTTGACCTGTGTGGAGCTGGCCCATGCACAGTGCTGATGTGTGCAAGGAGTGCTGTGCCATGCAGGGGTATCCCCCACATAGGGGAGCCACACGTGCAAGGAGTGCGCCCCATAAGGAGAGCCGCCCAGTGCTAATGAAAGTGCAGCCTGCCTAAGAATGGTGCCATCCACACGGAGAGCTGACATAACAAGGTGATGCAACAGAAAGAAACACAGATTCCTGTGCCACTGACAACAACAGAAGCACACAAAGAAGACACAGCAAATAAACACAAAGAACAGACAATGGGGGTGGGAGGAAGGGGAGAGAAATAAATTTTAAAAAAAGAATCCACCACCTACCACCAGGTCTTGAAGCTATTTTCCCACAATTTCTTTTAGAAGCTTTATGGTTCTTGCTTTTATTTTTAGTTTTTTGAAATATTTTGAGTTAATTTTTGGATAAGGTCTGAGAGAGGGCTCCCCTTTCCTTCTTTTGGCTATGAATATCCAGTTCTTTCAGCAACATTTGTTGAATGGACTGTTCTATCCAAGCTGTGTGAATTTGACAGGCTAGTCAAAAATCACTTGAGCATATATGTGAGGGTCTGTTTCTGAGCCATCAATATGGTTCCATTGATCTATGTGTCTGTCTCTATGCCAGTACCATGTTTTTACCTCTATAGCTAGGTAATATAAAGTCTAGAAAGAAGAGTTTGCTTTTCCTTTTTATGATGTTTCTGGCTATTCAGGACCCCTTACCTTCCCAAATGAATATGCTAATCATGTTTTCAATTTAAAAAAATGCTGGTTGAATTTTTATTGGGATTGCATTGAATCTGTATATCAATTTGAGTAGAATTGATATCTTAGTGATATTTAGTCTTCCAATCCAGAGAATGGAAGGTTCTTCCAATTATTAGGTCTTTCTTGAATTCTTTTAACATTGAGTTTCAGTTTTCTGAATACAAGTGCTTTCCGTCATTGGTTAAGATTATTCCTGACTATTTGAGTTTTATCTGTCATATTATATTTCACAATTTAAAAAAAATTAGTTACTTTTATTGATATAATCTTCATTTCTAGACTCTCTTCTAGACCACTCTCTACTGTCTTTTCTTTTCAGGCTCTAGCACACCTTTTAAAGTTTCCTGAAAATCTGGTCTCTTTGTTAGAGTTTCTCTCAGTTTCTATGTATCTGTGAATATTCTAAACTCACCCTAATTTTTAAAAGACAGTCTTGCCAGATATAAGATTCTTGGCTGGAAGTTTTTTTCTTATAGTATCTTAAATATATCATACCACTGTCTTCTTGCCTCCATGTTTTCTGGTGAGAAATCAGCACTTAATCAAATTGGGTTTCCCTTATGTGTTATACATTTCTTTTCTCTTGCTGTTCTTAGAATTCTCTGTCTTTGGCATTTGACATTCTGATTAGTATGTGTATCAGAGTTGATCTATTCAGAGTTTTTTGGATGGGAGTATGCTGTGCTTCTTGCACATGGATATCTATGTCCTTCAATAGGTTTGGGAAATTTTCTAGCGTTATTTTTTCAAATATTCCTTCTGCCCCTTTTCCCTTCCTTCTCCTTCTGGGACACACTTGACATTTATGTTTGCATGTCATTTGCTGTTATTTAGTTCCCTGAGACCTTGTTCAATTTTTTCCGTTTTTTTCTTCATCTGTTTTTTTCTATGTTTGCTTTCAGAGGCCATTTCTTCAAGCTTACCAATCCTTTCTTCTGCCTCCTCAAATCTATTATATAATTTCAATGTTTTTTTTTAAATTTCATATATTGTACCTTTCATTCTCATAAGATCTGCTGTTTTTTCTATGTATGCTTTCAAATTGTTCGCTGTGCTCATCCAGTGTCTTCTTAATATCCTTAATCTCTTTAGCCATCCCACTGAATTTATTAAGGAGATTTGTTTGAACATCTATGATTAGTTGTCTCAACTCCTTTATGTCATCTGGAGGCTTATCTTGTTCCTTTAAGTGGGCCATATCTTCCTGTTTCTTGGTGTGGATTTTTTTTGTTGGTGTCTTGACATCTGACTTACTAGAGTATCTATTCTTTTTTTTTTTAAAGATTTATTTTATTTATTTCTTTCCCCTTCCCCTACCCCATCTCAGCCTGCCCCACCCCACCCTGCCCTGGTTGTCTGTTCTCTGTGTCCACTTGCTGCATGTTTTTTGTCTGCCTCTGCTGTTGTCAGCAGCATGGGAGTCTGTGTTTCTTTTTGTTACATCATCTTGTTGTGTCAGTTCTCTGTGTGTGCAGCATCATTCCTGGGCAGGCTGAAATTTCTTTTGCACTGGGCAGCTCTCCTTACGGGGCACACTCCTTGTGGGTGGGGCATCCCTATGCGGGGGCACCCCTGCATGCCATGGCACTCCTTGCACACATCAGCACTGCACATGGGCCAGCTCCACACAGGTCAAGGAGGCCTGGGTTTTGAACTGCAGACCTCCCATGTGGTAGATGGCCACCCTATCCACTGGGCCAAGACCGCTTCCCTAGAGTATTCTGGATGCAGTTTTTCTCTTTAGTTTAGGGCTTCCTGCCCTTTCTCCCCCTGCTGGTTGTGCAGTAGGAACCAAGGATGTAGTTAGTGCTCTAAGCTGTGGAGGCTCAAGCTGTCCTCATTGCCCCAGGCACCAATGAAGCTTCTCCCAACTTTCTTCTTTGCCAGGGGTAGGAACAGAGTCATAGCTGTGTGGAGTAATCCAAGTCATGCAGGCCTAGACTGTAATTGCTCAGAGAGACTGATGAAGCCAAACATCACTTTCTCCCCTGCCCAGGATGGGGATGGAGCTGCAGGTGTGGGCAACAATCTATACACTGTGGGTCCAAGATGACCTCATTTGCCCTGGTAGAATTCCAATTATTCAGTCTGTGCTGGCCAAAGGTACCTACAGTTGCCTGGATAGGGTGGTGCAGATCCCACAAGCCCCCTCCCTGCCAGAAGTGGGGCTGAAACCTAGGCTAGGGCTGCAGTCCATTCTGGGTAAAAGAATCTGGTTCCTACAATCACTGTGAATTTTGGTCAGCCCTACTTCCCCTCATGCTGGTGGTAGAGTCAAAATGGTGGCTACTGCCCTCTTTCTGACATGGATAGGTTCAAACTTTAATGTTCTTAAGGTTATACTTTAGCATTGAATTTACTAATCAGTAGCTGAAACCAGTGGCCAACCATCTCCTCCTACCATTTTTGGGAGTTGGAGCTTACAATTCCAGCCACAGAATGGCTCCTGTGTAAGCCTGTGCTGCCAAAGTAGGCTAATCACCAGCCTCTGTGGCATGGCTTGTATTTTCCCAGAGAGGCTGGCACAGGTCTCCCTAGCTTCCTCCCTACCAGAGGTGGGGCTGAGGCCTAAACTAGAGTTGCAATCTGATCTGTATGGAAAGAAGCCAGTCCCCACCAGCACTGTGTTCAGTCCACCCCACTTCTCGTGCCAGGTACAGAGTTAGATGGTTGCTCCTGGCCTCTTTCTGACTTGGACAGGCTCAAACTTTAGCTATTCTAAGGATTATACTTTAGCCTCCTGAATTTACTCCTCAGTAGCTGAAGTTGGTGCCCAGCTGTCTCTTCCCTGTTTTTGGGAAGTGGAGTTGCCAATTCCAATCACAGAACAGTTCCCAAGGCAGCTTGTGCCTCCAGTGGAGGATGGGCAATGGCCTCCAGGGTGTGGAGGGCTCTATTCATGAGTCTTCTCTGCAGATGGGCAGTCTCCTCCTTCCATACCTACATGGGTGAAATGTATGAGAAATTGGAGGTAAGTAATTGTACAGGGAAGGGATAAGCTGGGGGCATAGGCATACTGTTAGGTGGGGCTTTGCAGGCTTGAGGGCTCTAGTATTGGGATGGTGGGTCAGGTGGTTCAAGGAATTGGAGGATAGTTAAGGGAAGCAGATGAACATGGGAGATTGTCAGGTATGTGCTTGAAAGTATAATGTTGAGAAAACTCTTTAGAAAATATAAGGAAGGGTTACTTAAGGTGCTTAAGGGGGTTCTGACACAGGGTCAGGCTTTTAGGGAGTGTATGTGTGCTTATCTTGTCATAGTGTGTTAAAATACTGGGTGGAGACACATGCAATGAGTGGGAAGGTGTACCCCCATCCTTGGGAAACCTGATGTTCTCAAACACAAGGAAGGGTTTCTCTTGAGAGAATTGGTGGCTCCTAATGGAGAAGGACAGCCTAGTGTGTCAAGCTCTCAGCACTGTTGCAAGTATCTATGAATCTGCTCCTTCAGGCAGTGAAGAATGATTGTCACTGTGGGCCCTGAGGAGAGGGGGAGAGAGGAATAGAATAGATGGAAGCAGGGTAACTGGAGGGGGGGGGCAATAGAAGTGTTCCACGAGATGGTTCAATGATGTTAAATTTCACCAAGAAGTTATGAGAGTGTATAGTCTAAAATATAAAATATAAAATAATTTAAGTAAAATTTTAGAGAAGTGTATAGTCTAAAATATAAACCATAATGTAAACCAAAATGGAACCATGTTTGGTAGCTATGTTTCAATATCCATACATCAGCTGCAGCAAATATAGCATGAACATGTAAAAATAGCATTGCTGGGGAAGTGGGAAAAGGGTTTGATGTAGGGTATATGGGAGTCCCCTATATTGTATATGTGACTTTACTGAGATCTAAAACTTTTTTGAAGGCAAAATTAAAAATTTATAAAAAGGATGTAGACACGGAGAAAGGAAGAAATTGCCTTGTCGTTGTACATACAGGGCAACACCTATTACAGTGATGAAAGGCAAAATGTCAAAACAAAGTATTATGATATATTTCATTTTTTAATTTCCCAATTTATTTTTTACTTTATTTTAGTTTTCTAAATTAATACATATTCTATTTCTATTCTTTAAACCTATCATTACTATTCTATTTCATTTTCCTACTATTTAAATTTGGCAATATATTAGGCTTCATGTTTTTAAAAAGTTTTGACCACAGAGTCGCTCAACTATGGCAGGGGAGGAACACTATTGTGGGATGTTATTGATGGTGGACACATGGTTGGGAGGGAGTTCTCCAGGGCATGTATTTATGGTATATAAAAATGTTTGGCAAGGGGGGGCAAGATGGTGGCTGAGTGAGCGCACTTGAGATTTTCTCCTGCAAAGAAGCAGTTGAGCAGCGTTGGAGGTCCTTCAGGACCAGGCTGTTTTTGGATTTTTGCAGGACAGGAGGTGTCTAGACATCGATTTGGTGGGAAAGTAAGAGAAAATTCGTGTATAAGATATAATTGAGACTCTATTACATGGAGGTGGGAGCTGCGCGTGGGACGCTCCCTCCTGGGGTGGGTGGAGATGCAGCACTGGCACTGCAGCAGTGATTTCTGGAGGTTCTGTGGTACTGGGGAATTCATAAGCCCCGAGCAAGCTATTGGGGGGCTAACAGGACAGGAGGCCTTCGCAGAACAATTTGGGGAGACAAACGGGAGTTTTATTGTGAAGCGGGGAATTTTTGATTGTGGACACAAATAAGAGCACTTCCGCCTAGAGGCCCACACCCCCAAGGCTGGCTGCCGATCTGCAGTGGCATTAAATTGCTAGCAATAAAGAGACATCACCAGGAGGCTGTTTCAGGTATGGCAGGGTGGGAGATGTCTGGAAGCTGATTAGGGGAATATTTTGCGAAGCATGGGAATTTCAGTTTTGGACTCTATTATTGGCATTTCCAGCTGGAGCCCCACCCCTGGGCCTGGCTACTGATTGGAGTCATTAAATTGGCTGCAGTGTAGAGGCGCCCCCAGGTGGCTGTTCCGGGGGCATACAGGGTGGGAGGTGTCCTGAAGTCAAACTGGTGATACATCCACAGAATAGACCCACGTGAGTGAGTGAATTGTGGGGTTCAGACACATAGGATAGAGTTTGTGGATGGGACCTCTCCCATAGGGCTGGCAACCAGCTGCAGGGACCCCTGAAGGCTGTGTTGCACTGCGGTGCTCCCAGGCTCCCTGTTGACCAGATTTGAGGTTGCCAGATCTGGGTCCTCTAGACCCTGGTGGCCCACAACCCAGAGATGCACACCTCTTGAGTCTTCAATATCTCAGACTTTCCATCCCTGAATCTATCATGCCCTGAGGTCCATCTGAGGTCCTTGAATGCCCTAGTCCTCAATGTTTGTGTTTCCCCTTTTTTGTTTTGTTTTTATTTTTTAATGTCCTGATTGCTAACATTGCATTTTCTCCTAGTCTTTTCTCCCAGCGTATCCCCTGAGTCTTTTTTTTTTCTTTTTCTGTTATGTAGGGTTTTTTGTTGTTGTTGCTGCTGTGGTTGTTCTATACCTTTTTTTTTCTTTTCCCTACTTGTTCCCCTCCCTTTACCCACCCCCTTTTTTCTTTCTTCCTTTCTTCTCTTTTTCTCTCTCTCTCTCTTGTCCCTCATTTTCTTCGTATTTTATTTTATATTAATTATACAATAGATGCTGCAGGGAACACCTCACATTTGCTGGGTTTCCTCATCCTCTGCTGCCTCATTTCTGTGTGAATTAATTTTGGCTACCTACACTATCCCCTTTCCCCCACATCTTGATATCCTCCATCATATACTGTCTCTCCTATATTCCACCTCCTTTCTTTGATCCCCAAATTGTCTAACTCTTAATTTCTAATACATTTGTTTTGTTTTCTGTCTTTTATCCACTTTTGAAACTATTGCCTTTCTTTTCTCTTTCCCTCTCTCACAAAAACACTAGCTTTTTAATTCATACCATATTGCTCCCATATTCAGTCGATTACCTCATTATACATACTCTACCTACTGCTATAACTCTACACAACTTACATCAATCTAATATCCATCCTTCCAGATCTCATATTGTTGCTCTGTTAACATTTATCACCAATAATACTTTACACTTATTCCTTGCTTACACAATTGCCTTTCCCTGGTCCTAAAACTTTCACTTTAAAGTGAACTCAACCAGCAATAAGAAATTAGAATAAGAAGAACAAAGTGACAAAGAGAAGATATAACACTTACACAAAAACAACAGCTAATTAATCCCCAAGACTAGACAAAGAAACTAATGAACTTATTAAACCTGTCAAGATAAAATGATGACCAGACAGCAACAAAAATCTACAAACCAAACCAGTAATTAGGAAAACCTGGTTGAATCCAATGAACTAAAAATCAGGAAGGGGAGCAGAACTTCACACAAGTAATTACAGATCTCAGAACATTTATCACCAACAAATTTAATGAAGTAAAGGAAGAGGTCAACAACATGAGGACAACACTTGGGGAAATTGCAGACATATGCAAAAAGATAACAGATATGATAGGAATGAACACCACAGTTCAAGAATTCAAAAATACACTTGCAGCAAATATCAGCAAAGTAGAAGAGGCAGAGCAGAGAATTAGTGATGTGGAAGACAGTACATCAGAATTCAAACAGATAGTAGAATTGATTGATAAAAAGATAGAAAAAATCCAGCTAGGACTTAGGGACATGAATGACAATGCAAAACACTCAAACATACAAATTATAGGCATCCCAGAAGGAGAAGAGAAGGGAAAGGTGTCAGAAGGAGTGTTGCAGGAAATAATGACTGAAAACCTCTGAAATCTATTGAAAGAGACAGATATACATATCCAAGAAGGACAGCACACCCCAATCGTCATAAACCCCAACAGGCCCACCCCAAGACATATACTTGTCAGATTATCCAATGCTCAAGACAAAGAGAAAATTCTAAAAGCAGCAAGAGAAAAGAAAACCATCACATACAAGGGAAGCTCCATAAGATTAAGTGCTGATTTCTCATCTGAAACCATGGAGGCAAGAAGGCAGTGGTATGATATAGTCAAGGAACTAAAAGAAAAAAATTTCCAACCAAGAATACTCTATCCAGCTAAACTAGCATTCAAAAATGATGGAGAGTTCAAAATATTCACAGATAAACAGAAACTGACAGAGTATACCAACAAGAAACCTCCCCTCAAGAAATTCTAAAGGGAGTTCTGCAGGAAGAAAGGAAAAAACAGGGCAGGTAGAGTTGGAGGAGAGTGTAAGAGCAACAAAATAGACAAAAAGAGAAGGGAAAACAAACAAACAAAATATGACAAACACAAGTCCAATCAAAATATGGCTAACATAAATAATTCCTTGAAAGTAATAACACTGAATGTCAATGGATTAAACTCACCGATCAAAAGATTCAGACTGGGACATTGGATAAGGAAATATGACCCATCTATATGCTGTCTACAAGAGACATATCTTAGACCCAGAGACTCATGGAGGCTGAAAGTGAATGGTTGGAAAACAATCATACAAGAACACAATAACCAAAAAAAGGCAGGAGTAGCTATATTAATATCAGACAAAATAGGCTTTAAATGCAAAACAATTGTGAGAGACAAAGAAGGATATTACATTTTAGTAAAAGGGACAATCTGTCAAGAAGATTGAACAATCATAAATATTTATGATCCTAACAAGGGTGCCTCTAAATACATGAGGCAAATGCTGGAAAAACTAAATGAAAGAATAGATGCCTCTACAATTATTGTGCTGGAATTTAATACACCACTATCAACTCTGGACAGAACATCTCAAAAGAGAATCATGAAAGAAACAAAATATTTGAACAGTATATTAGAGGAGCTGGATCTAATAGACATATACAGATCATTACATGCAAACACAGCAGGATATGCTTTTTTCTCAAGTGCACATGGATCATTCTCCAAGATAGACCATATGCAAGGCCACAAAGAAAGGCTTAATGAATTCAGAAAGATTGAAATCATACAAAATAATATCTCTGACTACAGTGAAGTAAAGCTAGAGATATGCAAGGGCCAGAGGCCCAGATTTCACACCATGATTTGGAAATTAAATAGCACACTCTTAGAAAACAGTGGGTCAAAGAGGAAATCTCAAAAGAAATCAATGACTACCTTGAAACAAATGATAACAATAACACAACATACCAAAATATATGGGATGCAGCAAAAGCAGTACTGAGAGGGAAATTCATAGCCATAAATTCATACATCAAAAAGAAGAAAGACCAAAAATTGAGGAACTAAATGCACATTTGGAGGAATTAGAAAAAAAACAAAACAAAACAAGAAAGTAATCAAACAGGAAGAAGAAGGAAGGAAATAATACAGATGAGAGCACAACTAAATGAAATAGAAAATAAGAAATCACTTGAAAAGATAAACAAGACCAAGAGCTGGTTTGTTGAGAAGATCAATAAAATTGACAAACCTTTAACAAGAATAACAAAGAAAAAAAGACAGAAGATGCAAATACACAAAATAAAAGATGAGAAAGGAGATATCACCACTGACCCCACAGAAATAAAGAATATCATAAGAGGATACTTTGAAAAACTATAATCCAACAAAAATGACAATTCAGAGGAAATGGACAAATTCCTAGAAACACATAAGCAGCCTATATTGACGAAAGAAGAAATTGATTATCTCAATAAACCAATCACAATTAAAGAGATAGAATCAGTCATTTAAAACCTCCCAACTAAGAAGAGCCCAGGGCCAGATGGCTTCACAGGTGAATTCTACAAAACATTCCAGAAAGAACTAACACCAATCCTGCTGAAACTCTTCCAAAAAATCGAAACAGAAGGAACATTGCCTAACTCCTTCTATGATGCCAACATTACCCTAGTACCAAAGCCAAACAAAGACACCACAAGAAAGCAAAATTACAGACCAATTTCTCTAATGAACCTAGACACAAAAATACTTAACAAAATACTTGCTAATCGATTCAACAACACATTAAATGAATTATACACCACGACCAAGTGGAATTCATTCCAGGTATGCAAGGATGATTCAACATAAGAAAATCCATCATGGAATACACCATATAAACAGATTGAATGAAAAAAATCACATGATTATATCTATAGATGCAGAAAAAGCATTTGACAAAATACAGCACACTTTCTTGATAAAAACACTCCAAAAGATCAGAATACAAGGAAATTTTTTGAACACAATAAAGAGTATATATGTAAAACCCACAGCCAACATCATTTACAGTGGAGAAATCCTAAAATCCTTCCCTCTAAAGTCAGGAACAAGACAAGGATGCCCACTGTCTCCCCTTCTATTTAACATTGTCTTAGAAGTACTTGCTCGAGCACTGAGGCAAGAACCAGATATAAAAGGCATTCAAATTGGAAAGGAAGGAGTCAAAATTTCATTATTTGAAGATGACATGATCCTATACATAGAAAACCCAGAGAGACCTACAACAAAGCTTCTAGAACACATAAATGATTTTAGTAAAGTTGCAGGTTATAAGATTGATGCGCAATAATCAGTAGCATTTCTGTACACCAATAATGAGCAAGATCAGGAGGAAATCAAGAAACAAATACCATTCACAATAGTAAATAAAAAATCAAGTATTTAGGAATTAATTTAACTAAAGATGTAAAAAACTTATACACTGAGAACTATACAAGACTGTTCAAGGAAATCAAAGAAGACCTAAATAAATGGAAGAATATTCCCTGTTCATAGATAGGAAGACTAAATATTATTAAGACGTCTATCCTACCAAAACGGATATGCACATTCAATGCAATCTCAATAAAATCTACACAGCCTTCTTTAAGGAACTAGGAAACTAACTATGAAATTTCTTTGGAAAGGAAAGAGGCCCCGAATAGCCAAAGACATATTGAAAAAGAAAAACGAAATTGGAGGAATCAGATTACCTGACTTCAAAACATACTACAAAGCTACAGTAGTGAAAACAGCATGGTATTGGCATAAGGAGAGACACACAGACCAATGGAATTGAATTGAAAGTTCTGATATAGAACCTCATATATAAATCCACCAAATCCTCTCAACTGGGAGAGAATGACCTATTCAACAAATGGTGCCTGGAGAACTGGATATACATATGTAGAAGAATGATAGAGGATTACCATCTCACACCTTATACAAAGATCAACTCAAGATGGATCAAAGACCTAAATATAAGAGCCAAGACCATAAAGACCTTAGAAAGCAGTGTAGGGAAACATCTACAAGACCTTGTAATAGGAAAGGGCTTCATGAATATCACACCAAAAGCACGAGCAGCAAAAGAACAAATAGATAAATGGGACTTCCTCAAAATTAAAGCTTTCTGCACCTCAAAGGAGTTTGTCAAGAAAGTAAAAAGGGAACTCACACAATGGGAGAAAATATTTGGCAACCATATATCTGATAAGAGACTTATAACTTGCATATATAAAGAACTCCTATATCTTGAAAATAAAAAGATAAACAACCCATTTAAAAAATGGGAAAACGATTTAAACAGACATTCTCCAAAGAAGAAATGCAAATGGCTAAAAAGCACATTAAAAATTCTCCAAATCTCTAGCTATCAGGGAAATGCAAATCAAAACTACAATGAGATACCATCTTACTCCCATAAGATTGGTAGCTATGAAAAAAAACAGAATACAAATGTTGGAGAGGATGTGAAGAAATGGGAACACTCATCCACTGCTGGTGGGAATGCAGAAGGATCCAACCATTCTAGAGGACAGTTTGGTGGTTTCTCAAAAAAACTAACCATAGATTTGCCATATGACCCAGCAATACCACTGCTGGGTATATACCCAGCAGAACTGACAACAAGGACACAAACCGATATATGCACACCAATGTTCATAGCACCATTGTTCACTATCGCCAAAAGTTGGAATCAACCCAAATGCCCATCAACAGGTGAGTGGATCAATAAAATGTGGTATATACATACAATGGATTACTACTAGGCTTTAAGAACAAATACACTACACACACATGATAACATGGATGAATCTTGAGAACCTTATGTTGAGTGAAGCAACCCAGGCATTGAAGGACAAATACTACATGACCTCAATGATATGAAATAAGCAAGCTGCCTCAGAGAGCTAGAGACTGGAAGATAGGCTTACAGGAAATCAGGGGGTGGAGGAAGGATGTAAGCCGATGTCTGCAGGGGTGGAATCTATGATGAGCTGGCAGTAAGTGTGAGCACAAAGAAGAGATAAAATGGGGGCAAGGGGTTGCCTTTGGGTGGGGCTTTGCAGGTTTGATTAGGGTTGGGGATGGGCGGATGGGTAATATTGCCCAAAAAATTGGGGGGAGGGAGGGGCAACATACGAACATAGGAGATTGTCATGTGTTGGTTGAGAATAAAATGCTGAGAAAACCATATCAAAATATAATTAGGAGGGTTACCTGTTTAGGATGCACGGACTGGATGGTCTGATGCGGGACGGACTCCTGGGGAATGTCTGAATGCTCATTTTGTCAGGGTAGGTTGTACCACTAGGTAGAGACCCAAGTAGTGAGAGTGGGGGTGGGCGCACACCCTGGGGAGGACTAATGCCATCAAATAGAGGGAACTGTATCTCTCAAGAGAAAGGGTGAGTCCCAGGGCATTAGGGCAGTTGAGCAAGTCAGGCCCTGATCACTGTTGCAAGTATCTCTGGATGTGGCTCCTTGGAAAATGGAGATTGGCTGTCACTGTGGGCCCCAAGGGGAGGGGAAAATGGATGTTGAATGGATGGAACCAATGTAAATGTGGGGGGCAAGAGAGGAGTTTCGTTAGAGTACACAAGAATGGATATAAAACATGTAATATTACACCAAAAACATATAGGGGATGACAGACTAATAATGTAAACCATAAAGTAAAACATAGGATAACTAAAAAATTTAGAAAACTGTATATCCTAAAGTATAAACCACAATGTAAGCACAGATGTCACCTTGTTTGAAAGCTATTGTCTCAGAGTCTGTACAACAGTTTCAGTAAAAATGATATGAATAAGTTAAAAGATTATCATCACTGTGGAAGGGAAAAGGTTTTATGGTGGATGTGTGGGAGTACTGTATATTGTATATATGAATTACTAGGATCTAATCCTCTTGTGAAGAGAAGCTCAATAATTAGGAAAAAAGAAAAGAAAAAGATAGGATGTAGAATTTTTCCAAATCAATATGTGTTCTATATCTAACCTTTAAACTCATCGCTATATTTCATTTTACTGGTAAGGGAACCTGACATTTATTGGGCTTTGCTTTTCAGGAAGTTTTGGATCACAGAGTGGTTCAACAGTGGCAGTGGAGGAATACTGGTATGGGATGTTATTGACAGGCGATATATGGGTGACAGGGAGTTATACAGGTTATGTGTCCAGGGTGCAAGGAAATGTTTGAATATGCTCATAGTGGAAACAATTAAAAACAATAGCTGGGGGGGTACTGGGTTCCTGGCTGGGGGGGGGGGGGGGGCTCTGTTGTGGTCCCTAGGGTAGCAGCGGCAGTCCCCCAGGTGCAACAGCAAGGACCAGGAAGGAACCAGGGTCCAACAGTGAGCCCCTGATAGTAATGACTATGCTTGTGAGCCTGTACACCTGAAATAAGAACAAGGCCTAGAGCAGCACTGTGCCTAAGAGTTCCCTCCTGACAGCCTCCATGTTACTCAAATGTGGCCAGTCTTCAAGCCAAACTCAGCATGTAAATGGAATGCTTTCCCCCCAGCGTGGGACATGACACCCGGGGATAAGCCTCCCTGGCACCGAGGGATCACTACCAAGTACCAGCTGATGAAGTAACTAGAAAATGACCTTAAATTAAAGGGTCAACGTGGACCAGCAGAATATCCATGTCTACATATAATAACAGGAGTTAAAAATGCTATTTGACCTAAAGTAAGGGGGAAATGGAAAAGACAAATGAGTTCATATGGCTATGAGTCTCTTAAAAAGAGTCTGGAGGTTGTCAGAAGGATTGCCCTTATGCACACCTGAGCAGAGTCTCAGCGACAGATAAAGTAGATACAACCCCAGGTATTGGTTCTTTTGAGGGCTAAAGAGACCCACAGGTTCTATGGTCATGGCAGATGGGGTTCACTGCCATGTCAGTTGGCCCTTCTAGGGAGCTGGTGTTTCTGCGTGATGGAGCTGGACTGAGATGGGATCTCTTTTCAGAAGACTTTCATGCTACTTTACTGGAATTGTAGTTGGTGCTGAGGTTTAAGATATATCTAGGGGATTTGAATCTCTGGACTGACAATATGATAGCCAGGCCCTGAACCTCAACAGACTTCAACTCCTACACTCTGATTTATTGGACTTACCCCACTCAGCTAATATGGAATTGAAAATGTCAACCACCACACCATGGAGCCTAGTGTGCCTACAACTGAAAGTAGGAGGATTGCATCCAGTATCCATGTGGAATCTAAGCTCCCTCTTGACATAGATGTGCAATGTACACCACCAGTCCAAAGTCCACAGAGAAAATGTGGTATTGATGTGGAAAAACTGGCCATGGTGGCTGCTGGTTGTGGGGAATGGGATGAAAAAGAGAGATGTGGAGGCATTCTTGGTACTTGGAGTTGTCCTGTGTGGTGCCCCAGCAACAATTGTCAGATGTTGTATGTCCTCCCATGGCCCACTGGATGGAACATGGGAGAGTGTGGGCTATGGTGTTGAACATGGGACACGGGGTGCAGCGATGCCCGGAGATGTACTCACCAGACGCAATGGATGTGACATGATGATGGGGGAGAGTGTTATTTTGGGGGGAGTGGTGAGGTGGGGGCAGTGGGTGTGAATGGGGACCTCATATTTTTTTAATGTAATATCTTTTTAAAAAATGAATAAATTGAGTAGAATTTGGAAAAAAAATGTTTGGCTATTCATTGTGTATTTTATAGCATTTACAGTCACAAACAACAACTGAGGGAGTGCTGAGTTCCTAGACAGGTATGCTCTGCCACATTCCCCAATGGAACAGCATAAGTCTCCCAAGTGCAAGGGTAAAGACCAGTGAAGAAGGATGGTCCAATGATGAGCCCTTGATACTGATGACTATACTTATGAGCCTGTGTGCCTGAAATTTCATCTAGGTTTGCCTAAGAGGAAACTCCTAAGAGCCTCCAAGTTGCTCAAATGTGGCCACTCTCTAAGTCAAACTCAGCATGTAAATGCATCATCTTTCCCCCAGCATGGGACATAACTCCCGAGGATGAGTCTCCTGCATGCTGGGGGATTACTACCAATCACCAGCTGGTGATACAACTAGAAAAAGACCTTGAATAAAAGGGGAAATGGCAAACACAAATGAGTTTATATGGCTAAGAGTCTTCAAAAAGTGTTGGGAGGTCATCAGAGCGGTCACATACACATGTCAGCAGCATCCCAGGAACAGCCAAAGTAGATACAACTTCAGGTACTGGTGTTCCTGAGGGCTGTGGAGACACAGGTTCTATGGTCATGGCAGATGGCTCTGCAGATCAGTGCCTTGTCAGTGGGCCCTACTTTGTAATTTGTGCTCTGAGTGTGATGGAGTTGGACTCAGATATGACCTTTCCAGACATGCCTCTTCTGTCACTTTTACTGAACCTATGGCTGGTGCTGATCTTGGTGTATACTCAGGAGACGAATCTCTGAACTGTACATGTGCTAGCTGGGCACTGAGCATCAGCATAGTTGCAATCCTATTCTCTGGTTCATTGGCCTTATGCAGGTCAGCTAACATGGAGTTGAAGGTGGTCAAACACCATGCTAAGGAACCAAGAGTGCCTATCACTGTAAGCAGGAGAATTGCATCTCTCAACCATGTGGGATCTAAGGCCCCTCTCAATTTAGAGGTGAAGTGGACATCACCATCCCTGGGTCCACAGGGTGGAAGAGTAAAATATGGATTAGAGTGGGCTTACTGGTATTCCACTGTAGAACTATTGTGACTCTAGCAATGGAAGAAATTGTATCATTGATGTGGAGACAGTGGCCATAGTAGTTGCTGAGGGCAGGGAGAAGAAAGAAGAGATGTGATGTGGGGGCATTTTTGGGTCTTGCAGTTGTCCTCAATGAAATTGCAGGCACAGATGCTGGACATTATATATCCTGTCATAACTCACTGAATGTACTGGGGGAGAGTGTAAACTACAATGTAAACTATAATCCATGTGGTGCAGCAGTGCTCCAAAATATATTCACCAAATGCAATGAATGTGCTGCAATGATGAAAGAGGTTGTTGATATGGGAGAAGTAGTGGCTGGGGGTGGGGTGGTGGGGGATGGTAAAAGGGAACCTCTTACATTTTTTCATGCAACATTTTTGTCTTTATTTATTTATTTATTTTTTAATGTTACATTCAAAAAATATGAGGTATCCATATATCCCCCACCCCCTTTTCCCTACTCATCCCATAACAACAACCTCCTTCATCATCATGGGACATTCATTGCACCTGGTGAATACATCTCCAAGCACCACCACTGCACCACATGGTCAATGGTCCACATTATAGTTTACACTCTCCCCCAGGCCACCCAATTTGCCATGGGAGGACATATGATATCCAGTAACTGTCCCTGCACTACCACCCAGAACAACAAGTCCCAAAAATGCCCCCAAATCACATCTCATCTCCCCACTCCCTACCCTTAGCAGCTACCATGGCCACTTTCTCCACATCAATACTACATTATCTTTGATTACTAATCATAATAGTTTAAGAATAGAATATCAGTAAGTCCACTCTAATCCATACTCTATTCCTCCATCCTGTGGACCCTGGAATGGTTGTGTCCACTCCACATCTATATCGAGAGGGGGCTTAGATTCCACATGGATGATGGATGCAATTCTCCTGCTTTCAGTTGTAGGCATTCTTTGGCTCCCTGGTGTTGTGGCAACATTTTGTGTTCTAAAATTAAATAAATTTAAAACAATAAGGAAGATTTCAAATCAGAGCCCTAACCTCACACCTGAAAGAACTAAATAAAAAGCAAAATAAACTCGAAGGAAGCAGAAGGAACAAAAACAAGTAGAGCAGAGAGATAAATAAAATAGAGAACAACAATAACAAGAAATATAATCAAGGTAACCAAACATTGGTTCATTGACAATGTCAATAATACTGACAAACCTTTAGTCAGACAGACAAGTTCAAAGTTTTTGTAATTTGAAAACTTAAGAGTTGATATCTACATGCCCATGTAAGACTTCTCCTGGAAAAGTCTCCCCCTCAGAGTCAACAAATAAAAGGCCAAATACCACTGGATTAGTTCTCTGAAGGATGACAGAGACAGGAGAAGGATTCCATCAACACTGAAACAAAGAAAACGGTAAATATCAGGTAGAGGTAATATTTGGAAGCCATTTATCTGATTAGAACTTACCATCCAGAATATATAAAACCTCCTAAATTCAACAACAAAGAGACAACCCAATTTAAAATTGTGCCAAAGACTTGAATAGACACTTCTCCAAAGAGGATATACAAATGGCTAAAAAGCACATGAAAAGATTAGGGAAATGCAAATCAAAATCACAATGAGGTCTTTCACACTTACTATTAATAGAATGGCCACTATTAAAAAATCAGTGTTGAAGAGGATGTGGAGAAAGAGGAAAACTCACTCACTGTTGGTGGGAATGTAAAATGCTGCAGCCAGGGTGGAAGCCAGTTTGGCTGTTCCTCAGGAAGCTAAGTATAGAATTGCCATATAACCTGGCAATCCCACTACAAGTTATATACCCAAAATAATTCAAAGCAAGGACTTGAACAGGTATTTGAACACTGATGTTCATAGCAGCATTATCAACAATAGCCACAAGATGGGAACAACTCATGTGCTCATCAACTGATGAATGCATAAATAAAATGTGCTATAAACATATAATAGAATATTATTCAGCATTAAAGAGGAATGATTTTCTCACTCATATGACATGGATGAAATTGAAGACATTATGTTGTGTGAAATAAGCCAGACAGAAAAAGACAAATATTCTATGATCTCACTGTTCAGAACTAATTAGAATAATTAAAGAGTTAGCATCTAGAATGTAAGTTACCAGGGGCTGGGTTGGGAGTAAGGAATAGGGGAGTTAATGCTTAATTTGTACCAAATTTCTGTTTTGGTTCATTGTAAAGTTTTGAAAACTGATGATAGCAATAGTAGCACAACATTGTGAGTTCAGAAACATTTTCTTAGCAGATTAAAAATGAGAAGGGGACAAGTCAAAATCCAGGCCAGAGGTCAGCAAACTGTGGCTGGTGGGAGGAAGCCTTACAGAGACCCAATGTCCACAACAAATTGTGTAGAATGCAAAGTCTGACACTTTCAACTCAGCAAGGTACAGGGGTTTACTTTACCTGAGAGGTAATATACTGCTCTCTTTTGTCTCTTCTAAATGAGAAATTAACCTTTATATTAGCAATGGGTACCAGTGCCAGGGATGTAAAGAAGAAATCCTCTGAGTATACATTTGGTCCTTTGTTTCAAATCATCTTAGGAGGGAAGATGTGCCTGAATTAAATAATTTGTTCCATTTTTACCATGTGTGTACCTCAAAGTACAGCACATAAATATTTACAAAGGACTTTAGTTGACATTCTGCACTTTTCTCTGCTACAATGTGCCATGCTAAATTTATTAATGAAGTATCAGAAACACATAAATCAATTATCATTCCCCCAGATTCCCTTAGTGTCAGATGAGGATGGCCCAGTACTCTTAAAATATTGCATAGCACAATACCTCTGTGGACACATAGTTGATATGCATATAAATAAAATCACAAAGGAATGTGTTTTAATTTTTATTTTAGTCTTTAAAAATATAAGGGAGAGACAGACTGGAGGCATAGTTACCTTTCAGTATTAGAGACCTTCATTGGAAAGGGAAGATTATTCAATACACACATAAGGTAAGACCTTTGACAGCTCCTCTAGAACAGCATTTCTAAAAAGGTAGTCTATGGGAGGAGTTTTAGAACCTTCAGAAACAGTACTAAAATTTGATAAAATGGATGCCTTTATATACCAGAATTTTTCCCTAAATAGGTTCATAGTTATTATCAGATTCTCATATCAGTCCCTTTCCAAAACAACTTCTGTGTAATTACTCTAGAAATTTATCAACTCCAAATGTAAAAATACAACTAGAAATCAATGTTTTGGGTTTGTTTGTTGTAAAGTATTGATCTTGAGAATTGTTGGGGCAGTGGTTGGACTTAATTTTTATAGTGATACTGTTTGGGGTTTTCTAAGAGTTTCAATTTCCTGTATGCTTTCCTCGGTCCCGCACCCCAGATAGCTCCCTTATGGTTTGTTTTGTTTAGTTTTTTGCTTGTTGTCTGCTCATTGTCTGTTTTATCTTTAGGAGGTGCCAGGAACTGAACCTGGGACCTCCCATGTGGGAGGGGGTCACTCAACTGCTTGAGCCACATTCACTCCCTGCTCATTTATTTTTGCTCAGTGTCTGTTCATTGTCCTTCTTCTTTAGGAGGCACAGGGAACAAATGGGAGGCAGGTACTCAACTGCTTGAAACACATCAGCTCCCTCCTAAATGCTTTATCTTTTCATTTTCATAGAAATCCATGAGTCTCAACTGGCTATGCTCAAAGAAAGAAAATAACTCTTGGCCAACTAGTACTTAGAAGAATAAAAAAAGAGGAAAATCCTAATGAAACACTCAGTGCAACACTGTACACCATATAAAAGGGAAACTTGAAAGTTCCTTTTTCACAGTTAATGAGTCGTTCCAAACCATACATCAAACCATTTTCAATAAGCACATAGTATAGTTTTCTTAAACAAAAGCTCTTATGTTTTATCTTTCTTTTTGAAGATAAATCATTTATTGTAGCACTGCTTAGTCTTTTTCCTCTTTTATGAAAAACACATAAAACAAATGTCCAGTTTAATTTATTATTGGGAGGCAATGACAACCAAATCCCACGTCAAGAAACAGGGACTTCCCAAGGAGAACTCCCACCCCCACATTCAATGACCCTTGGGTCTAATAATCCCTCTCCCTCCTCATATCAATAGTCACTATAGTGACTTTTAAAATAATTAAAATGTACAGCACCATGCAATGTAGTTTTGCTTATTTTGGAACTTAACTTTAGTTCTATCTGAGTTGTTGCCAGTTGCTGTATTTTATTTTCTCTCATATACTTCTGCTGTACAAATACATCACACTGTGTATCGAGTCTTCTGTTGATGGACATTTGCCTTTTCTGTTTTTGATCACTGCTAACAAGTTTGCAATAAACATTCTGACCCATGTCTTCCAAGGTCATAAGCACCCATTTCTGAAGGAGTTAATATACCTGAGTACTGAACTTCCTGAGTTCAAGTTTACATGACAACAAGCTGTTTTAATGTAGTCTCACCCATTTATACTCTTACCCGGAGTGCAGGGGTCTCCCCATTGGTCCCATCTTTCCCAAGACTTTGTATTGTCAATTTTAGCCAGTTGGGCGTGTGGAGATATGTCACGATTGCTTTAATTCCTGATTCCACCATCACTCAGGAGGTTGAATGGCTTCTTATGAACTTGAGCATTTGTATTTCCCCAATTATTTTGTCTATCTTTCTATTGGACTGTTGAGCCTTTTCTTTAAATATTCTGCATATGAGAATTTTCATGAACTCTAGAGGGCTGACGACAGGGACAAGAAACAAGAAGGGCCATTAGGGTTCCAGAGGGTAACTGCCATCAGGACGGTACGGGAGGGGTGGGGGAGGGGCGCTCTAAGAACCCGGGGGCGCGCGGGGGGCTCTGTGATGAACCTGGAGGGGAGCTGCTGATTGGGCGAGGGGGCCCTTATAAGATGCGGGGTCGCCAAGGCAGCCCCAAATGGGAGCGGGCTGCGAGGGCGCTGGACCCCGTGTGCCTGCCCCTGCCCGCTCACCTGCTGCTGCCCCGCCAGCCTGCTGACCTGCTCACCAGCGCTGGGCGCCCTCCACCTCTGCTCTCTGTATCTCACCCGAAACCTCCCCAGCCCCTCCCAGCCACCTCGTCGCCCCCTTCCCAATTGCCACTCTTCCCCAACCCTCTACCCTCCCTTCCCCACTTCCCTCCCCTCCCTCTTCCTCACCCCTTCCCCCTCCTCCGAGGGCACCATGGGCCCACATAGGCTGCTCCTCTTCAGTCCTGGTCAGTGCTGGGTCAGCCGCACACGAGTGAGAGTGAACACCACTCCCCCACGCCTTCTTCCTTGCCATGGACTGTCAAGGGTTTGAAATGACCGACATCATGCCCACTGCTATCAGGCTGAGTGCTGGGTCCTAAACCCACAGGTTCCACACGTAGGGAAGGTCACTTGATGGCATCAGGAAGCAAGGAAGTCTAGCCTGGTAGGAGTCATGGAGCCGGGCTTGTGCTGTGAGCTCTGTGCCAGTCGGGCATCAGGCTCTGCCAGCTTAGAGTTGGCCCCGCGTGTGCTTCATGTTTCCATGAGTGGGTTGTTCAAGGCTCTGAAAGCTTGGCGGCTGTGGCCCCAGAGTGTCTGTTAAGTGCTGTTACTTCAACTCTGTTAAAAGGTCCAGGGTCCTTGTGAACTCTACTTCCTGGTTTATTTACTGGCTTCTGGAACATCTAGTTTGGAAACCAACTCTCCTAGAGATGCACCTGGGGGCTCCATGTGTGGTTGGCTTGATGGGCGCTTGCAAAGCAGATCAGCAGCCTGCTCAGGTGAGTCCTGGCCAGGAGGCAGATGAGTTACTGTCCTTCCCTCTGTCAAAAGCATCATGGACAGACTGTTGATTTACCCAAAGCAGAAAGTCCCCAGGATTGCCCAAACATAGAGATATCCAGTCCCAGCTCTGCAAGTCTTCACTCTTACTAAAAGCCAGCATCCTCCACCCTCCCCAACCAGAACAAAACTGTCAAGCAAATAGGGACACAGGAGAAACCCCCATAGTGAGAAGCAGGGCCCTTTGGATCTTATGCCCCAGACTCCAAGGGAGGGATCTGGATAGTCCCACTGGTCAGGGACAGCAGTGCAGCTGGGCAGAATGGCCCAAGCCACCCCACTCAAAGAACTATGTTTCTGCACTCAACCAAATTGATGAAGATAGAGACTTCCTTGCCCATAGGCTGCACTTTTCATAGAGCAAATGCTCTCTCCCTCATCCTTGAGCATCTCCTGCATTTCCCACCTCCATCCTTGCTGATAACCATGTCCACCTGCACAGATCCTGACAGCCATCCTAACCACTTGGGGAAGCATGGCCTTCAGGACCATCCAGAAGGCATCTTCAGCTGTGTGTGAAGCCTTCCTTGGTGTGTGTGTGCTGCCAGGAGGCATTTGATTTTGTTGCTCTCCTGCAGGGAACTTGATTACCCAGCTTCCCTCCTGGAAAAGGTCACAGGCTCTGTAAGGGAAGGTACTTGTCCATTGTCCTGTCTCTGGGGTGTTCCTTACAGGGCAAACACACTTATTTATAGGTATCCTGAGAATCACTTATGCAGAATTTGTCCTTTTGAAACAATATTCTACTTGATTTTTCTATTTAAATAAATAATTCCTTGGCAAAGATGGTCTGCAGAGGTAAACCCAAGCATCCCATGGTGGCTGGCAACAAAGATAATAACCATCACTGTTGGCCTTGAGTTCTATGAGATGATGTGTGAGATCTTAAGAATTGTGATGCCACCCTGTTCATAAATGTGAAGTTGACTATGACCCATGGTCTCATTGGCAAAGATGAAACAAAGCTGTATATCTCTTCTGTTTTCATATTGCTCTGATTTTTTCTCCTCTTTCCAGATTCATTAAAATTTTCCTATGGCCCCTCTCATGTTACCACACACTTCAATAAATCAAATTCACCTTCCTTAGCTTTTAAAATGGTTCTTCTTTCTGTGTTTTTGCTTTCACTGTATAGTATTATTTCTTGGAGGTTGAGGCATTCTTGGAAGCACAGCTTCAGAGGCCCCTTTTGGGGAGGCTGATTCTGGAGCCCAGAGAGCTGTCAGTTGTCACAGGAACATCATGACAGTGACAACTCAGACAGCTCACTTTACACATCCCAGCTGAGAGGACCCCAAATGAAAGTAATAGATTTCAGAGTTTTTTTTTTCCTCTCATGAGAGGTAGGGTTTTTTTTGCAATTTTTAACACAAACCAATTTTATTGATACATATTTATAAAGAGTACAACCCACCCAAAGTGTACAGCAGTGGTATTTGGTAGTCATATAGTTGTGCATTCATCATTTCAATCCTTCAATCATTATTAGAGCACTTCCATTATTCCAGTAATAATAATAAACAATAAAAACAGACCAAAAATCTTAGGCTTTCAATCTTTCTGTGCTTCCCCTGCTGTAAACAGCTGTTATTCTTTCTGTTTCTCTAGTTTATTTCTATGTGTATTTTGTAAAAAGTCATACACGCCATATTACCCATGTTCATATTTCACATGAGGTTTCACTGTTACATAGTCCCATGTTACATTTTTAAGTTTTCCCTCTAGTAATATACATGTTCTTAAACTTTCCCCTTTAACCACTCTTATACCCATCTATTAGCACTGCTAGTTACAAACACTATGATGTGCTTTCACAGTTTCTATTCATTTTCAGCAGAGGTTTTAATTTGCATGAAACAGACTTGGTGTGTGAGTGTGAATTATACCATAGATGTGTTTTCTCCTAAGATTCTTATACTATTCCCTTTTTGAAAAATCAATGTTTACCTTTTGTTGTGGTACCTATACATTCCAGAAATTTCCTATTATTTTATCTATGTTCATAGTTGCTTTATTGGCTTAAGAGTATCTTGTAAGTGTAGGCTTATATTACAGTGAAAGAGGAAGGCAAATTCTTTCCTGTGGTTATTTGGAATTGGGTTTCTAACCAGCTTGGATTCTCCTAACTTCAAACTTTATAATGTACCATAATCTACCATACAATAATTCACTGTTTTTCAGATATTCTATCTACTTAATAATTCAGACATTATGTGTCTTTTGTTCAGAATGAAGCTGAATTCTGAAAGAAAACATCAGCTTTTAAAGAAATGTTGGCCTAACAGTCTGCATTTAATTTTCATTGGAATAGCAATTATAACAGTAATCATCCTAGTTATATTAATACATTTATCAGGTGTATCAACTGTACCTATACATTTATTGATATAATTGGTATATTATATCACAATGATGCAACATATTTATATATGCATTTCCTCACCACTAAAATTTTTCTCATTTTTCTGTTGTATAGAATTTTTTTAAAGATTTGTTTTTTTAAATTTCTTTATCCCTTCTTGCTTCATGTTTGCTGTCTGCTCTGTGTCCATTCACTGTGCGTTATTCTGCATCTGCCTGTCTCCCTTTGTTGCATCATCTTGCTGAACCAGCTCTCCATGGGTGTGGGCCAGCATGTGGGCCGTCAGCTCTCTGTGGGCACAGGCATCAGCCCTCTGCTGGTATGGGTGAGCCTGCCTTCACAAAGAGGCCCCAGGAAATGAACCCAGGGCCTCCCATGTGGTAGATGGGAGCTCAATCATTTGAGCCACATCCACGTCCCTGTACAGAATTTTAATTGCCCATTAAACAGATCATATATATTTTTAAACAGATCATGTATATTTTTAAACAGATCATGTATATTTTTAGAGCTTTTCCAACAGATTTACTTCAAGCAGTTTATGAATTTATCAATGAAAAACTAGCCTTCTTGACTAATGTACATTCTTGATTTCTTTTTATTTTTCCAATTATAAATGGATTTGTAGGTTAATAAGTCTAAATCAATTTTTTTGAAAGCCTTTGAATTTTTTTGTTAAGAAATGAAAAACTCTTACATTTTTTATAATTGTTTTTCTATTACTTTATTGATGTACAAGTGATGTATATTAAAAGGCACCTGTGTGATTTGTTTGGTTTTATGTTACTAAATCCATAAAAAACATTTCTACAACCAAAATAGTAACCTTATGAAATATCCCCCGGTTTTTCCTTCAGACCCTTAATAGTCCATCCTGCCATCCACCACAGCTTCCCTGCCAGGTCCTGGACAACCTGCAATCTGCAATCTGCCATTACAGATTAAAATTTATTTTGTAGAATTTTATATAAATGGAATGTGGAGTCGATACTGTTTTGCTTTGTTTGTCTGGGCTCTTATATGCACAATCATTTAAATCTATCCATGATGTTGTGTGTACTGATAGTTTGTTACTTTCATTGCTGAGTTTTATTCCATTTATGGATATAACACAATCTTAATACATTCACTCATAAAAGGCATGGAAAGAGAGTGTTCTACTTAATGGTGCCAAATTCACAATTTCCAACAAGAAAACCAGCCAAGCAGAAAACATGAAGCAACCAATTTCCCATCTTCCCTGAAACAGTGGAATCCACTGGAGGTTTTTGAGGGACATGGTTATCACTTAGATGCTGATTAAAATTCCAATGACTGTTTTCTGTGCCTCTTTCATTGTACAATCTTTGAGGTTCTCATTATGTCAAGTATTGCTATTTCAGCTAGTTGACATCCTACCAGGCAATTTTCTATCTGGACCTGGTTTTTATGGATTTCCATGGAAGCCTGTCAACACTGCTGTCTTCTTGGGAATTATTTTCATTGCTATATTCTTATGGATGAATATTCTAGATGTGAGTATATTAATTTGTAGGTATACTGTAAGTCATGAAAAACCTAGACTTTTTTAGTCACAGAACTTTTATTTCATTTTAGATTACTAATATGAATGCAAACTAATGCTTGAATTTGAAGCTAGCCTGGTTATATAGTTTAAATTTTAAGGTAAACAACTCAGTGAACAAGGCAACGGTATAATCTCAAAGTTAACACTTTCAATAAAAAAAAACTTTCTATTTAAAGTGAAATATTAAGTAGTAGGGAGGCACTTTCATTTACTTTTAATAGAACTCTGAATTCTTATAACCATCCTAGAAAGAAATTTCATATTATATAATGCAATGCCCTAAAAAAATTTATATCTTTTTATTCAGTATGAAATTTACTTTTTTCTTTGTTTTAATTGCAGTTTTGAAAGTTCTAATAAATCCTGAGATAGATATTCATAAATGTATCCCTCTAGTCATATAAAAGGATCTGTTTTTTGATCCATAGAAGTAAGAATTCATTTTACATACCCAAACATTTGTAGCATTATTTTACAAATACAACAAGATGGAATCTGAAGTCCTGCTTCATCTGAGATCAGCCCTAAGGCACATTTAATTGATATTCATAGTTCACTCTTAGGTACTAAAGTGATTTCTGACTCTAGGTCAAAGAAGTACCTTCTTTACATGTGCTTGTTGTACATCCCCTAATTTCCCCCTTGTTTCCCCTGGGTATTTCCTTCAGATGAAGAATTCCATGATTTTCCAGGTTGGACCTTTCTGGATTCATTTTTCACTAGCATTCTAGTGTTTCCATGCTACAGTACAATTCCATTATTTCACAAGTTTTTCAGGCTGGTCTTAGCAGCTAATTATCACTTATAATATTTGAAAGGAGAAATATGTTCTAGGTGGAAAAGAGCTGCTACTTCACCTGGTGTTTCAATGGGTTCCTGCCTAAATTTTATTATACTGTAATTTCAGTGATGTTGTTTGGGAATGATGGGGCTTTTGAAAGAACATTTTGCCCTCTACAGCAGGCATCAGCTGTCATTTTTGTTGTTACTTGTGCATTTTGTCCAGCAGTCCCCACTCTTCTCCTGATTTGACAATTTCTGAATTTTTCTGTAACAATCATATGATCTGGCTTATTGAAATTGTCAATTCAAACAAATATCCAACTCTTAGTAAGTTCTCTAAGATGCTTTCTGGTAATTGAAAGAGGTGTTTCTCAGTCCAAAGGTTTTGCCTCTACTTTTTGCTCATGGGCTTTTAAAACATTTCCTGATTCTGAAACTTGTGTTTCCATTTAGGAGTTGACAAATAAGTGATTTGAGGCGAATGATGCCGTATCATATTTATTCTAAAAATGTCTGTCATTCCTGTTATTAAAAACAAATAGATTTGTACATGTTTAAGAAAGGTGTAGACAAGCTTTAATTCCAAAATAAGGTATTTGCCTTAGTGCTTGTACCAGAACCTGATTTTGAAGTATTACTTATCACTTAAATGAGTTGTTTTTAAAAAAGCTTTTCTATTTTTTTCACAGATAACTCCTGTCAGTTCTGTTTCCTTAGAGAACCCTGAGTAATATAGGATTCATTATTCTAAGCAATCCAATATTAAAATTTCTCTTGGCTATGATTTTGAAGTCTTATCAGGATTTAGAAGATTTTTATCAATAAAATGTTTTGACATTAAATTTAATTTTGTTTACTTTCTTTTAGGTAGAACATAGATTTTATCCAGGTAAGATTTTATCTTATGTCGTCTATGCAGTGTTTTCTCGATATTGGTACTTGATGTGGGTTCTAATTCTGTTAGAAAAAGATTCAGTAATTTCTGATGCCTGGTGTCTTGATAACTTGGAAAAATTTAGAATTAATGGCTTGCTGGCCTGAATGAAGGAGAAGATAGCAATACAATCAACAGAGAAAGGAGATTGAGAGGAGCAACAGACTGTGGGATTTGGGAGAAGAGGAGTTTGATTTAGTGTAGAAATTCTTAGGGAGCATTGATGATGATCTCAGATTTGGGGTCGGTGATTTCTGACACAACCTGGCTTTACAGACAATGTAAAAATGAGACACTGTAGGTGTGTATCAAGAAACATAAGGCTCAGAGAAGACTCCAAATATTGCTGGGCAAATTAAGTCTCTAATAGGCATTTAAGCCAGATGTCATGAAGGTTAAGGTGAAGGAGCCATTAATTCCAGAGGAGCATGAGTAGAAATAAGCATGATGCAAAATGGGGATAATGAGGCCATACATGCATCGTATGTATTTCTTGATGCTTGATGTTTCTTCAAGAAATAGTGTTTCTTGAAATCCATGGCCTCAGTATGTTATGTATTAGGGTCAGATGAGAGAATTCAGTGCCAGTCAGGGAAGTCTGAAATCCTAAGTCCTGTTCTAGATACCAGATCATGTATCTTTGTTCCTAATAATTAGGGTAGTTCCATTTTATTCATTTCTCCTAATTTTCTTATGGGCAGGTCTATGTCGAGAAGATAAAATATCTGAGACTTTGAAGTACTGCATGGAGGAAAACAAAATACTCATAAAAAAGTATCAGATTATGAAGAGAAGGTATAAAGAACTTTTAATTTTTCCAGGTTTCATCTTGAATTCTTTCCATGCATCTTCTGATTCCATTATTATTGGATAATTTCTTTCATTAGAGTGTCCTAGGTCACAATATTCTATAAACAGCCTAAATCTGAAGCCAGTGTCATATGTGTATATGCTCTTTAGTTTTGTTCGGGCTTACTCACTTGGGGCTAGGTTTGAATACCACTGTAATTTATATTTTTAGCTCTAAGTCCCTTATCACATTTTTGTGTAGATCACTGAAGTAAAGAATTATGTTGAAGAAGTCAACAAATGAAATAAAATTCTCTCAGATAAAGCAAATAAATTTAAGGTAAAAATGCCACCTCTATCTTGGATTACATTTTAAAAATAGAAGTAAAACTAATGAGTAATCATTACTGACTTCAATATGCTTTGTGTAGGATAACAATAAAACACCCAGGGGAATGAACAAAATCCTGATTGATGTAATTTGAAGCATACAAATTCCATTGGACTTTGAAGGAGGTTAGAATAGCAAGGATCAAGCCTTGGTAAAAGTTTTGTTTCTAATTTGCCATGATTTGGGTTTTGACTTTTTTTGTACATTGGGTGCCATATAGCTCTTTATCAGTTTTTAAGTAAATCCTGAATTATCAACATCACAATGTGAACTGAGTGCCCAATGCCCAATAATTGTGCTCTGGAACCTAGGTTGCTTTTTGAGAAGAAATTCTCACTTAGTAGAAATGCTCTGACATTGGAAGGTAAAGAATGGATTCTGGTTTTCTGGATCAGGCCCCTCTCCTCAGGCTCCCAACCAAGTTCACAAGTCCATTTCCACACACACAGTACACAAATGTTCTATCCTTTACAGGATCTATAAAAGACCTGGAAGATGACTGTGATTCTTTGCAGTCTAAGAAAGATGCATTGGACGAGTAGAACAAAGTGCTGAGAATGAAAATAGAAGGCTCCAGGAACTGCATGACCAGAAAAAATGGACACACAAATGTAAGATACTCCTGAGTTCACTGCTTCAAATAGTGCTCTATGAAAGAATGTGTGGTAGAGTAGATAACTGTCATTTTTGAGGAAAAGCAATGCCATATATTTGCCATATTTATATTACAAAATTGTCTTTCTTTCTCCCTTGATTCCATAATCTATACTGTTCTTCCATCCTAACTGTTACCAGGGATTCTCATCTCTAATTTGTTTTGAGGAAGAATATTCAGGTACCATGAGTTTCTGCTGCTCAGCTGCCTCTGCCATTTTGTTTTTTTTTTTTTAAGATTTATTTATTTCTCCCCTTCCCCCACCCCAGTTGTCTGTTCTGTTTGTCTATTTGCTGCATGTTCTTCTTTGTCTGCTTCTTTGTTGTCAGTGGCATGGGATCTGTGTTTCTTTTTGTTGTGTCAAATTGTGTCAGCTCTCTATGTGTGCGGTGCTATTCCTGGGCAGGCTGCACTTTCTTTCACACTGGGCAGCTCTCCTTATGGGTTGCATTCCTTGTGCATGAGGCTCCCCTATGTGGGGGACACCCCTATGTGGCACAGCACTCCTTGCACACATCGGCACTACACATGGGCCTGCTGCACATGGGTCAAGGAGGCCCAGGGTTTGAACTGTGGACTGCCCATGTGGTAGACGGGTGCCCTAACAACTGGGCCAAGTCTGCTTGGCCTCTGCCTTTTTGGGAATGCATGCTCTTTCTATGATCCACCAAGCTAATTCACCTTGCTTTCTCTGTGACCAAGTTACCTAACTGGGATTTATCTTCCCTTTGCTGTCCTGGCTCTCCACAATCTTGAGTGATTGGTGTGAAATGGTTGTAGTAGCATAAAGTCTTTAAGACCCTGTAGAGAATCTTTTTAGCTATCAATAGAGCCATGCATTTCAGATTTAGTAGATGACAAATATACTGAACAAACATTGCATAATGTCAGAAGTGAGCTGGTAGGAGTTATAAACATACAAAGACATCTTTGCAGAGTATGCTCGGGTAATTCATTAGGCTGTGGAAATATATGTGGCATTTGTGGAGTTAGGTAACTTTAAAAATATACAACTTTATAGTGTATTTTGACTTCTCAATCCACAAAATAATTACCTTGCAATTGGACTTTCTGCTTCCATTGCTGTTTGTATCTACTCATGTTCTTTGTATCTTCTGGGCATATGGCCATCTCTGAGCAGTTTAGCATTTACTCACTGCTCAGGCCCCTACTGCATGATGCCATTGAACACCAAAATCAGACAACTCACTTTGCCCCTTTTCTCTGCTCACCAAGAAATTGCTTTTTTTTCTATCCAAAAATTTTTTTTGGTTCATGCTTAATGTCTGGCCTTCTTGATAAACACATGTCTCATTGCAGTATTTGTTTTTAGGAACTAATCTCTGCCACCAATAATTACCTAAAGGACACTTGTTTTCCTTCAGGGAATGGATTCAGCTCCTCCAGCATCTGGTCCATTTCATCTGCTGTGTTGTGGCTGCCCTACTCTCTCTCCCAATGCTGTATCCTTACCTCATCATCTTTCTTGCCCCACTCTCCTAAGTGCTTTTTACCCAATTTCCTGTCCTTCTCACTTCTTCCAAACATCAATCCATCCTCTCCACAGCTGCCAGAGGGAACTTTCTGGCCACCCCCTAAGTGTGTCATTCCCTGATATAGTCTATGGAGGGTGCTCCTTGTACTGCACGGTCAGTCCCAGTTCCTCAGCAAATCACAGGTTGCACACCCTCACCTGGTCGCAGGTGCCACCCCAGCACTTCTCCTGAAGCTCCCTCCCAGAAGCACTGAGCTGCAGCCTATCTGCCCCACTTCCTCGGGTCACCAGAAGCCTTTGTGCCTTTGCATCTGCTGTTTCCTCTAGAGTAAAAATGCCTGCTTACATTCTTTGTACCCGACAACCTCCTGCCAACTCAGGTCTTTCTTCTCAAGTCCTTTCTGGAGAAAGGTGGTGCACAAATAGGCAGATAAGAGTCTGGCAGCTCATAGTTTCATATCTAAAGTAACCTCTGAGTATGTGTGGTCCAAATCAGACACCAAGCACAGGACCAACCTTCCAGGGTTCTATATCTGCCTTCAGTGTGGTCAATTCTGCTGGTAAAACCCTCCATTGAGTTCTTAATTCCAGTTACTTCATTTTTCATTCTCTGACAAAATTCATAATCTTGATTTGTAATTTCTTGAACATAGAGACAGTTAAAGTTTGTGTGATGACTTTGCTATCTGGATCCCTCTGAGAAGGCAGGCTTCTATTGTATTTTGGTTTTTGTCACATCACAGTGCCTTGTCCTGTCCATTGTCTGGTCATTTTTAACTGAGTTCCAGACACTGAGTTAAAAATTCAGTGAAGCTGAAGCCTAGGAAGGTATTACCTTACTCAAGAAAGGAGTGGAGTTGATTTCTTATAGCTGACAGGGGACACTAGCAGTCCTAGAGCCTCTTGATTGAGTCAGTTGAGATCATTCACAAGGGTTTAGTCCCTGCAACAGCCGATGGACTTCCTGCCAGCCGTGACTCCACATGTAGCTTTCAGACCCCCAAACAGCCAGGGGTTTTATTAGGTGTGACCTCACCTCAGTGGCAGACCCTGCCCTCCACCCTTCTTCCTCCTAGCACATGCACACATGGAAACTGCTGAACTTGGTTGTGTCTTCTTGAATTCACCAGTGAGCCTAGGGGACAGGGCTCCAAGGGTCAGGCTGACTTTATTCCTGGGTTTCTTTCTCTGCCTGGGTCTTGGCTTCATGATTCTTTACTGCCTTCTTAGCTCTGTGGTGCACTCACTCACATACTTCACATTTCACGATTCTTGTTCTGGGAGGGGGAGAGCAGGGGCTTCAGATCCATCAATCCATGGCCTGAAGCCACCTCTCCCTGATCTCCCCTCAAGACTCAGGCTCTGTGCCATCCCTTCCCAAGCCCCAGCAGGGATTGCTCTGTCCACACTGGTACCTTACAGGCATGACCCTGTGAGCCCCTTTAGCCCCTCCATACCTTCCAACTTCACATGGTCCACATTACCTTGTAGCCCCCGCAGAGAACATTTGCTGGAACATTGACTGGGTAGCTGGAAATGAATGCATAAGCCTTGCATTCTCTCTAGGGTGTTACTGTCCCTGATTCACAGAGCTCTTTATTTTGCTTCTCAACCATAGAAAACCAAATGTTGAGTTGAATACCTTTTTAAAAATATATAACTTTATTATAGAAATTATGAACTTATAAAGCAATCATGCACATGTATAGAATTCCCATATAACACCCCTTCATCAGCACACTACACTGTGGTGGAACATTTGTTACAGATTGTGAGATAATATCGTCAGACTATTACCACCATGGCCCATAGCACACATTTGGCATACTTTTTCCATTACCCGCCACCCCCCAGTATCAACACAGTACATCTTTGGCACTGATGCAAGAATATTGCAGTATTGTTGTTAAGCACTGTCCATAGGTGACACCCATTGTATTTTTCCTAGGCTTCTCCAAATTCCCACCACCCTGCAATAGTGACAGATATCCATTTCAGTTCAAGAGAAGCACATTCTTGCATTTGTACTATTAAACACAGTTCTCATCCATCTCTGGGTTCACTGTTATTCAGTCCTGTTGGAGAAAATGTGGCTCTTACTGGGACATGGAGACTGATTGACCATAAGCAAAGAATTTATTTATTGAGAAGCTCTCCCAATTGAGGGGGTCTGAAGAACAGACTTCAGCCCATTTCTGGAAGGAGGGGATTTGATTTTATACAGAATTTTCCTAGGTGGGGAAATGATAGTAAGTGGGAGGGGGGTTGAGGGCCTGAGAGAGGTAGTGGGAGGGGGTTGAGGGAGTTTGTGGCTTCTTGGAATGCTGCAGGAGCAGATGTTTCTTTTGATCCTGTAAGGTTTTAAAGGGTTTGTAAATAGTGCAGGTTTCTGTCTCCATCTCCCTCTGATACACAGGTAGAGGTAGTAAAGATCTCCATCTCCCTTTGATATGCAGATGGTGATGATCTCTATCTCCCTTTACTCCTATCTCTATGGAGTTCCTTTGTTTAACCTGTGGGAAAGTGCCACATGGGTGAGGGGCTTTACCTTTTTCCCAAGGCGTATCAGGGGAAACTGAGGTACAGCTTAATTATTGCAAACCTCTAAAATTCCTCTTTGTTTATATATATATATATATATATATATATATATATATATATATATATATATATATATATATAGGGGAGCTGGATATTGGGGTATGAGGTACTGGGCAGAATGGGAGGGTGGGGGGATTTGGGTTCTGTCTGGCTACTTCCTGCTGTCAAGGGGTGGAGGAAAGAAGCTTTTTTCCACCCTGTACAGAGGACTGTGGTTTCACATCCCACGGGGGTTGATGTAGTTCACACAGCAGAAAGACACCGTTTACATATTCCTGGGTTATTGACTGTATGATTTGGTGTATGAATTGGACAAGAAGCTGTAAGAGACAAGGACCAAAAAGGGGCAGCAGCAATACTGTTAATAATGATGGTATAATAGGTAAAATGATTGATTTTATGGGTGAAGAAAAATAAGACAGGAATGAGGATAGCCTTGACTGATTTCCATAGTTGTTATTTTGAGTATTCTGAATGATTTCTAAATATTTCTTAAGACTTCTAAGATTTTTTTATCTGACCAATTCTGTTAATGTAAAAATAAGTTTCATTTATGATTGCACAGGTGCCTAGTACATCCTGTTGGATTAGGGACAGGGGTGGAAGTTTGGTGTTATTTGTTATCTGTTTTTAGGGCAGGGGAGGCCTGAAATTCCCAACTCATTTTGATATCGCGATGGCTTGCTCGGTCAGTAGAGGTGGGGTCTGGCTGCGGACGAGGGGTCGGTCCCACTTGGGATGAGGGGTCAGTCCCGCTTGGGACGAGGGGTTGGTCCCACTTGGGACGAGGGGTTGGTCCAGCAGCAGATGAGGGGTCGGTCTCCCAGGGGTTGCGCGGTTCGGCTGACGGGGTCGCCCGGCGAAGCCAGCAATGAGGGGGTCACCCGGAGAAGCAGGCGATGAACTGGGGACAAGGGAGGCCAGGCCCTTGTCGGGGGCTCTCAGGACTGGAAGATGCATGGCAGAAGAACTACCGCGGAGATGAGGTAAACATGCAAGTCCAACTTTATTGAGGGAGAGGCAACAGTTTTATAGGGGCTGGGGAAGGCTGATTGGTCGAAGCCACGCCCTGTTCTGATTGGTTGCCGGAGAAAGGTCAGTGGGAGGTACTGGACGGGGGAGGGGTGGTGATTAGGGATTGGCTGTTGCTGTTGCTGGGGGAAGTGGCAGGGTTTAGTGATTGGTGGCTGCTGTTGCTGGGGTAGAGGGCAGACTTGAGTTTCCCACCCACGCCTGGCTGTTGCTGCTGTCAGGGGGAGGGAAAAGGGCAGACTGGATTTTTCTGCCCTGCGCCTGCGCAGGGAGAAAGAAGAAGAAGGGTGCCGCCCCACAAGGCATCGTGTGGTGCCATCCGGGAGGAGGGGCGGCCGCGGAAGCATGGCTGCCGAGAAGGGGAGACCCGAGGGCACTCTGCGCCCATGCCGAGCTTCCTTCAGGGGTGGCAGTGGGCCCGACCAACCACCCTATTATGGGGGCAGCGGCTTGGCCTGCCGCGGCTGCTCCCCCACCAGGCCAGCAAACCACACTTCAGCCCAAGGGGTGACTGCAGATATGGTTGGGTGGAGAGGAAGAGCAGGAAGGTGTTGTGGAATTTAGTTAGTTTTTCTTTTTGTGCTGAGGTGTTTTGGCTTCTGGCTCAGCTGCTGGCACTATATTTTTGCAGCAAGAGAAGATCGTGTACATGATCATGTGTGACATCTTGGATGGTTGTCTGGATAAACTGAGTTATTGCATGGAAGATGTGTGGACCTGCTGATAGGAGGAGAATGAGTTATAATTGTGGTAAGGATAGGAATTAATCAGGAAATTTAGGGTTGGTTGTGAGGTTATCGCCTCCCTGAGTCCAAGGAAAAGGAATAAGAAGATTATACATTCAGCATTAAACAATGGCATTAATGGTTGATAGGAAATTACATGATTTGATGCACTTATACACTTAAGAATTTTAGCTGGAATAGGAGACTTTAGATTATTAACCATGGTTTTATAACAGTGTTTTTGAGTGATTTTTTAATGGATTTAAGATTTTTAACCAGCACAGCTGCATAGACCAGTATGGTGATCAAAATGACCACATTTTTCTCAGTTTATACAGTTTGAAGCTAGGCAACAACAAATTATTACTACTTCCCTTTTTGGGATTGGAGCAGCTGGCACTTTAATTTGTAATTTAGACTTAGTCCATTGCTGTAAGAATTCATCTACAAGGTTACATGAGTTCCATTGCAGTGACTGCAGCACGGAAAGCATACCTTGTCCCTTCTGAGAGAGAGAGGGAACCAATGTTATCCACTTGCCATTGTGCTACTGGAGTCTGTGCTTGGCCAATATGTTTCATCCAGTGAGGTAATTACACAGTCATTGGAGTGAGCACGATGGACACTCGTGGGTGATGCTCATGAGCTGCTGGTGAGTGACAGGCAGTTGGAACCACTGGACTAGGCACCACCAGGTCTGGAATCCATGATGTTTGCCTTTTTGGTGGAGCCAATCTGCTGCTTTTTGGGTTTCAGTAGTATGACTCTGGATTTTTTTTTTTAAGATTTATTTATTTATTTTATTTCTCTCCCCTTCCCCCCCCACCCCAGTTGTCTGTTCTCTGTGTCTTTTTACTGTGTGTTCTTCTTTGTCCACTTCTGTTGCTGTCAGCGGCATGGGAATCTGTGTCTCTTTTTGTTGCATCATCTTGTTGTGTCAGCTCTCCTTGTGTGCGGCACTATTCCTGGGCAGGCTGCACTTTCTTTTGTGCTGGGCGGCTCTCCTTATGAGATGCACTCCTTGTGTGTGGGGCTCCCCTATGCGGGGGACACCCCTGTGTGGCACGGCACTCCTTGTGCACATCAGCACTGTGCATGGGCCAGCTGCACATGGGTCAAGGAGGCCTGGGGTTTGAACCACGGACCTCCCATGTAGTAGATGGATGCCCTAACCACTGGACCAAGTCTGCTTCCTGGCTCTGGGTCTTCTTGAGAACATCTGCCTTAACAGTTCCAAGAGAGATGTTAGAGGAGGGGACAGGGACATGATAGAGATTTACCTGTCAGTACTGGCAGGTGTTCCAGATGTTCTTCCACAGATTTCTCTTTTTTATAGAGGACAGCTTAAGACAGTTCATTGTTCTTGTTTTGCACTTTGGTTTTTTCTTGCAATTGTGACTAAAACTGAAGTCGTATTTGTTTAGGAAGTTGCCTTTGCCACAAACCCCACCCAAAGCCAATATTGGTACTGGCTACATCCAATTTACAGGGTAAATTAAGATCCACTCCCTTACTGCTTGAGCTTGTGTTATTGTTTTAAAAGCAGCCTGCTGGGCAGGCTGAAATTTCCATGCACAACTTTTTCTGATTAGCATGTATAATAGTTTTAATATCTGAGTTAAATGAGGGATGAAGGGTTTTCAGTATCCCAATAATATGAGAAAACATTATACTTTATCAGTTACAACAGAGGGTATAGTTTTTTGTTTTACTTAACTAAACACTATTTAAGAATGTGATAGTCAGGACTTTATAGCTTGTCCTAATTGTTTACCTATCTCAGGCTCTTAAGATAAACCAGTTGTTTTATTTTAGGACAAAATTATTATCTTTTTCCTTAACAATAAAATACATTGTATATACTTTACATACATAAGTTATTAAAATGATTTTGGAAACTGTTTTAAAGCAAATTTTTACAACATGCAACTATCATGATTAAATTAGTTAGCAGGTATTTTATTTTAACAATGCAGAAAAACTTTTCTCATTATTTTATGATAACTTAAGATTCCCAATGAAATTAAAATGATTTTTCCTATTACAACTGTAATATGCAGATTGAGGTGACTTTTAATTATCAATTCAGTTTCTGTTTGAGGATGACTTTTTATAATTAGGTATTTGAATATTTCATTTTAAGCAATGCTTTATGAACTTTTTGTAATTATTCATAACTGCATAGAGTATATTTACTTCATTTCATTTCAAACTCTGCCTTCACAGAACACAATTCCTTATTCAGTGCTATCACAATACTTCTACAACTTGCCACGTGCATTCAAGTTTTGTCTTACATACTTTCATTCTGGTTTTATGAAAACCAGCCAACTTATCTTAGGACAAAACACACTTTCTTGACCAAACTTATTAAATTTCATTCAACACTCTTACAAACTTTTCAGTTCTTTCAATACCTTACATTTCATTCTGTGAAGAAAAATAAACTTCATTTTAATTCAGGCAAGAACCACTTTTAGGAAGAGATTTGTAGCAATTTTATCAGTCAAGACTTAGAATTTTTATCAGTTATACTTACTTATTAATATAAGCACTTGTTTAATTTTTGACCATTTGAATAGCACTCTTGTAGGAATTAATATTACCATCCAGAGCTATTAAAATATATGCTGGCAGTGAACAAACAGACAAATACAAACAAAGTTAGAGCACACGGACAGAAACATAAAGTTCATTAATTTGACTCATAATTTTTTATTGCTTTGGTATGGTTATTTTACTGCCTTAAGATTTTTTGTAATCAGTGTTGCTTGTAATATGTAACTTTGTTTTTGGAAACACATTTACTAGTAATCAGCAACAGTTAGGAATATTTAGCATGGTGAATGCAGTTAAACTTTAATTTAACAGTTAAGATAGACCTTTAGCACACATAGTTTAGATTATTGTTTTTTAGGAATATACTTAGACTTCAGAGTCAGCTGAAAGCTTACTTGTAAGAGGTAAAGCAATCATAGGTTAAGGAAGATTATTAGGGGTAGCTGGGTATTGGTACAGAGGAGTAGGATCTGAGAGGGGTTTGATTTGGGAGAGATCAGATTGAGAAAAGGATGTGCTTTCTGCCTCAGCCACTTCCTGGAGAGGGTAGATGGGAGCTGGGGAAGGAGCCTGGAGAGTGGGGAGTTGGGCTTGAGAGTGGTGGTGGGTGGGAAGAAGGGAAAAGGTTTATAGGAGATGTGGGGACACTGGAGGAGGATGGAGTAAGTTGGGGTGCTGATGAGGCAAATGGCAGTAGAGGAGGAAAGTGATTGGAGAGATCTGAGTTGGAAGAAGGGTTTTCTGTGTACAGAAGGCAAGGAGGGGTGGGGAGAGGAATCGAGCTCCAGCTCCAGTTCCTATATGAGGAGGGGAGAGAGTTGGGGTGGAAGGCAGTGAGGACCAGAGGGGGAAGAGGAGAAGTTAGTGGATGTGATGTCTGAGGAATATATGGAGGAAGTGCAGGGGGAGTCTGATCAGCTGGGGGATTTGAGGGGCAGAAAGGAGGAAGAAGAAAGCATTCAAAGAGGTTTTTGGTGTAAAACATGAACAAGATACAAAGATGAGAGAAAGCCTGAGTGTAAGGAATCTCACATGTCTACCACTGCTCTGGATAAAGTTTTTTAAGTTTTGTAGAACTTGGGAATTAAAAGTGCATTGATTTTCATTGTCCATTTGGTATTGCAGCCCACAGAGGTTGAATAGAAAATGATTTTTTTAGGTCTGATATCTCCCTTCTGGGTACAGAGTTTTAAGGTTATAAAGGAAAAAACCCAGAAGTGTGGATTTTTGGGAGGCTGAACTTGAATTCCCCATTTTAAGTAGCTTGGGTGAGACTAAGGATTCTGAGTGAGACAGGTGTCCCCAAATCAGTCAGATATCTCCAAGGAAATGGGAAACAGCTCTTGGAGCCAGACATCTCTGGGGCCAAGGGGTTTCTTCCCACAAGGATGCAGGCATACCACCCACTGTGGCCCTTGGGGAATTGTGAGGATCCTGACCTAGCACTAGGTTTTCCCAGTGGGTGGTCCTAGACAACAGAAAAGGAGAGAGAGAGAGAGAGAGAGAGAGAGAGAGAGAGAGAGAGAGAGAGAGAGAGAGAGAGGATCCTCCAGTGGAGAAATCCTTAACTCACCCAGCTGAGATTTGATGTCTGGTGTTGGGTCCGCATTCAGCCATGGCAGATGGGGGAGATTCCTTACTAGTCAATCAGTCTCAACATGATCCCAGTCTTGGGTTTTGGCACCATATGCTGGAGAAAATATGGCTCTTACTGCAACACAGAGACTGATTGACCATGAGCAAAGAATTTATTTATTGAGAAGCTCTCCCAATGGAGGGCGTCTGAAGATCAGACTTCAGCCCCACCACTAGCATGGTGGGGGTCTGAAGAGAGACTTCAGCCCACTTCTGGAAGGAGGGGACTTGAATTTATACAGAACTTTCCTAGGTGGGGAAATGATAGTGTTGTGGGACTTGAGAGAGGATCAATTATTTGTGTATAGAAAGGCCAGGACTCAGGAATGATTTTGAGAAGGAAACATGATTTATTGATGGCTGGCCAGATTTGGGAGCTTTCTGTTTCAAACCTGAGCCTCAGACAAGATTTTCAAGTTCCTTTTATACAGGGTAAGGGCTAAATCATTCTTTGTTTTAGTGCTCAATAGGTTTGAATTAGCATATATCTTCCACATCCTAGGTAAGCTTTTAGCATGGACTTCATACATTCTAGATAAGCTTTTAGCACATTTGGTTTGCATTTTCCCTGAATATTTAAAGTTTGTAGAATTTGCATTGCTAAACTGTTTCTCTGGGACTGGAGTCATTGCCATGGTCATCAAGGGAAGGCCTGTGGCCTCTTACTGTCCCACACCCACAAGTCAGGACAAAGACTGCTTAGGTTATCTATGAAGTGATGAATAGCCTCCCACCCATAGCCCACATCATTTCCCGCCTTATGCCAAAGCTTAACTTGCTAAGCTTTGGCATAATTATTGTTGGAGCTATGAGATAGGTGGCTGTTGGTTGTTTTTGATTGATTACTTATCAATTTTCAGTGTAGCATCCAGGATCTTGTTTTGAGAAGTTTTCATCCTGGGCAGCAGATTGAACCCCCTGAAGTCATCCCAGGGCTGTTGGTGCTCATGGATTTCCAGTCAGGCTCCAGATCCATCTATTAATTTTATTTTACCCTTAAATAGTTTATACCTTAAATCTTAAAGGGGTGCTGAAGGGAGATGATTTCTTTTCTGTAACTGCTTCCTGCTGGCCATGGGCTGTAGTCATTGTCTAACAAGGTGTAAAATTTTATATTAACTGGAGGAAGATGGATCTGGCATTCTGTATGAAGCTGGATGAAGTTTTCATATGGTTAATAAGATGTTCACTCTGAAAGAAACAAACTTAATTAAAATTTTAGAATACCTGTTTTAAAAGAGGACATTGGATTACAGAGGCAGACAAGGTTAGGTGCCTATAAAGATGGCACCTCCTTTTAAAAGCTGGTGGGAACAGTATATATATATATATATATTTTAAGTTATTTTCAGGGAGGCATTTCAACAGACACTAAGCTTTGTTTTGAAGATGAATTTCAGGCTGTTTAATGATTGGCACTCATGTTCTCTGTCAGATGCTCCTGGTTAACTGGCACTCTTTGGGCAGTTGGTTTCATTCAGGATTAGTGCACCAAGTTGGAAATTTTTTAGTTTTTAGCTGTGGGAGTGATCAGAACTACAGAATAAAGGTTTTTTACATTTTGGTTTTAATTGTACAATTTCTGGTAATTTTGACTGTTTAATAGGTGACCCATTGTTAGCAAGCAAGCCTCATTTTTGCTACACAGTAGAGTACAGTAGAATAGTAAGTAGACAGAGCCTGGCCAAGACTGCCACTTTATTCTATAGACATGTTTATTAACTGTTTAGAAAATGACTTTATCAGGAATTTCACATGTCTAATATACTTTTGTACTTGATCCAAAAGAGAAAAGATAATGTCGTAATTATTAGGCATATAATTAGTACAGGATAAAAATACAGCACTTAATATGAATTAATGTATTACTTAATGCATACAGATTCAGAGTTGCAATTAATAGTTTTAAGTTGTTCAGGTTTGTAACACTTTACATGTTTCTTTCCATGGGAGCATACCAGAATGCCAATTGCATTTAAGTTTTACTTACAGTATCCTGGTAATCATGACTCCACTTAGCTTGCTTTTCACACAGTGAGCAAGTCACAGCATTGTTGATCCTAGAGAGTTTCCAGTATTCTGCTAGCCTGGTGCATAGCACTCTCTGGCACTGTGGAACAGTGCCAGTCTGGAGGTGATATCCATTGTACACTTGGCTGTACTGAGTTATCATTGGCTGCTGCAGGAGCTTGAAATTGCAATGTAGTTTCCATTGACTTCAGGAGCAGAACATAGCAAATATTTCTCTTTGAGGGGTCAGTGACCAGCCTAGCCAATAACTCACATGGAGAGGCAACCTGAAATGTATTCAAGACCTGGTTTGAATGCATAAGAGAGTTCAACAATGTTAAAGTTTATTTCTTGTTTTTATATATATTTTTAAAACATTTTAATTCAACACATCATATATCAAGTGACTTTGTTTACTTATACAATTTTTTTTTACCACAGAGATAATAGTAGGTATTTTACTTTAGTAATGGAGGGAAAAAAAACAACTATTTTTCATTGTTAAAATGAAAATGGAAGATTTCTAGTGTTGTAGAATTTGAGAGAGGTTCAATTATTTGTGTATAGAAAGTCCAGGACTGAGGAATGATTTTGAGAAGGAAAAATGGTTTATTGATGGCTGGCCAGACTTAGGAGCTTTCTGTTTCAAACCCGAGCCCTGAACAAGAATTTTGAGTTCCTTTTGTACAGAGGAAGGGTTAAATCATTCTTTGTTTCAGTGCTCAATAGGTTTGATTTAGCATATATCTTCTACCTCCTAGGTAAGCTTTTAGCTTGGACTTCATACATTCTAGATAAGCTTTTCACACATTTGGTTTGCCTTTTCCCTGAATATTTAAAGTTTATAGAGTTTGCATTGATAAACTGTTTCCTGGGACAGGAGTTGTTGCCATGGTTACCAAGGGCAGGGCTGCAGCCTCTCACCATCCCACACCCACAAGTCAGGACAGACAGCTTAGGTTAAGGTTATCTCTGTAGAGACAAGGAGCCTCCCACCCATAGCCCACATCACTAGTAGAATCAAGATAACTTTTCATTACTATTTACTTAAATATGCACTTTTCACTGGCTTCAGACAGGTTTTATTATCACAAAATTATTCTTTGCTACCAATCCTAATCCAGGTTTTTAGTTAATAATGACTTTTAGAACTAGAACCATTTAAACATTTTCAGTTTGGAAAATGTTTTTACAACCATTTTATAATTGAGCCCAACCACATAGACTAGTTACTTTACATTTAAATAAACTCATTAAATTACAATTCTTAACCAAAGACGTTTACTTTATTTCTTTAAGAGAGCATATCTACAATTTTTCTTCTTTAGCTTAATTTCATTAACATGAACTTACAATTTTCATTACTCCAAGGATTTTGTAATATAATGCTAATTTACTTACTGGGTAATATATAAACTATGGGAGATTACACTCAAGCTAAATAAAATTGAAACCAGTATAATTTATGCAGTTCTCTTTTTTTTTCTTTACAGGAAGCTAAAACTTTTTTTCTTTGCTTATGTTCTGAATAATGTTTAAAAGCATACTGACTACCAGCTTCCAAAACACATTATAATCACAGAATCCAGGAAAGATCTCTCCATAGCTTTTATGGACTTTTCTTTACTTACTGAAATTTGGCAACAGAACCACTAACCACTCCCTTTAAAGGCTGTTAAAAGATTTAAACTGGGAAATTGCAGGGAAAACTGATTGATTTTTAATTTTATCTGCCACACCTAGTTTCACCCTCAAAGCTCTTGCAAAGAGAAGGCTCTTTCCCAATAGTTCCTATAATCAGATTTCTATATGACATTTCCATCCTGCTTAGTTTAATTTGGGTTCCAGGAATATTTATTCACATATATAACTGCATATTTAATTTTTAACAATTTGAATAGAGCTCTTTTAAGAATTTTTGTTTGTTAATTTGATATTATCATCCTGATGTATGAAGACATACACTGAGCAAATGGGCAGACACAAATAGAGTTAGACACAGAAACACAACTCATAGAGGTTACCTATAATTTGCATTATTTTATATACTGTTTAGCTTAATTTGGGTTCCAGAAATATATATTACTTATATAACTGCATATTTAACCTCAACAATTTGAGCAAATAGGCAGACATGAATAGTTTGACACAAAAATATAACTTAGTCACTTAAAACTTTTATTTTTACAAAATAAGTGTGACTGTAAAACATTTCAAAGACTTTTGAACCTTTTTCTTAATTTGCACTATGACCGTGCAGTTTTACACAAGAATTTTGTTTCTTAACTAATGGCATATAACTAAAATATTCCCAATGTGTTAACACAGTTCTCTTTTGTTTCAGAACTTTATATTTTACTTTGTATTTAGCAGAATTTTGGATGAGCAAAAAGACTAATTCTATGTGTATTTACCAAGGCAATTGAAGCCTCAGGGAGACTGGTTTTTCTCACCAATTGCCACTCATAGAAACACTGACAGTCAAGGCAGGAGATGTCTTTTATTTTTCTTCCCAATCCTTGGTGATAATAAAACTCCAGTGGTCGTTCAACTCTGAGGGCTAAGAATTTCACCAGGCAGGGATTTAGTCACACCTGGAATCTAATACCAGTAGGACCACAGACAGGGATGTTCCAGTTCTTCCCTGGACTGTAGAGGCAGAAGCTGTTATGAAATAACCATAGGCAAAGGCAAGGGGTGAAGCTAGACTTGAAGTAACCATAAACCAAGGTAAGGTTAGTTTAGAATTTACACTTACAATAATATTTTCAGGCTAAATTCACCCAGTTATAATTTCTGTTATTATTTTTCTGCTGTTTTACATTATAAATGCATCTACAAATGATCTTAACTCTTAGTTACAGTTTTCATTAAGTTTTAACCTTAAGGTCAATTGGATACTTTTATTAATTAAGCTAGAAGAATATTATTAGTAACAATCCTGTGAAGTGCTGCCTTTTCCTAGTACTGGAACAAATATTCATTTGTGAGTTATGCATTTAATTCACTAGCGAGAGTGTATTGGCATTTAAAGATTCCTTTTTTTCCTTTATTTTTTTTTTAAGATTTATTTATTTATTTCCCCTTCCCCCCCACCCCACCCCGGTTGTCTGTTCTCTGCATTTTTCTTCTTTGTCCGCTCCTGTTGTTGTCAGTGGCATATGAATCTGTGTTTCTTTTTGTTGCGTCATCTTGTTGTGTCAGCTCTCTATGTGTGCAGCACCATTCTTAGCAGGCTGCACGTTCTTTCGTGCTGGGCAGCTCTCTTTATGGGGCACACTCCTTGTGCGTGGGGCTCCCCTATGTGGGGGACACCCCTGTGTGGCAGGGCACTCCTTGCGTGCATCAGCACTGCACATGGGCCAGCTGCACACAGGTTAAGGAGGCCCAGGGTTTGAACCATGGACCTCCCATGTGGTAGACGGACGCCCTAATCACTGGGCCAAGTCTGACTCCCCTCTTTATTTTTTTAATGTTACATTAAAAAAATATGAGGTCCCCATATACTCCCCAACCCCCTCACCCCACTCCTCCCCCATAACAACAACCTCCTCCACCATCGTGAGACATTCATTGCACTTGATGAGTACATCTCTGAGCACCACTGCACCTCATGATCACACCATAGCCCACACTCTCCCACAGTCCATCCAGTGGGCCACTGGAGGACATACAATGTCTGGTAACAGTCCCTGCAGCACCACTCAGGACAAATCCAACTCCCAAGAATGCCCCCACACCACATCACCTCCTCCCACTCCCTACCACCAGCAGCCACCATGGCCACTTTCTCCACACCAATGCCACATTTTCTTTGACGTTCATGAATAGCATATCAGTAAGTCCACTCTAATCCGTACTCTATTCCTCCATCCTGTGGACCTTAGAATGGTTGTTTCCACTCCACATCTATATCGAGAGGGGGCTTATATTCCACATGGATGATGGATGCAATTCGCCTGCTTTCAGTTGTAGGCACTCTTGGCTCCCTGGTGTGATAGTTGACCTTCTTCACCTCCATGTTAGCTGAGTAGGGTAAGTCCAATAAACCAGAGGGTAGGAGTTGCAAGTCTGTTGAGGCTCAGGGCCTGGCTACCACATGGTCAGTCCAGAGATTCAGGTCCCCTGGGTATAAACTAAGCCCCAGTGCCAACTACAGATCTGGTAAAAGTAACAGGAGAGGCTTGTGGACAAAGATCACATCTGAGTCCAGCTCCATCACACAGAAACACAAACTCCAAAGTAGGGCCAACTGACATGGCACTGAACTCCATCTGCCATGACCATAGAACCTGTGGGTCTCAGTAGCCCTCAGAAGAACCAATATCTGAGGTTGTATCTACTTTATCTGTCCCTGAGACTCTGCTGAGTTGTGCATAAGGGTGACCCCTCTGATAACCTCCCAGATCTTTTTGGAGACTCCTAGGCATATAAACTCATTTATCCTTTCTATTTCCCCCTTTTATTCAGGTCAAAAAGTATTTTTAACTCCTGGTATTATATGTAGACTGAGATATTCTAGTGGTCTGAGTTGACCCTTTTATTCAAGGTCATTTTCTAGTTACATCATCAGCTGGTGCTTGGTAGTAATCCCTTGGCACCAGGTAGGCTCATCCCCAGGAGTCATGTCCCATGTTGGGGGGACATGCTGAGTTTAGCTTCGAGACTGGCCACATTTAAGCAACACGGAGGCTCTCAGGAGGTAACTCTTAGGCACCCTGCAGCTCTAGGTCTTGTTCTTATTTCAGGTGCACAGGCTTATAAGCATAGTCATTAGTATCAAGGGCTCATTGTTGGACCTTCCTTCTTTTTTGGTCTTTGCTGTTGCACTTGAGGGATTGTTGCTGTTCCTTTAGGGACTATGATAGAGCTCCCCTGGCTAGGAATTCAGCACTCCCTCAGTTGTTTTTAATTGTAACCACTATGAAAATATCCAAACATTTTTATGTACTCTGGAAATATGCCCTGGAGAACTCCCTGCCAACCATGTGTCCCCTGTCAATAACATCCCACACCAGTATTCCTCCCCTGCCATTGTTGAAACTCTCTGTGATCCAAAACTTCTTCAAAAATGAAGCCTAATATATTGCCAGGTTCCAATAATAGTAAGATGCAATATAGTGATGAGTTTAAAGGTTAGATATAGAAAACATATTAATTTAGAAAAATTAAGGTAAGAATAAATTGGGGTATCAAAAAATTTAAAAATGCAAAAGCTTGAATTCTTAGGTGCCAGCAACTCACAAAAGCCAAACACAGATTTTTAAAGTGGAGTTTCATTCCCTTCTCTTTCTTCTTTCTCTGTAGTTTCACAACCCTGAAGTTCCCAGCCAGATGATTAATAGTGATTAGAGGTCTATTGTTTCAAGCATTAGCCTCTTTTCTTCAGACAAGTTTACAGTTCTAAAACATTTCAAAGTATTTCTACAGTCTCACAGAGAGAGAGATTGGGAAAAGTACAGAACCTGGGCAGATGTAAATGTACTTTTTCATTTGACACCCTAGGGAGGGAACTTTACTGCATTTATTTTGATCCTGCTTTTCATTTTCATCCCCTTCACCTCCCACCCCCCCCCCGCCCCTTCCAGGCAGTAGGGTGCACAGTGATCAAATAGGAATGCGGCTTATGAATAGAAGGTGTGGACTCACTGGAAAGGGGCAAGCGCTCTCCCCTTTCCAGGTTTCTGCCAAAATGGGCAGATAGAACTTACTCAAATTCAGTACCCCTTCTGGGGACTCAACCACCCTGACTGGGGCAGCCCCAAAAAACCCAGGTGCATGGCACAGACACAGCCTCCAAGCCCTGGCAAAGGGGTGGACCAGAGATGAGGCAGCAGAGCATGCACAAACATCCAGACTCTGCAGTTTTGCCCCATAATCAATTCACCCCCTTGCCAATGGCAAGGGAGGGTTCCAGCTCAACCAAAATCCACCACTTTCCATAACCACACAGCTCCAACACCAGCATTGAGCTGACACAGACAGAAACACGAAGGTCACTAATCAGACCCACAAATTCTATATATATATTTTTCAGCATGGCTGCCCCCCCCCGCTATCACAAACCTTAGAAAGAAAGAATACTTAACATTAATATCTGATATGAAGTGAATTCATTTGCAATTCAGCACCAAACAAAAGATTCCAGCTAGAACTTTTTCATTGTTTAACTTTACACCTAGACCAAGCTTCACTAGAAAAGCCAATCCATTTTCCTGTAACCAAGTTTTTAAAAATCCAGACCAATTTCCAGTATGTTAGGACTTGAACCTATAAACATCCTTTCCAATCATAAGCCTCCACTCTTTCAGCTCAGACAAGACCAGTACTAGATTCCAACATGCAGTTAGACAAACTCAAAACACCAGGTTTTTTCTGTTTTTCTCCTTTTTCCAGACTTAGAATGGCTTCTCCCCAATTTTCTACTGGGGTTCTCTCAGGAGGTGATCAGCATTCCTCCCTAGCAATTAAAGCTAGGGTTCTCCAGACTGTGCACCCCCAGGGAGTCTTACCTTCTTCCTTGTTGGATTTCTTTTTTGTTCCCAGAAACTTTCTCTTCAGACCTTCCATTGCCCTCAATTTTTGTTGGGAAGATTCTGGTGGAGCCCACATCTTTTCTGGATTAAATTTAATCCAGGGGTACCCAGATTTGGGGTTCACCTGAGTCCTCCCAGCTTCCTTGGGGATTTGGAAGGGACAGCAAAATACCACTGTCTCTGGCCTTTGTTGGCAATCCTGGACAAGCCCCCAAAAATGTTGTAGAAGTTGAGAGAGGTTCAATTATTTGCATAAAGAAAGGCCAGGACTCAGGAATGATTTTGAGAAGGAAAATTGATTTATTGATGGCTGGCCAGATTTGGGAGCTTTCTGTTTCAAACCTGAGCCTCGAACAAGGTTTTCAAGTTCCTTTTATACAGTGTAAGGTCTAAATCATTCTTTGTTTCAGTTCTCAATAGGTTTGAATTAGCATATAACTTCCACATCCTAGGTAAGCTTTTAGCATGGACTTCATACATTTTAGATAAGCTTTTAGCATATTTGGTTTGCATTTTCCCTAAATTTTAAAGTTTATAGAGTTTGCATTGCTAAACTGTTTCTCTGGGATGGGAGTCATTGCCATGGCCACTAAAGGCAGGACTGCAGCCTCTTACCATCCCACACCCACAAGTCAGGACACACACTGCTTAGGTTATCTACAAATGGATGAACAGCCTCCCACCCATAGCCCACATCAGGACAATTAAAACCAAATTGTAAAAAACCTTTATTCTGTAGTTCTGATCACCCCCACAACTAAAAACAAAAAGAAATTCCAACTTGGTGCACTAATCCTGAATGAAACCAACTGTTGCTAGTTCACCAGGAGCATCTGACAGAGCACATGAGTGCCAATCATTAAACAGCCTGAAATGCATCTTCAAAACAAAACTAAGTATCTGTTGCAATGCCTCTCTGAAAATAAATAACTATATATATATACTGTTCCCACGAGCTTTTATTATTTTTTTAATTGATTTTGTAAAAATATTACATTAAAAAAATATATGAGAACCCATTCAACCCCACCACCCCCACCCCATCACTCCCCCCCACAGCAACACTCATTCCCATCATCATGACACATCCATTGCATTTTGTAAGTACATCTCTGGGCACCTCTACACCTTATGGTCAATGGTCCACATCATGGCCCATACTCTCCCTCATTCCATCCAGTGGGCCCTGTGAGGATTTACAATGTCTGGTGATTGCCCCTGAAGCACCATCCAGGGCAGCTCCAAGTCCCAAAGATGCCTCCACATCTCGTCTCTTCCTGCCATTCCCCATACCCATTAGCCACCATGTCCACTTTTTCCACTCCAAAACCACCTTTTCTCTGTGGACATTGGATTGGTTGTGTCCATTGAACCTCTATGTCAAGAGGAGGCTCAGATTCCACATGGATACTGGATGCAATCCTCCCGCTTTCAGTTGTAGGCACTCTAGGCTCCATGGTGTGGTGGTTGTCCTTCTTCACCTCCATCTTAGCTGAGTGAGGTGAGTCCAATAAATCAGATTGTAGGTGCTGGAGTCTGTTGAGGCTCAGGACCTGGCTATCACATTGTCAGTCCAGAGATTCAGATCCCCTAAATATATCTTAAACCCCAACACCAACTACAACTCCAGCACAGTAGCATGAAAGTCTTATGAAGAGAGATCCCATCTGAGTCCAGATTCATCATGCATAAACACCAGCTCCAAAGAAGGGCCATCTGACATGGCAGTTAACCCCATCTGCCATGACCATAGCACCCATGGGTCTCTTTAGCCCTCAAAGGAACCAATACCTGGTGTTTGTATCTACTTTATCTGTCTCTTAGACTCTACTCAGTTGTGCATAAGGGCAATCCTTCTGACAGCTTCCAGACTCTTTTTTAGAGACTCGTAGCCATATAAACTCATTTCTCCTTTCCATTTCCCCCTTACATTAGGTCAAACAGCATTTTAAAGTCATGTTATTTTATGTAGACAGGGATATTCTGCTGATCCACATTGAACCTTCCATTCAAGGTCATTTTCCAGTTGCATCATCAGTTGGTATTTGATAGTGATCCCTTGGTGCCAGGGAGGCTCATCCCCGGGTGTCATGTCCCACACTGGGGGGAAGGCATTGCATTTACATGCTGAGTTTGGCTTTGAGACTGGCCACATTTGAGTAACATGAAGGCTGTCAGGAGGAAATTCTCAGGCACAATTCTGCTCTAGGCCTTGTTCTTATTTCAGGCATATCAGCTCGCAAACATAGTCATTAGCATCAGGGGCTCACTGTGGGACCCTCATTCCTTCCTGGTCCTTGCCACTGCACCTGGGAGACTGTTGCTGCTCCCCTAGGGACCACAACAGAGCACCACTGGCCAGGAACCCAGTACCCCCCAAGCTGTAGTTTTTAATTGTTGCCACTATGAGTATATCCAAACATTACCATGCACCCTGGACATATGTCCTGTATAGCTCCCTGTCAGCCATACATCACCTGTCAATAGTATCCTATACCAGTATTCCTCCGTTGCCATTGTTGAACCATCTGTGATCCAGAACTTCCTGAAAATTGAAGCCCAATATAATGTCAGGATCCCTTACTAGCAAAATGGCATATAGCGATGGGTTTAAAGGTTAGATATATAATACATGTTGACTTGGAAAAATTCTACATCTTATCTTTTTCTCTTTTTTTCCCCCCTATTTATTGAACTTCTCTTAACAAGAGCCCTAGACCACAGCAATTCATATATATAATATACAGCACTCCCACACATCCACCACAATACCTTTTCCCTTCCACAGCGGTACTTTTACACCCTATTCACATCATATTTACTTAAAGTGATGTACAGAGTCTGAGACAATAGCTTTCAAACAAGGTGACATCTGTGCTTACATTGTGGTGCATACTTAGGATACACAGTTTTCTAATTTTTTAGTTATCCTATGTTTTACATTATGGTTTACATTATCAGTCTGTCATCTCCTATAGGTTATGGTGTAATATTACATGTTTTATATCCATCCTTGTGTACTCTCACGAAACTCCTCTCTTACCCCCCATTTACCTTGGTCCCACACATTTAATATCCATTTTCCCATCCACCTTGGTGTCCACAGTGACAGCCAACCCCCGTTTCCCGAGGAGCCACGTCCAGAGATAGTTGGAATAGTGTTCAAGGCCTAACTTGCTCAACTGCCCCAATGCCCTCGGAGCCACCCTTTCTCTCAAGAGATACAGTTCCCTCTATTTGATGGCATTAGTCCTCCTCAGGATATGGGTCCACCCCCACTCTCACTACTTGGGTCTCTACCCAATGGTGCCACCCACTCAGGCAAAATGAGCATTCAGACATTCCCCAGGAGCCCGTCCCGCATCAGACCATCCCCTCCGAGCAATCTAAAGAGGTAACCCTCTTAATTATATTTTGATACGATTTTCTCGGCATTTTACTCTCCACCAACACCTGACACTCTCCTATGTTCGTATGCTACCCCTCCCTCCCCCCACTTTTGGGCAATATTACCCATCCGCCCATCCCCAGCCACCCTCAAACCCGCAAAGCCCCTCCCAAAGGCAACCCCTTGCCCCCATTTTATCTCTTCTTTGTGTTCATACTTACCACCAGCTCGTCATAAATTCCACCCCTGCAGATGTCAGCTCACATCCTTCCTCCACCCCCCGATTTCCTGTAAGCCTATCGTTCAGTCTCTTGCTCTCTGAGGCAGCTTGCTTATTTCATATCATTGAGATCATGAAGTATTTGTCCTTCAATGCCTGGGTTGCTTCACTCAACATAAGGTTCTCAAGATTCATCCATGTTATCACGTGTGTTTGTAGTGTATTTGTTCTTACAGCCGAGTAGTATTCCATTGTGTGTATATACCACATTTTATTGATCCACTCATCTGTTGATGGGCATTTGGGTTGATTCCAACTTTTGGCAATAGTGAACAATGCAGCTATGAACATTGGTGTACATATATTGGTTTGTGTCCTTGTTTTCAGTTCTGCTGGGTATATACCCAGCAGTGGTATTGCTGGGTCATATGGCAAATCTACGGCTAGTTTTTTGAGAAACCGCCATACTGTCCTCCAGAATGGTTGGATCCTTCTGCATTCCCACCAGCAGTGGATGAGTGTTCCCCTTTCTTCACATCCTCTCCAGCATTTGTATTCTTCTGTTTTTTCATAGCTGCCAATCTTATGGGTATAAGATGGTATCTCATTGTAGTTTTGATTTGCATTTCCCTGATAGCTAGAGATTTGGAGTATTTTTTCATGTGCTTTTTAGCCATTTGCATTTATTCTTTGGAGAAGTGTCTGTTTAAATCTTTTTCCCATTTTTTAAATGGGTTGTTTATCTTTTTATTTTCAAGATATAGGAGTTCTTTATATATGCAAGTTATAAGTCTCTTATCAGATATATGGTTGCCAAATATTTTCTCCCCCTGTGTGAGCTCCCTTTTTACTTTCTTGACAAACTCCTTTGAGGTGCAGAAGGCTTTAATTTTGAGGAAGTCCCATTTATCTATTAGTTCTTTTGCTGCGCATGCTTTTGGTGTGATATTCATGAATCCATTTCCTATTAAAAGGTCCTGTAGATGTTTCCCTACACTGCTTTCTAAGGTTTTTATGGTCTCGGCTCTTATATTTAGGTCTTTGATCCATCTTGAGTTGATCTTTGTATAAGGTGTGAGATGGTAATCCTCTTTCATTCTTCTACATATGGCTATCCAGTTCTCCAGACACCATTTGTTGAATAGGCCACTCTCTCCCAGTTGAGAGGATTTGGTGGCTTTATTGAATATTATGTGGCTATATATGTGAGGTTCTATATCAGAGCTTTCAATTTGATTCCATTGGTCTGTGTGTCTCTCCTTATGCCAATATCATGCTGTTTTCACCACCGTAGCTTTGTAGTATGTTTTGAAGGCAGGTAGTTTGATTCCTCCAATTTCGTTTTTCTTTTTCAGTATGTATTTGGCTATTCGGGGTCTCTTTCCTTTCCAAATAAATTTCATAGTTAGTTTTTCTAGTTCCTTAAAGAAGGCTGTGTTGATTTTTATTGGGATTGCATTGAATGTGTAGATCAGTTTTGGTAGGATAGACATCTTATTCAGTCTTCCTATCCATGAACAGGGAATATTCTTCCATTTATTTAGGTCTTCTTTGATTTCCTTGAACAGTCTTGTATAGTTCTTGGTGTATATGTTTTTTACCTCTTTAGTTAAATTTATTCCTAAGTGTTTGATTTTTTAATTTGCTATTGTTAATGGTATTTGTTTCTTGATTTCCTCCTGATCTTGCTCATTATTGGTGTACAGAAATGCTACTGATTTTTGCGCATTGATCTTATAACCTGCGACTTTACTAAATTCATTTATGAGTTCTAGAAGCTTTGTTGTAGACCTCTCAGGGTTTTCTATGTATAAGATCATGTCATCTGCATATAATGAAATTTTGACTTTTTCCTTTCCAATTTGAATGCCTTTTATATCTGGTTCTTGCCTCAGTGCTCGAGCAAGTACTTGTAAGACAATGTTAAATAGGAGTGGAGACAATGGGCATCCTTGTCTTGTTCCAGAGTTTAGAGGGAAGGATTCTAGGATTTCTCCATTGTAAACAATGTTGGCTTTAGGGTTTTCGTATATACTCTTTATAATGTTCAAAAAATTTCCTTGTATTCCGAGTGTTTTTATCAAGAAAGGGTGCTGTATTTTGTCAAATGCTTTTTCTGCATCTATAGATATAATCATGTTATTTTTTCCTTCAATCTGTTTATATGGTGTATTACGTTGATTGATTTTCTTATGTTGAACCATCCTTGCATACCTGGGATGAATCCCACTTGGTCGTGGTGTATAATTCATTTAATGTGTTGTTGAATACGATTAGCAAGTATTTTGTTAAGTATTTTTGTGTCTAGGTTCATTAGAGAAATTGGTCTGTAATTTTCCTTTCTTGTGGTGTCTTTGTTTCACTTTGGTACTAGGGTAATGTTGGCATCATAGAAGGAATTCGACAATGTTCTTTCTGTTTTGATTTTTTGGAATAATTTCAGCAGGATTGGTGTTAGTTCTTTCTGGAATGTTTTGTAAAATTCACCTGTGAAGCCAACTGGCCCTGGGCTCTTCTTAGTTGGGAGATTTTAAATAACTGATTCTATCTCTCTGCTTGTGAGTGGTTTGTTAAATCATAAATTTCTTCTTTTGTCAATATGGGAGGCTTATGTGTTTCTAGGAATTTGTCCATTTCCTCTAAATTGTCATTTTTGTTGGAATATAGTTTTTCAAAGTATCCTCTTATGATAGTCTTTATTTCTGTGGTTTCAGTGTTGATATTGCCTTTCTCATTTCTTATTTTGTGTATTTGCATCTTCTCTCTTTTTTTCTTTGTTAGTCTCACTAAAGGTTTGTCAATTTTGTAGATCTTCTCAAAAAACCAGCTCCTGGTCTTGTTTATCTTTTCAAGTGCTTTCTTATTTTCTATTTCATTTAGTTCTGCTCTTATCTTTGTTATTTCCTTCCTTCTTCTTCCTGTTGGGTTACTTTGTTGTTGTTTTTCTAATTCCTTCAAATGTGCAGTTAGTTCTTAAATTTTCCCTCTTTCTTCTTTTTTGATATATGAATTTATGGCTATAAATTTCCCTCTCAGTACTGCTTTTGCTGCATCCCACAAATTTTGGTATGTTGTGTTATCATTATCATTGATTCAAGGTAGTCATTGATTTCTTCTGAGATTTCCTCTTTGACCCACTGTTTTTCTAAGAGTGTGCTGTTTAATTTCCAAATCGTGGTGTGAAACCTGGGCTTCTGTCCCTTGCAAATTTCCAGCTTGACTCCACTGTGGTCAGAGATATTGTTTTGTATGATTTCAATCTTTCTGAATTCATTCAGCCTTTCTCTGTGGCCTAGCATATGGTCTATCTTGGAGAATGATCCATGTGCACTTGAGAAAAATGTATATCCTGCTGTGTTTCGGTGTAATGATCTATATATGTCTATTAGATCCAGCTCCTCTAATATACTGTTCAAATGTTTTTTTTCTTGAGTGATTCTCTTTTGAGATGTTCTGTCCAGAGTTGATAGTGGTGTATTAAAATCCCACACTATAATTGTAGATGCATCTATTCTTTCACTTAGATTTTCCAGCATTTGCCTCACATATTTAGAGGCACCCTTGTTAGGAGCATAAATATTTATGATTGTTCAGTCTTCTTGACAGATTTTCCCTTTCACTAAAATATAGTATCCTTCTTTGTCTCTCACAATTGTTTCACATTTAAAGTCTATTTTTGTCTGATATTAATATAGCTACTCCTGCCTTTTTTTGGTTATTGTTTGATTGTATGATTGTTTTCCAGCCATTCACTTTCAATCTCCATGCATCTCTGGGTCTAAGATGTGTCTCTTGTAGACAGCATACAGATTTGTCATATTTCCTTATCCAATGTCCCAGTCTGAATCTTTTGATAGATGAGTTTAATCCATTGGCATTCAGTGTTATTACTTTCAAGGAATTATTTGTGTTAGCCATATTTTGATTGGATTTGTGTTTGTCATATTTTGTTTGTATTTTTTTCCCTTCTCTTTTTGTCTTTTTGTTGTTGTTGTTGTTGCTCTTATACTCTCCTCCAACTTTGCCTGTCCTGTTTTTTCCTTTCTTCCTGCAGAACTCTCTTTAGAATTTCTTGAAGAGGAGGTTTCTTGTTGGCATGCTCATTCAGTTTCTGTTTGTCTGTGAATATTTTGAACTCTCCATCATGTTTGAATGCTAGTTTAGCTGGATAGAGTATTCTTGGTTGGAAATTTTTTTCCTTTAGTATCTTGACTATATCATACCACTGCCTTCTTGCCTCCATGGTTTCAGATGAGAAATCGCCACTTAATCTAATGGAGCTTCCCTTGTATGTGATGGTTTTCTTTTCTCTTGCCGCTTTTAGGATTTTCTCTTTGTCTTGAGCATTGGATAATTTGACAAGTATATGTCTTGGTGTGGGCCTGTTGGGGTTTATGACTAGTGGAGTGTGCTGTGCTTCTTGGATATGTACATCTGTCTCTTTCAGTAGATTTGGGAAGTTTTCAGCCATTATTTCCTGCAACACTCCTTCTGAACCCTTTTCCTTCTCTTCTTCTGGAATGCCTGTAATACATATGTTTGAGCGTTTTGCATTGTCATTCATGTCCCTAAGTCCTAGCTGGATTTTTTCTATCTTTTTATCGATCCCTTCTACTATCTGTTTGATTTCTTATGTACTGTCTTCCACATCACAAATTCTCTGCTCTTCCTCTTCTAGTCTGCTGATATTTGCTGCAAGTGTATTTTTGATTTCTTGAACTGTGGTGTTCATTCCCATCATATCTGTTATCTTTTTGCATATGTCTGCAATTTTCCCTGCAAGGGATGTCTTCATTTTGTTAACCTCTTTCATTACTTCATCAAATTTGTCAGTGACAAATATTCTGTGATCTTTCATTGTTTGTGGAAAGTTCTGCTCCCCTTCCTGATTTTTAGTTTGTTCATTGGATTCAGCCATTTTTTCCTGATTACTGGTTTGGTCTGTAGATTTTTGTTGCTTTCTGGTCATTATTTAATCTTGACAGATTTCATCAGTTCCTTAGCTTCTTTGTCTACTCTTGGAGATTAATTAGCTGTTGTTTTTGCGTAAGTGTTTTATCTTCTCTTTGTCACTTTGTTCTTCTTATTGTAATTTCTTGTTGTTGGTTAAGTTCACTTTAAAGGAAATTATTAGTGCCGGGGAAAGGCAATTGTGTAAGCAAGGGACAAGTGTAAAGTAGTATTGGTGATATATGTTAACAAAGCAAGAATATGAGATCTGGGAGGATGGAGGTTAGATTCATGTAAATTGTGTAGAGTTATAGCAGTAGGTAGAGTACCTATTATGAGGTAGATGATGGAATATGGGAGGAATATGGTATGACCTAAAAAGCTATTGGTTTCGTGAGAGAGGGAAAAAGAAAAGAAAGGTAATAATTTCAAGAGTGGATAACAGACAGAAAACAAAACAAAGGTATTAGAAATTAAGACTTAGACACTTTGTGGATCAAAGAAAGGGAGGTGGGAGGTGGAATATAGGAGAGACAGTAGATGATGGCGGATATCAAGATGTAGTGGAAAGAGGATAGTGTAGGTAGCCTAAATCAGTTCACACAGAAATGAGGCAGTGGAGGATGAGAAAACCCCAGCAAATGTGAGGTGTTTCCTGCTGCACCTATTGTATAATTGAGTTAAAATAAAATAAGTAGAAGATGAGGGACACGAGGGAGAGAGAAAACAGAAAAAAAAGAAAAAAAAGAAAAAAATTTAAAAAGGGGGGAAGAGAAGAAAGGAAGAAAGGAAAAGGGGGTGGGCAAAGGGGGGGAACAGGTAGGGGAAAGAAAAAAAAACAGATATACACGAACCACAATTAAAACACCAACTACACAACAACAACCACAAAAAAAAAAAAACCCTAAAGAACTGAATAAAAAAAAGACTTTGGGGGATATGCTGTGAGAAAAGACTAGGGGATAATGCGATGTTAGCAATCAGGACATTAAAAAAAGTAAAAAATAAGACAAAATGAAAATAAAAGCAAAACAAAATGAAATGATAAAGAAAAAACGCAAACGTTTAAGGCTAGGGCATTCAAGGACCTCAGATGGACCTCAGGGTGTGATGGATTCAGGGGTGGAAAGTCTGAGATATTAAAGACTCAAGAGGTGTGAGTCTCTGGGGTGTGGGCCACCAGAGTTTAAGGGATTCAGACCTGGCAACCTCCAATCTGGTCAACAGGAAGCCTAGGAGCCCCTCAGTGTAACACAGCCCTCAGGGATCCCCATAGCTGGGTGCCAGCCCTATGGGGGAATTCAGATCCGCAAACTCTATATTATGTCTGAACCCTGCAATTCACTTTCTTAGTAGGGCTCATTAATGTGGGTATATCATCACTTCAGCTTTTGGACAGCTCCCAACCTGTGCTTCCACAACATTGCCACTTGAGGGTGCCTTCACACCACAGCCACTTTACTGGCACAGGTCCGAAGCCCGGCCCGTGACTCCGAAAACAGATTCCAAAACCAGAATTCCCAAGCTTCGCAAAATATTCCCTAATCGGCTTCCAGACGTGTCCCCCTCCTCGCTGCACCCTGAAACAACTTCCCAATTACCTCCCTTTATTGCCTACAGCCTAATTCGGTTGCAGATTGGCAGCCAGGCTTGTGGGGGCGTGGCTTCAGGCAGAAGCGCTATTATTTGTGTCTGCAATAAAAAATTTTCCCCCGCTTCACAGCAAAACACCATCTATCTCCCCAAATCGATCCGCAAAGGCGACCAGTTGCATCAACCAGGCAACAGCCCACCCAGGACTCGTGAACTCCCCAGCACCGCAGAGCCACCAAAAAGCTGAGCCACTGTGTGGCACCACGGCTCCACCCACCCCCAAGAGGGAGGAACCGGTGTGTGGGTCTCACCTCCGGGCAATAGAACCCAAATTATATCTTATAGACCAATCCTCTCCGTTACCTTTCCACCAAATCGATGTCCAGATACTTCCTGCCCTGCAAAAATCCTGAAAAAGCCCCACCTTGGAGAACCTCCAGCTGCGCCCAGCCATCTCTTCCCAGGAGAGACCACAAGGCAAGTTCACTCAGCCACCATCTTGCTTCTTCCTCTCCCATGAGCTTTTAAAAGGAGGTGTGATCTTTATAGGCACCTAATCTTGTCTGCCTCTGTAATCCAATGTCCTCTTTTAAAACAGGTTTTGTTATGGGCTATGGGTGGGAGGCTCTTTGTCTCTTCAGAGATAACCTTAACCTAAGCTGTCTGTCCTGACTTGTGGGTGTGGGATGGTGAGAGGCTGCAGCCCTGCCCTTGGTAACCATGGCAACAACTCCTGTCCCAGGAAACAGTTTATCAATGCAAACTCTATAAACTTTAAATATTCAGGGAAAAGGCAAACCAAATGTGTGAAAAGCTTATCTAGAATGTATGAAGTCCAAGCTAAAAGCTTACCTAGGAGGTAGAAGATATATGCTAAATCAAACCTATTGAGCACTGAAACAAAGAATGATTTAACCCTTCCTCTGTATAAAAGGAACTCAAAATTCTTGTTCAGGGCTTGGGTTTGAAACAGAAAGCTCCTGAGTCCGGCCAGCCATCAGTAAAGCATTTTTCCTTCTCAAAATCATTCCTGAGTCCTGGCCTTTCTAATATGCAAATAATTGAACATCTCTCAAATTCTACAAAAGTGGTCCAAAATTTTCATTAAGTTTGCTTCTTTCAGAATGAGCATCTCATTAACCATATGAAAACTTCATTCAGCTTCCTACAGAATGCCAGATCCATCTTCCTCCAGTTAAGATAAAATTTTACACCTTGTTAGATAATAACTACAGCCCATTTTTAAATTCCACTAGAGATTTATTTTCTATTTTTAGAAAATTTATTTGTCTTCATTATTTGTTTATTTGTATTTTGTTCTTTTTTTTGTATTTTGTTTTATTTCCTAATGTTTGAGGTAAAAATTCTTACCTTGTTTTACAAATTTTCTTCTTTTGTATTATGTAATATCTGGGTCTAAAATTTTTTCTTTAACCAAGGATTTGCTAAACCCTGCCAGTTTTGATATGCTATGTATTACTTGTTATTTTTTCAAAAATTTTAATTTGATTTTAGTTTCCTTTTGCACATATTGGTTATTACAATATGTATAACTAACTGTACAAGGATTTAAGGATTTTATAGTTATCCTTTTTAAAAAACTTGACTCTATTGTGACAATAGAATATGTAATGTGTATTCTAAAAACTATAGCTATATAGTTCTAAATACTAAGATAGTTTATAGGGCAATTACTTGGTAACAATCGAGAACAAGTCTTCTCAACCAAGGCACTATTCCATTTGAGAACAGATCATTTTTTGTGGTGGGGGCCAGTTCTGGGCATTGTAGGATATTGAAGCTATGTTCCCCATAGCTTGAGCATATGTTATTTCTGTAGGTGTGAACCCATTGTAAAGAAGACATTTTGGTGAGACTACTTGTTAAATTGTTGCCCAATGGAATGAAGATGGGTCTTAATCCTTTTACTGGAATCCTTTATAAGCAGAATAAAATTCAAAGCCATAAGGAGAAAGCCAGAGGGAGCAGCCAGAAGTCAGAAATGAATGGAACTCAGCATCATGTGTTTTTTTTTAGTATATTACATGAAAGGATTTTTTTTCATTTATTTTTTCCCTGATTACACTACCCACATTTTATTTACATTTTAAGAGTAATTTTAATGTAAAAATCAAAATTGCTTATATCTTTTTCCTTTAAACTTAAATTCATGGTTTTTAAAATAGACTATAGACAAGTATTTATATATAACATATAGCAAGGGCTTTTAACATAATTTCATTGGCATCCCCTTGACATTTTAAAATAAATATAGGTGTCAAAACAATCCTGAATATATTTTGCCACTATTAGTATTCAGCACCTACACTGCTTCAAAAATTAATGCAATTTTCAAAAATATCCATTAACCTTCTACTTTAAACAATTTAAACTGCAGCTCTCCCACTAAGCAAGTGGACAAAACCTGCCATTTATGATTTTCCATCTTTAAATTACTTTTCAGAAACACATCTTCTTCCACAGCAATGTGGCACTACTTGCCACTCTTTCATATTTTAAACCTTAGTTCTAGTTTGAGTACTCCAGGTTTATGCTTAAATGAAAGTTCCTTGATACAAGAAAAAAAATTGTGCTGCATTTTTCTTTTTGCTACCTAAAGACATAATAGGTGTACAAAGATTAAATATATTTTCTCAAAAGTCTCAGTCATGTTCACCAGCTGGAATTCTTTTACATAATGTATTTTGCATTGTGATACTGAATACATTAACATGAGAAGATGGTTGTTAATTTATGACAAATTTGAGATCCAATAAAATTAATTGTTGAGTATGTGCCTCTCTGGTGGCTGTGGCAGATTCATACATTGTATGGACATTAGACATCTTAGCTCCTGGAAAACAACTTTAATGCTATATTTTGACACTTTGCCAGCACTGATATGCTCTATGCATTTACACTTGGTGGCCCAATGTGCTTATTCACCTTGTCAGTGTCATCTTCAATGCTCCACTAAGAACACAATCTTATACTCCATTTTTTCCTTAAGTTTTTCCTTAAGTTCCTTGTGAATTTTTATTAGGAACTTTTACTCCCATGAGGACTGCCATCTCCTTCTACAAACCAATACCTAAATGATTTTCTTATATTGTACCAAACTTGCATACCAGAGATAAATCACACTTGCTCATGGTGTGTAATTCTTTAATATGCTGTAGGATTCAGTTTTCTAATATTCTGTTGAGGAGACATTAATCTAGTTTTCTTTTATTGTAGTATCTTTATCTGATTTTGATATGAGTGTGGTGATGGCCTCTTAAGGTGAATTATGCAGTTTTTCTTCCTCTTCAATTTTTCACAAGAGTTTGAGCAGAACTGGAGGTGAGTTTTCTTGAATATTTGGTAGTAATCTTATGTCACATCACATGGTACTGAGATTTCTTTGTTTGGAAGTTTTTGATTATTGATTCAATCTTTTTACCACTATTTGGTTTGCTGAGATCTACTTCTTGCATTAGTGTAGGTAGTTGGTGTGTTTCTAAGAATGTCCCCAAGTCATGTAGGTTATCTATCTTATTGGCATACAGTTGCTCACAGATTTCTCTTTTTTTAAAGATTTATTTTTATTTCTCTCCCCTTCCCCCCAGTTGTCTGCTCTCTGTGTTCATTCACTGTGTGTTCTTCTGTGACCACTTCTATCCTTATCAGCAGCACTGGGAATCTGTGTTTCTTTCTGTTGCATCATCTTGTGTCAGCTCTCTGTGTGCATGGTGCCATTCTTGGGCATGCTGCACGTTCTTTCACACTGGGTGGCTCTCCTTATGGGGTGCACTCCTTGCATGTGGGTCTCTCCTATGTGGGGGACACCACTGTGTGCCATGGCACTCCTTGTGCACATCAGCACTGCACATGGGCCAGCTCCACATGGGTCAAGGAGGTCCGGGTTTGAACCACGGACCTCCCATGTGGTAGGCAGATGCTCTATCCATTGGGTCAAGTCTGCTTCTCCACAGATTTCTTTTATAGTCCCTTTTTATTTAATCAGCTATGACCCCTTTTTCAATTCAGATTATCATTTAATCAAGCACATCACCAAAGATATGTAGAAGGCAAATAAACATAAGATATTTTCCACATTTATCATGTAGGAAATTCAAATGAAAACCCCAATGAGGTAATTCTATCCCTTGTTAGAAAGACTAAAATTAAAAAATGACCAAGTATACCAAATGTTAGGAAAGACAAGGAAGATCCAAAACTTTTTCATGCTAATGATAGGAATGTAATATATAACAAATACTTTGGAAATCACTGTAGCAGTTTCTTAAAATGTTACCTATACACTTACTATATAATCTACAACCATTGTACACTTAACTACTTATTTAAGATAAATGAAAGTTTAATTTAAGTGCTTGTACACGAGCATTTATAGCAACTTTATTTGTAATACCCCAGAACTAAAACAACCCAAATGTCTACCAAGAGGTAAAATGATAAAATGTGGTACATCTAAACAATGAGTTATTATTCAGCAATAAAATAGAATCAAATATTGATATATTCTACAAGTTAGAAGAATCTCAAAATTATTCTGAGTAAAAGAAACTAAGAAATAAAATATACTTGCTGAATATTTCAATTTTTGCTAGACTCAATGAAATGAAAACTAATTTATAATATTAAAAAGTCATTCGATGGTTGCCTGAGGATTAAGGGATGGCACAGATCATAAGTCAAGCATTGTAAGAGGGCATAAGCATGTTTTGGTGCAATGAATACAATTAGCATCTTGATTATGGTGATGGTTTCACAAGTGTATATAAATGTCAAAATACAACAAATTATATCTTTTAAATTCATGCATTTATTTTAGGTAAACATTAGATCAATGTAGCTATTTCAAAAGAATTTCTGCATAACAGTTTTATAATTCAGTATTTCTTTGCTTTCTTATGAATAATATAAAATACTAATTTAAATACTTCCAGCAGTTTTTAGGTAAAATATTGAAGCACCCTAAGGTACTTTTTATCTTTGGGAAGGGCTTGTATTTGTGTTGAGTAGTATCAAATTTTATTGAATTTTTCAATATAAAAGTAAAGAATTATTTTAGCATAGTTGTTATCTGATAGAGTTTAAGGTAGTCTATAATATGAAGTAATTTAACCATTACTATTTATCCTTGCAGTCACCTCTTCTTCCAGTTTTTATTTTATTTAGCACAGATCATAGAGTTTGCTGTTGGACAGGTACAGATATCTGAAATAGGCTCTATATTCTAGATCACATAATTCAACAATTAAACTAAGAAGTCCAGATGTACTGTATTCTTAAAATGTGCTCCAATTAACATAAGCAAACTCACAGAGTCAGAATCTAGAGTATAGGCTACAAGGGGATGGTATAGGAATAGGGAAGTGAAGTTAAGGCTTAAAATGCACAGGGTTCTTATTTGGAATGATGGAAATATTTTTGGTAATGGTGATGGTAGCATAACATTGTGAATGTTATTAACAGCACTGCAATATGTATCTGAATGTGATTCAAAGGGGAAATGTTAGGTAGTATATATGGTAACAGAATAATTTTTAAAATCCATGGAACAAGGCTACACAAACAGTGAACCCTAAGTAAAACCATGGATTATAGTCTATAGTACAATTATAAAACTGCCTTCATCAATTGTGGCAAGTGCTGAACTCCAATGCAAGGTGACAAAAACAGGGTTGGTATATGGGACTCCTGCATTTTATGCATGATTGTTCAGTAAAGACACAATTTCTCTAATAAAGAAAAAAGTCACTCTATACAAGCAGAAACAAATTAATATGACATCAGAAAGTTAAAAAAAAAATACTCCAAATAAGTAAAAGTTAAGTGGAGTCCAGGATGATACAAGTGATCCATTGCTACAAAAATCAATAAGGGAAAATCTGCTTTCTCCTCAGAGCCTCTTTGGCATCTTTGTTCCTTAGAGTGTATATCAGGGGTTTCAACATGGTGATGACAGCAGTTGAAAAGACACTACTTTGCTTCATGCAAGAGAGAGCACTGGGTAATGTATATATGAAGAAAACACTACTAAAGGAAAAGTATAGTCCAGTCGGGTGGGAGGTGCCTGTTGAGAACACTTCCCTTCATCCCTGCACTACAGGAATATTCAGGCTGTTGAGATGATATAGATATAGGAGACCAAGAAAATTTGGAATTTACTCCAAAGGAACTTTCCCAACATTGCAGTTTCAACAACAGATGAGGGGAGAGAGAAGGAAAAATAGGTGTAACATGGGACTTTTTGGACATTGGAATTGTTCTACATGATATTGCAATGATGGATTCAAGCCATTATACAAGTTGTAAAAACCTATAAATTGGTGCTGTGCAAAATGTAAGCCATAATATAAACTCTAAACCTTGGTTAGTAGCAGTGCTTCAATGAGTGTTCTTCAATTGTAAATAAGGTACCACACTAATGAAAGACGTTAATGGGGAAAACTGTGGGAGGGGGGTATATGGGAATCCCTTATATTTTTGAGGTAATGTGTATGTAATATAAAGCTTCTTTAAAAGTAAAGAAAAAATTTCATAATAAAAGGGAAAAAAAGAGTCTACAAAAAAAGAAAAAGAATATACTGACAAGGGAGTCACATAAACCAAGAAGGTTTATAAAGGTATTTGAACATGACAGGGACAAGAGTGGGGGGACATCACAGAAAATAACATTGATCTCATTTGAAACACAGAAGAACAACCTAAATATCATCGTTACTTAAAGGACAGCATTCACTAATACCCCACAAGTAGGACCCCAACACTAAGAGCATACACATTGTGAGACGTGATCCAGCAGTATGGAAGAGGTTTACATGTGATAATGAAGCAGTCATAGGCCAGAGCACCCAAAAGGAAAACAACTGTGGTACAACAAAGAGACATGAAGACAACTGAGTAACACTGCACCCAAGGAAACGGTGCAGTCTCCATGTAGGCAGGTCATGAGAGCTGTGGGTACAATTGTGGAAGAACAACAGATGTCTAACAAGGAACAGCCTTGGAGGAAAGCATAGATGGGAACACAGATGTGGGTTTTAGTCCTGATAATTATGATCATGCCAAAGTTCCCAACCACAGCACCAGAAAGATCAGAAATTAGCATTGCCTGCCTCCCTGGCTCCCCTCTGAATCCAAGTAGAGCATGCTCTGGGAAAAGCATAAAATATAAAATGATTTTTTTAGATGCAACCAGAGAGAGATTTTAATGCTAAGAGCATTACATTAGTTTATACTATATGACATGACATGACATTACCAGTGAGTTCTTCTTGTGGTATTAAAATCATTCTGCTTATGAACCAGGATACAATACCTCCATATGTCATACTGCATATACCTCCATATGTGATAATGCATATGTTGTGATAACTGAAAAGTTTCTGCTGCAAATTAAAGACATCATAAATAAATAAGAATTCACACACAATTAGTCTGCATCTATAAAGGCATCAACATATTTTTGAACTTTAATTTCACCAGTAAGGTGAGGGAAAGGCATCTTTGATCTATTTTGAGTCATATCTTCACATTCCTGGTACTTTAATTTTTAAAATTCCCAATCAGATCACAAGAGCAAACTTGAACACCTGATGTATAGCTGTGGAGTGAGTTTTGCATTATAGGAATTGGTGTTGGGGCTGAGTCTAGGGTGAGAATTAGCAAATGGTGTTATTATTTATATAAAATCAATTCATTCACACTATTTTCTCACAGTATTACATTAGTTTGCTAATGCTACATTAACAAGTAACTACAAATTTAGTGGCTTGGAAACACAAATTATTGTCTTAAAATTCTGGAGGTAAAAAGTCTGAAAACAGCTTCACTGGGCTAATTTACAACATTTTACTTAGTTTAAGCTGCTAAACATAATTTGGACTTTACTAGAAGGCAAGATAAATCCATCAAGCACATGCTAGATTCTTTACTAAAATCATGGATGTGGCACCTTTCTTATATTTGTGATTATGAACTACACTTTCAGTTTTCCTGTAGTAACCCCCACTATTATATAATCCTTTCTCTTTGAAATATGACTATTTGTAAGAAGTTTAGGACTATGTGAACTACAGTAAGTTGGAATTTCCATTTTAATAGTGAATTCCATCCATGGGAAATAATGCATGGGATGGAGCAGTATTTAAGAGGAATGCTCATAATAACAAGAGTAACATCACTTAACCACTGTGGGTCTAGCCATAAAAACAGGAAGATTCAAAGAAATCAAGCAAACAAAGTAGCTGAAGAGTCCAATGCTTGATTTCAAATTGTTTGTGTTTGTATGTGTGTGTCTGTGCAAGTGTGTGCAATTGTCATTTGTATATTTCCTGTTAATCTGTTATTCTATAATGACTGAAAATAAAATGCCTACTCTGGGAAGAATTAATTATATAGTATGTGGCAGTTTTTAAACAGAATAAAGACAAAGATAAATTTCCTTTCCTATTCTATCACATGTACTTTAAAATTGTTCTTTAAGGGAAGTGGACTTGACCCAGCAGTTAGGGCACCCATCTACCACATGGGAGATCTGTGGTTCAAAACCCCGGCCTCCTTGGCCCATGTGCAGCTGGCCCACACACAGTGCTTATGTGCGCAAGGAGTGCCGAGCCACAAAAGGGTGTTCCCCGCATAGGAGAGCCCCACACGCAAGGAGTGTGCCCCATAAGGAGAGCCGCCCAGCATGAAAGAAAGTTCAGCCTGCCCAGAAATGCCGCCATACACATGGTGAGTTGACACAACAAGATGACACAACAAGAAGAAACAGATTCCCGTGCCACTGACAACAACAGAAGTGGACAAAAAGAACACACAGCAAATGGACACAGAGAACAGACAACTGGGGAGGGGAGGAGAGAGAAATTAAACAAAAAAATCTTTTTTAAAAATTGCTCTTTAAAAATTGGTAACTCAGTTAATAATTATTTTTTAATTAATTAATTTTTAAATTCATTTTTAAAAATATTACATTCAAAAAATATGAGGTTCCCATGTACCACCCATCCCCTCACCCCATTACTCCCCCCATAGCAAAATTGTCCTCCATCATCATAACATATTCACTGCATTTGGTAAATACATCTCTGAGCATTGCTGCACCTCATGGTCAATGGTCCAAATCATAGCCCACACTCTCCCACGTTCCATCCAGTGGGCCATGTGAGGATCAACAATGTCTGGTACTTGTCCTTGCAGTACCACCCAGGACAACTCCAAGTCCCAAAAATGCATCCACATCTCATCTCTTCCTCCCATTCCCCACACTCAGCAGCCACCATGGCCAATTTTTCCACACCAATGCCACATTTTCTTCAATTACTAACCACAACAGTTCATGAACAGAATATCAGTAAGTTCACTCTAATCTTTACTCTATTCCTCCATCCTGTGGACCTTGGATTGGTTGTGTCCATTCCACATCTATGTCAAGAGGGGTCTTAGATTCCACATGGATCCTGGATGCAATCCTCCTGCTTTCTGTTGTAGGCACCCTTAGCTCCATGGTGTGTTGGTTGACATTCTTCAACTCCATGTTAGCTGAGTGGGGTAAGTCCAATAAACCAGAGTGTAGGAGCTGAAGTCTGTTGAGGTTCAGGGACTGGCTATCATATGGTCAGTCCAGAGATTCAGATCCCCTAGATATATCTTAAACCCCAGCCCCACCTACAATTCTGGTAAAGTAACAGGAAAGCCCTGTGAAAAGAGATCACATCTGAGGCCAGCTCCATCACACAGAAACACCAACTCCAAAGAAGGGCCAACTGACGTGGCAGTGAACTCCATCTGCCATGACCATAAGACCTGTGGGTCTCTGTAGTCCTCAGAAGAACCAATACCTGGGGTTGTATCTACTTTATCTGTCTGTGAGACTCTTCTCAGGTGTGCATAAAACCCCTTTTGTAACCTCCAGGCTCTTTTTTAGAGATTCATAGCCATATACACTCATTTGTTCTTTCCATTTCCCCCTTGATTTAGGTCAAAAAGCATTTTTAACTCCTGTTATTATATGTAGACAAGGATATTCTGCTGGTTCGAGTTGAACCTTTTATTCAAGGTCATTTTCTAGTTATGTCATCAGCAGGTAATTGGTAGTGATCCCTCAGCACCAGGGAGGTTCATCTCCAGGAGTCATGTCCCATGCTGGGGGGAAGGCAGTGCATTTACATGCTGAGTTTGGCTTTGAGACTGGCCACATTTGAGCAGCACAGAGGCTCTCAGGAGGTAACTCTTAGGCACACTGCTGCTCTAGGCCTTGATCTTATTTCAGGTGCACAGGCTCACAAGCATAGACATTGGTATCAGTGGCTCATTGTTGGATCTTCATTCCTTTTTGGTCTTTGCCATTGCACTTGGGTGATTGTTGCTATTCCTTTAGGGACTGTGATAGAGATCCCCTGGCTAGGAAATCAGCATTCCCTCACTTGTTATTTTTAATAGTTTCCACTATGAAAATATCCAAGCATTTTTATGTACCCTGGATATATACCCTGTAGAACTCCCTGCCAACCATGTGTCCCCTGTCAATAACATCCCACACCAGTATTCCTCTGCTGCCATTGTTGAACATTTTGGAAGTGATCCAAAACTACCTGAAAAGTGAAGTCCAATATATTGCCATGTTCCCTTAATAGTAAAATGGAATATAGCGATGAGTTTAAAGGTTAGATATAGAATACATATTAATTTGGAAAAATTCTACATCCTATCTTTTTCTTTTCTTTTCTCTAATTATTAAGCTTATATTCACAAGAGTTTTAGATCACAGTAATTCATATATACAATATACAGTACTCCCACATATCCAACATAAAATCTTTTCCCTTCCACAGCAATAAACTTATAACATATTCATACCATATTTACTGAAACTGATATACAGATATTGAGACAACAGCATTCAAACAAGGTAACATTTCTGTTTACATTGTGGTTTATACTTTAGGCTGTACCATTTTCTAAATTTTTAGTTATCCTATGTTTTACATTATGATTTACATTTTAGCCTATCAGCCCCTATATATTTTTGGTGTAATTTTATATGTTTTATATCCATCCTTGAGTACTCTTGTGAAACACTTCTATTGCCCTCACAGTTAGGTTGGTTCTATCTATTCAATACCTATTTCCCCCTCCCCTTAGGGCCCACAGTGACAGTCAATCTTCTTTTCTTGAAGAGCCATGTTCAGAGATACTTGCAACAGTGTTGAGGGCTTGACATACTCAACTGCCCTAATGCCCTGGGAAACACCATTTCTCCTGAGAGATACAGTTCCCTCTATTTGATGGCATCAGTCCTCCCCAGGATGTGGGTATACTTTCACTCTCATTATATGGGTCTCTACCCAATGATATAACCCACTCTGGCAAAATGAGCATTCACAGATTCCCTAGGAGTCTGTCCTGCATCAGATTATCCCCTCTAAGTATCTTAAACAGGTAACTTTCCTTATTATATTTTTGAAAAGGTTTTCTCAGCATTATACTCTCAATGAACACCTGCCAATCTCCTATGTTTGTATGTTGCCCCACCCTCCCCCCAATTTCTTGGGCTATATTACCCATCCGTCCATCCCTAGCCCCCCTCAAGTCCACAAAGCCCCACCCAAAGGTAACCTTATGCCCCCATTTTATCCCTTCCTTATACACATAATTACCTCCAGCTTATCATAGATTTCACCCATGTAGATGTCAGCTTACATACTTCCTCTACCCCCCGATTTCCTGTAAGCCTAACATCCAGTCCCTAGCTCTCTGAGGTAGCTTGATTTACTTAGTTCATATCATTGACGTCATGTAGTATTTGTCCTCCAATGCCTGGGTTGCTTCACTCAACATAATGTTCTCAAGATTCACCCACGTTATCACATGTGTTTGTAGTGTACTTGTTCTTAATGCCGAGTACTATTCCATTGTATGTATATACCACATTCTATTCATCCATTCATCTGTTTTGGACATTTGTGTTGATTCCAACTTTTGGCAATAGTGAACAATGTTGCTATGAACATTGGTGCACATATATCGGTTTGTGTCCTTGTTTTCAGTTCTGCTGGGTATATACCCAGCAGTGAAATCGCTGGGTCATATGACAAATCTATGGTTAGTTTTTTGAGAAACCGCCAAACTGTCCTCCAGAATGGTTGGATCCTTCTGCATTCCCACCAGCAATGGATGAGTGTTCCCATTCCTCCACATCCTCTCCAGCATTTGTAGTCTTCTGTTTTTTTTCAGAGCTGCCAATATTATGGGAGTAAGGTGGTATCTCATTGTAGTTTTGATTTGCATTTCCCTGATAGCTAGACATTTGGAGAATTTTTTCATGTGCTTTTTAGCCATTTGTATTTCTTCTTTGGAGAAGTGTCTGTTTAAATCTTTTTCCCGTTTTTTAAATGGGTTTTTTATCTTATTATTTTCAAGAAATAGGAGTTCTTTATATATGCAAGTTATAAGTCCCCTATCCGATATATGGTTACCAAATATTTTCTTCCATTGAGTAGGCTCCCTTTTTACTTTCTCGACAAACTCCTTTAAGGTGCAGAAGGCTTTAATTTTGAGGAAGTCCCACTTATCTATTTGTTCTTTTGCTGCTCATGCTTTTGGTGTAAAGTTCATGAGGCCATTTCCTATTACAAGGTCTTGTATATGCTTCCATACACTGCTTTCCAAAGTCTTTATGGTCTTGGCTCTTATATTTAGATCTTTGATCTATCTTGAGTTGATTTTTATATAAGGTGTGAGATGGTAATCCTCTTTCATTCTTCTACATATGGCTATCCAGTTCTCCAGGCACCATTTGTTGAATAGGCCAGTCTCTCCCAGTTGAGAGGGTTTGGTGGCTTTATTGAATATTATATGGATATATATATGAGGTTCTATATCAGAACTCTCAGTTCAATTCCATTGGCCTGTGTGTCTCTCCTTATGCCAATACCATGCTGTTTTCACTACTGTAGATTTGTAGTATGTTTTGAAGTCAGGTGCTGTAATTCCTCCATTTTCATTTTTCTTTTTCAATATGTCTTTGGCTATTTGGGGCCTCTTCCCTTTCCAAATAAATTTCATAGATAATTTTTCTAGTATGCTGTGTTGATTATTATTGGGATTGCATTGAATGTGTAGATCAGTTTTGCTAGGATAGACATCTTAATAATATTTAGTCTTCCTATCCATGAACAGGGAATATTCTTCCATTTATTTAGGTCTTCTTTGATTTCCTTGAACAGTCTTGTATAGTTCTAGGTGTATAATTTTTTTACATCTTTAGTTAAATTTATTCCTAAATATTTGATTTTTTAATTTACTATTGTGAATGGTATGTGTTTCTTGATTTCCTCCTGATCTTGCTCATTACTGGTGTACAGAAATGCTACTGATTTTTGCGCATTCATCTTATAACCTGCGACTTTACTAAACTCATTTATGAGTTCTAGAAGCTTTGTTGTAGACCTCTCAGGGTTTTCTATGTATAGGATCATGTCATCTGCAAATAATGAGATTTTGACGCCTTCCTTTCCAATTTGAATGCCTTTTTATCTGGTTCTTGCCTCAGTCCTGGAGCAAGTACTTCTAAGAAAATGTTAAATAGAAGGGGAGAGAGTGGGCATCCTTGTCTTGTTCCTGACTTTAGAGGGAAGGATTTTAGGATTTCTCCATTATAAACAATGTTGGCTGTGGGTTTTTCATATATACCTTTTATTGTGTTCAAAAAATTTCCTTTTATTCTGATCTTTTGAAGGGTTTTTATCAAGAAAGTGTGCTGTATTTTGTCAAATGCTTTTTCTGCATCTATAAATATAATCATGTGATTTTTTTCCTTCAATCTGTTTGTAAGGTGTATTACATTGATTGATTTTCTTATGTTGAACCATCCTTGCATACCTGGAATGAATCCCACTTAGTCGTGGTGTGTAATACGTTTAATGTGTTGTTGAATACGATTAGCAAGTATTTTGTTAAGTATTTTTGCGTCTAGGTTCATTAGAGAAATTGGTTTGTAATTTTCCTTTCTTGTGGTGTCTTCTTTTGGCTTTGGTACTAGGGTAATGTTGACATCATGGAAGGAGTTAGGCAATGTTCCTTCTGTTTTGATGTTTTGGAATAGTTTCAGCAGGATTGGTGTTAGTTCTTTCCGGAATGTTTTGTAGAATTCACCTGTGAAGCCATCAGGCCCTGGGCTCTTCTTAGTTGGGAGGTTTTTTTGTTTTTTTTGTTTTTGTTTTTTATTGACTTTGTAATAATATTACATTAAAAATATATATATATATGAGGTCCCATTCAACCCCAGCACCCCCACCCCACCTCTCCCCCCCCAGCAACACTCATTCCTATCATCATGACACATCCATTGCATTTGGTAAGTACATCTTTGGGCACCTCTGCACCTCATGGTCAATGGTCTACATTATGGCCCATACTCTCACCCATTCCATCCAGTGGGCCCTGTGAGGATTTACAATGTCTGGTGATTGCCCCTGAAGCACCATCCAGGGCAGCTCCATGTCCCAAAGACGCCTCCACCTCTCATCTCTTCCTGCCTTTCCCCATACCCATCAGCCACCATGTCCACTTTTCCCAATCCAATGCCACCTTTTCTATGTGGACATTGGATTGGTTGTGTCCATTGCACCTCTATGTCAAGAGGAGGCTCAGATTCCACATGGATGCTGGATGCAATCCTCCCACTTTCAGTTGTAATCACTCTAGGCTCCATGGTGTGGTGGTTGTCCTTCTTCAACTCCATCTTAGCTGAGTGTGGTGAGTCCAATAAATCAGATTGTAGGTGCTGGAGTCTGTTGAGGCTCAGGACCTGGGTATCACATTGTCAGTCCAGAGATTCAAATCAGCTGGGAGGGTTTTAATGACTGATTCTATCTCTTTACTTGTGATTGGTTTGTTGAGATCATCAATTTCTTCTTTCGTCAATATGGGCTGCTTATCTGTTTCTAGTAATTTGTCCATTTCTTCTGAATCATCGTTTTTACTGGAATATAGTTTTTCAATGTATCCTCTTAGCAGAATCTTTATTTCTGTGCATTCAGTGGTGATATCTCCTTTCTCATTTCTTATTTTGTGTATTTGAATCTTCTCTCTTTTTTCCTTTGTTATTCTCACTAAAGGTTTGTCAATTTTATTGATCTTCTCAACAAACCAGCTCTTGGTCTTGTTTATCTTTTCAAGTGCTTTCTTATTTTCTATTTCATTTAGTTCTGCTCTTATCTTTGTTATTTCCTTCCTTCTTCTTCCTGTGGAATTACTTTGTTGTTTCTTTCCTAATTCCTCCAAATGTGCAGTTAGTTCTTCAGTTTTTGCTCTTTCTTCCTTTTTGATGTATGAATTTATGGCTACAAATTTCCCTCTCAGTACTGCTTTTGCTACATCCCATAAATTTTGGTATGTTGTGTTATCATTATCATTTGTTTCAAGGTAGTCATTGATTTCTTTTGAGATTTCCTCTTTGACCCACCATTTTTCTAAGAGTGTGCTGTTTAATTTCCATATCTTGGTGTGAAATCTGGGCCTCTGGCCCTTGCAGATTTCCAGCTTCACTCCAGTGTGGTCAGAGATATTATTTTGTATGATTTCGATCATTCTGAATTCATTAAGCCTTTCTTTGTGTCTAGCGTATGGTCTATCTTGAAGAATGATCCATGTGCACTTAAGAAAAATGTATATCCTGCTGTGTTTGGGTGTAATGATCTGTAAATGCCAATTAGATCCAGCTCCTTTAATATACTGTTCAAAGTTTTTGTTTCTTTAATGATTCTCTTTTGAGATGTTCTGTCCAAAGTTGATAGTGGTGTATTAAATTCTCCCATTATAATTGTAAAGGCATGTATTCTTTCACTTAGTTTTTCCAGTGTTTGCCTCACACATTTGGAGGTGACTTTGTTAGGAGTATAAATATTTATGATAGTTTGTTTTCTTGAGAAATTGTCCCTTTCACTAATATGTAGTATCCTTCTTTCTGTCTCACAATTGTTTCGCATTTAAAATCTATTTTGCCTGATATTAATATAGCTACTCCTGACTTTTTTTGGTTATTGTTTGCTTGTAAGATTGTTTTCCAACCATTCACTTTCAACCTCCATGAATCCCTGGGTCTAAGATGTGTTTCTTGTAGACAGCATATAGATGGGTCATATTTCCTTATCCAGTGTCCCAGTTTGAATCTTTTGATAGGTGTGTTTAATCCATTTACATTCATTGTTATTACTTTTAAGGAATTATTTATGCTAGCCATATTTTAATTGGACTTGTGTTTGTCATATTTTGCTTGTTTTTTCCTTCTCTCTTTTTTTTTTGTTGTTGCTCTTACACTGTCCTCCAACTCTGCCTCTCCTGTTTTTTCCTTTCTTCCTGCAAAACTCCTTTTAGTATTTCTTGAAGGGGAGGGTTCTTGTTGGCATACTGTTTCAACTTCTGTTTATCTGTGAATGTTTTGAACTCTCCACCATTTTTGAATCCTAGTTTAGCTGGGTGGAGTATTCTTGGTTCAAATTTTTTTTCTTTTAGTACCTTGACTATATGATACCACTGCCTTCTTACCTCCATGGTTTCAGATGAGAAATCAGCACTTAATCTTATGGAGCCTCTCTCGTATGTGATGGTTTTCTTTTCTCTTGCTGCTTTTAGAATTTTCTCTTTGTCTTGAGCATTGGATAATTTGGCAAGTATATGTCTCGGGGTGGGCCTGTTGGGATGTATGATGTTTGAGGTGTGTTGTGCTTCCTGGACATGTACATCCATCTCTCTCAGTAGATTTGGGAAGTTTTCAGCCATTATTTCCTGCAACACCCCTTCCTACCACGTTCCCTGCTCTACTCTTTCTGGGATCCCTATAATATGTATGTTTGTGCATTTTGCATTGTCATTCAGGTCCCTAAGTCCTAGATGAATTTTTTCTAACTTTTTATCAATCAGTTCTACTATCTGATTTCAGATGTACTGTCTTCCATGTCACTAATTATCTGCTCTGCCTCTTCTAATCTGCTGCTATTTGCTGCGAGTATATTTTTTATTTCTTGAACTGTGGTGTTCATTCCCATCATATCTGTTATCTTTTTGCATATGTCTGCAATTTCCCCTCCAAGTGTTGCCTTCATATTGTTAACCTCTTCCTTTACTTCATTAAGTTTGTCTCTAATATATGTTTTGAGATCTTTAATTTCTTGTCTGATGTTCTGCTCCCCTTCCTGGTTTTTAGTTTGTTCATTGGATTCAGCCATGTTTTCCTGATTATTGGTTTGGTTTGTAGTTTCTTGTTGCTGTCTGGTCATCATTTTATCTTGACGGGTTTAATTAGTTCCTAAGCCTCTTTGTCTAGTCTTGGGAATTAATTAGTTGTTGTTCTTGTGTAAGTGTTATGTCTTCTCTTTGTCACTTTGTTCTTCTTACTCTGTTTTCTTTTTGCTGGCTAAGTTCACTTTGAAGGAAAATATTAGGGCCCGGGAAAGGGAAATGTGTAAAGTAGTATTAGTAATAAATGTTAACAGAGCAACAATGTGAGATCTGGGAGAATGGATATTAGACTCATTCAAGTTGTGTAGTTATAGCAATAAGTAGAATACCTGTAATGAGAGAGTCAACAGAATATGGGGAAGAATATAGCATGAATTAAAAAGCCAGTGTTTTCATGAGAGAGGGAAAGAGGAAGGAAAGGCAATAATATCAAGAGTGGATAAAAGAAAATAGAACAAAGGTATTAGAAATTAAAAGTTAGACAATTTGGGGGTGAAAGAAAGGGAGGTGGGATGTAAGAGAGACAGCAGATGATGGGGGATAGCAAGATGTGGGGAAAAGGGGATAGTGTAGATGGCCAAAATCAATTCACACAGAAACGAGGAAATGGAGGATGAGGAAACACAGCAAAAGTGGAGCACTCCCTGCAGCACCTATTATATAAATAAAATAAGAAGAAAAAGAGAAAAGAGAAAAAAGATGAGGAAAAAAAGGGGTGTGGGCAAAGAAAAGGGAGGGAAACAAGCAAGAAAAAGAAAAGAAGAACAAAAACCTAAATAAATGAAAAAGGACCTTGGGGGAGAAAATGGGAGAAAAGACCAGGAGATAATGCAATATTAGCACCCAAGACAATAAAAAAAAAAAGAAAAAAGAGAGAGGAAAAAAGAATGCCAAGGGCTAGGATAATCCAGGACCTCAGATGGACCTCAGGGCATGGTGGATTTAGGGGTGGGAAGTCTGTCATATTGCAGACTCAAGATGTGTGAGTCTCTGGAATGTGGGCCACCAGGGTTTAGGGGACACAGACCTGTGTCCATTTAACAGGGAGCCTGGGAGCACCACAGCACAACACAGCCTTCAGGGATCACCACAGCTGGGCGCCAGTCCTAAGGGAGGAGTCACACATGCAATCTCTGACCTCTGTGTGAGAAACATAAAATTTCACCTCTCACAAGAATGTCCTCTGTCACTGTCTCACCAAATCGACTTCCAGACACCTCCCGCCCTGCAAGCCCCCAAAACAGCCTGCAGGGGGCGCCTGTGCTCTAAAAATAGTTCAGGGACCACACAGATGAGCCACCAGCCCTAGGGGGAGGGCCTCTAGGCAGAAGTTCAGACCTCCATGTCAGAAACCCAAAACTCCCCCTCCTCCATCACTGTCTCACCACATCGACTTCCAGACACCTCCCGACCTGCAAGCCCCAAAGCAGCCAGCTCTGGGCTTGGGAACTCCTGAGTACAGCAAAGCCTCCAGGAATCACCACCACCGAGCTGCCAGCCCCAGGGGAAAGGGTCCCATGTGCAGCCCTAATCTCCATTGAAGAGACCCAAAATTTTACCTCTTACAAGAATCTCCTCTGTCACCATCCCACTAAATCGACATCCAGACACCTCCTGCCCTGCAAACACCCAAAACAGCTGGGTGCAGCAGGACTCCAACCCTCCCTGCCATTCTTTATGTCCCATTTATCACCTCCTCCCTCCAGTTCCTCCTCCCTCTCCTCCTCCTGCCTCTTTTCTCTCTCCTCTCAGGCTTTTCTAAACCACAAGAGGCAGTGGCCTCTTTTCTGTTGTCATAGACCCCTCAAATTCCAAAGAACTGCAGAATCATTCATCAAAGTTTGCAAGTTTTTTCTTTTACTTGTGTAGAGGACATGATCTTTTTTGGTTACTGTTTGCATGGAGTATCTTTTTCAAAGGTTTCACTTTTAGCTAGTTTTTATCCCTGGATCTAAGGTGAGTTTCTTGTAGGCAGCACATAGATGGCTAATGTTTTTTAATCCATACTTTAGGAGGTATTGGCAATTGAATGCAGGACCTTTTGCATTGTAAACAGGTGCTCAACCACTGAGCTATATCTGCTCCAAGTGAGAGTGCAATTTTTTTCATGTTTGTTTTTAGAAGGTGCCAGGGATGGAACCTGGGGCCTTGTCCATGTGAAGTAGGTTCTCAACCACTTGAGCTACAACTGCTCCCCTCTAATTAGTTTTTTTTATCTCACTACTGTGTCTTTCATTCCCATGAATTCTGTTACTTTTCTATTCAGGTTTTCAAATTCTTCTTTGTGCTCACTTGGTGTCTTTTTGATATCTTTTATCTTTTTATCCATATTGTCTTTCAAGTCACTCATTTGATTTTGGGAATTTGTGTGCATCTCCTTGGTTAGTTGTATGAAATCCTGTGTCTCTCCTGGGGACTTTGACACATTCCTTTTTTGGGTCATTTCTTCTAATTTCTTAGAATGACTTGTAACTTTTTGCTGATGTCTAGGCATCCGATTTAGATGGTGAGTTTACTCAGATGCTCACTTTCCTTTCATAGGGATTAATGCAGGAGGCTGTGTGTTACTGGTGTCCTTGATTCTTTGTTCAACTTGTCCTGGGTCTTTAGGAATGTCCCTGTTAGTTGCTTAGGTCTGGGCCCTGAGCAGAGTAATGTGTTGCAGACCTTTTCCCTAGAGCCTTGGGGAGGGAGACTGTAAAGACAAGAAAGTGCCTCTATTACTTATTTAGGTCTGTGTTCCCCACATGTTTTTCCTTGGACCACCAGCAGATGGCACTCTATGTCAGCCTTCTCAATTCAAAGCCTGGTCAGAGTGTGTTTGCATCCACCAGACCAGATCACTGTGATAGAGGATCCTGCCTGGAGGCAAAGAGCCTCCTAATTCAAACAGTCAGTCCTGTTCAATAGAGAGGGCAATTGAGAGGATCAGATCTCCTTAGTCCTGGGTCTCTTTAGTCCCCTGCAAGGCTCCCTGTCCAACAATAGCAGGGCCCCACCCAGCCTGCAGGAGCTCAAGGGCACAGCAGACCAAAGTTGTGGTTCAGAAGCAGCCAGCCTTAGGCTGTGGTACTCTCTCCTCACTTCTGGGAGGTGGGTCCCCCTTTGTAGCCAGTGGCCCTGAGGCGTGAGAATTCAAAGTGTCTATATGGTGGGGGTGGATACTGGCAGTTGCAGCATGTACTCACTGTTTTGCCACCATGGTTCTGTTCCATTGCCCCTCTCTCTGCTAGGTGGTGTCCAGCCTTCCCCTGGAAGTTTCTTTCCAGGCCATTTCAGCCAGTCTTCTAGCTATTTTTCTGGAAGAGAAGAAAGTCCTCTGTCTTGCTAGTCTGCCATCTTCCCAGAAGAAACATTGTAAAGTAGTCAAAGTCATTTGAGTTCACATGATTTCAATAAAAATAATATTAATGAATATGCATTCAGACTGTTTGTATCCCATCTTTCCATAATGTTTTTTTAGTATAGGAACACAAATACATATTTATAGAAATAATTGTTAAATTGTCTTGAAACTAAAGTACTAAGGAAGTTAAAGCCATAAAGAAGGAAAAAGTAAACATGCTCACAAAGAGAGTTAATACAATATTGTATTAAATTTGACAGAATTTCTTAGTGTTCCATGCAAAGTGAGAATTGTGGACATTTGAAATACTGATTTCCAGAGTGATTTTTCAATTAATGATTTTTTGGATTGCTTTCTGGGTCCCATTGTAAAGGTGAGTTGTCAGAGGGTATAACTGGTGTTGGGGATTGCATAATGTCCCCCAGAAAAGGTATGTTCAGGTTCCAACCCCTGTTCTGTGCGTGTGAACAATTTTGTAACTAGGACCTTTGAATATGTGGACCTTCATCCAGTGTGGCTGAAGTCCTTATAAGCAAAGGAAATGGATGTGGACAGGAAGCTCTGGGAGCAGCCAAAGCTGGAAGTCAGTAGAACCCAGAAGAGAAAGGAGAAGACACAGCCATATGCATCAGCACATGACAGAAAAGCTAAGGAGCACCAACATGGCCGGTGAGTTCTAAGTACTGACTCTGGGAGGAAGCAAGCCTTGTAGCCTCTGAAACCTTGAGTCTGTAAATCCCTGTTGGTAAGACAAACCATTATACAGAATCTGTTACAGCAGGTAGGAAATTAATGCAGAACTCATGGAGAAAACTGAGAGTACACAGTTCTGACACTCATCCCATTCCATCAGGGTAGCCCTGCTTTTATCATTTTTGTTAAATAATTTCTCAGGCCAAAAATCAATTACTTATTTGTTTTTCACAAAGAAGAAAACATACCATTCTTAAGAAAAAGTTTCCAGCAAAAATGCTGAAAGTGGTAGCTTTTACAGTAGAATTAACTAACAGACAAGTGTTGTTAAAGACAATGAATAAAAAAGAATAATAATAATAAAGATTTTTTTTAGCAAATAAGAACTCTTTCTTGGTAAATAAAAATCAAAAGTATAATTGTAAAGTATCAATTGATAAAGACATTTTGGCAGGAGTTTAAGCTCTGGTCCAGTTATATAATATTTTAGTAATCAGTGGAAAGTTGAAGAAGCCAATATATATGACTTATGTCAGTAATTCTGAACCTTTCAATGAATTCATTACAGTCTCCCAACAGAAAGGATAAATCATTATTGTACATGAAATCTTTTAGGGAACATATTTAAAATACTATTTTCTGTAACTTTTACCCAAATATTTTTATCTGTGGCTTGGAATGGAGGATCAGAATTCTGCATTTTATTAAAATATATTTTCTTGATTATGTACATGTACATAATAAAAAATATCTATCTAGAATAATTTCATGATCACTTCTGTCACTTCAGCCTAGTTTACTCTCCCACATTCTTTCAAATTATTACTACTATGAATTTCTTAACTTTATCCAGAAAGTTTTTCCTAAGATAACAATTCATTTTAAATACACCCCTTTTTTCCTACTATTATATATATATGATGTTTTGAATTGTACCACATTGATTGCCTTCCTTTTCCTATGTGGATATATTTTCATTTCTTTTTCCTGTGTCTTCCATGGGGTTAAAATTTAACATCCTAATTATTTAAAATCATATTTCATTTGATACCAATTTAACTTTCATTTCATGTACATATATCTTATCTATACCTCTACAAAGAGGGAGATTTCATAACAATAAAAGAGTCAACTTAAGGGAAAGATATGACACTTGTAAATATATGCTCATTTAACACTCAAGACTCAATTTAATAACTAAAGTAAAAGAAAAAATTGACATCTATCTGAGGGATACCCCTTGCCAAGGAGGAGGGGGAAAGCTTACTCTCTATTGATCTCTCAAACTCAGGTCCTTGCACTATGCCCCAAATTCAGAGCATTTATCCTGACTCTTTTAACCATATGTTTACAAAGTTTGGCTGACCAAGAGTATGTTTTCCCCTTGAATGTACAGCATATACTAGTTGATTTCCAATGATTGTTTTGGAATGTATGAGCAAAGGATGCCTGAATGAATGGATGGCACACCAGGCAGAGATAAAGAAGTAAGAGGGAATAGTATATTGTTGGAACTGTAGGTTTTCCCAAATGCCTTCAGTAACATTTCCCAAACTGAATGCCTTGAAATGGTACTATCTATTCAGTGAAAAACAGGAATTCAGTACTCAAACTTTATCTTCTCTGTTCCTTATTTGAATATCCCCAATGCCCATTGCTGCATTTATTTTTTTAATATACTTTTTAAAAATTTTAAAAAACTACTTAGACTACATAAATGTTACAAAAAATATATAGGGGATTCCCATATGCCCCACTCCCAACCTTTTCCACATTTTCCTACATTAACAACATCATTAGTGTGGTATATTTATTACAATTGATGAACACATTTTGGAGCACTGCCACTATGAGTGTATTATAGTTTACATTGTAGTTTAACTCTCTACCCATCACTGTGTTTAAGTTCATTTCCCCATGGTCACAAACTCATTAGACCAGAATTTAATTAATATCTTGTAGAAGTGCTCTTTAGAATACTATTTACAATATGCTGACTTTAGTGTAAGATAATTCCATTCAGTGGTTTGCCAATTAGTCATAGAGGTGGATAATGGCCAGTTTGGAGATTTCTGTTCTAAAATGCTGGGTGAATCTGAATTTTATTATGCAAACTACATAAATAATTGAATGGTTTTAGATAAGGAATATTTTGAATTTTTTACATGTTCTAGCTGCTGTGTAGAAAACAAATCTGAGGGAGGCTGGACCAGAAGTGGAGAAAATATTTAGAGGCTTGTGACAATCCAGACTATCAGTGATGTAATACTGGACTAAGTCTACAATGAGAAAAAGAGATGTGGGCTGTAATTGAGAAGATGTATTTAGTGAGTAGTATTGACACATCTTCATACTAATTTTGTTTGGGAATGATAGACTGGGAAATATAAAGGAAATCTTCCAATTTCTGGCTTAGAGAATTGGGCAGGGGGTGGCGCAATTCATACTGAAAAAGAAAAGGGTGTAGAACTATGGGGTAATAGCCTTAGTTTGAGGGATCTATGAAAGAAAAGTGAGAAATTCACATGTGGGACCAGGAGAGATATCTGGGCTAGATATGAAAAGTTAAGAGTACTTGGCATCCTGACTGAAACAATAGGTTTGGATGTGGTCACTGAAATAGCCTATGGTGAATGAGAAGGAAAGTGAGAAGAAGATTGAAACTTGTTGAACATCAACATGTTCACAGTTAACAGAGGAAGAGGACACTGAGATGTATGAAAGAAAATTAGCATGGGACCCCACCAGGGAAATATGGTGAAGCCAAGATAGCAGAAGGGGAAGAACATAATCAAATCTGTAAAACTGCTGAAAACTCAGGAAGGAAAGTTCAAGAATGATAAAGACAGTGGCCTTTGCATGTGAGAATTTGAAAGTAATTGGAATACCCATAGGAGAGTTGTTCCACTGGAGTGGTTGGCTAGGGTTCAGCAAGTTCAAACACACAGAGGGCTGAAGTAGAGATGAATAGGTCTGCAGAGGGACTGCATGGGACTGTTTCTAAGGAGATTAGCTCTGAAAGGAGAGCCAGAGGAGGCTATGTTCGGGTCTTCAGAGAAGCTGTCTAGACATCAACAGGGAAGACTGTCCTTGGGTTGTAATGGGGAGACCAACAACAGAGCCCTCTAGCTTTCCTCTTTGTATAAATAGAAAGTGCTGAGAGGGGCGGGGAAAGATGGTGGCTGAGTGAGTGCACCTGATATTCTCTCCTGCAAAGAAGCAGCTGGGCAGCATTGGAAATTCTTCAGGACCAGGATGTTTTGGGATTTTGCAGGGCAGGAGGTGTCTGGACATCAACTTGGTGGGAAGGTACCACAGAAAATTTGTGCATAAGATAAAATTGAGCCTCTATTACACAGAGGTGGGGGCTGCGTGTTGGATGCTCCTACCTGGGGTGGGCAGAGCCATGGCACTGGCACTGTGGCAGTGATTCCTGGGTGCTCTGTGGTACTGGGGAATTTTTATAAGCCCTAAGAGGGCTATTGGGGGGCTAACAGGGCAGGAGGCCTTTGCAGACTGATTTGGGGAGACAAATGGGAATTTTATTGCGAGGCAGGGAATTTTTGATTGCAGACACAAATAATAGCACTTCCAGCTAGAGCCCCGCCTCCAAGGCCAGCTGCCAATCTGCAGCCACCTTAAATTGCTCACAATAAAGAGACCTTACCAGGAGGCTGTTTCAGGGACTGGCAGGGCAGGAGATGTGTGGAAGCCGATTAGAGGAATATTTTGCGAAGCATGGGAATTTCATTTTCAGACTCCAATATTGGCATTTCTGGATGGAGCCCCACCCCCTGGGTCTGGCTAATGATCTGCAGCATCATTAAATTGGCTGCAGTGTAGAGGCACCCCCAGGTAACCATTTCAGGGGCTTAAAGGGTGGGAGGTGTCCTGAAGTCAAATTGGTGATACAGCCACAGAAGAGACCTGAGTGAGAGGGTGAATTACGGGGTTCTGACACAAAGGGCAGAGTTTGTGGATGTGACCTCCCCCATAGGGCTGGCACCCAGCTGCAGGGATCCCTCAAGGCTGTATTGCACTGCAGTCCTCCCAGGGTCCCTGTTAACCAGATTTGAGGTTGCCAGGTCTGAGTCCCCTGAACCCTGGTGGCCCACACCCCAAAGACTCAGACCTCTTGAGTCTGCAATATCATAGACTTTCCATCCCTGAATCCATCACACTCTAAGGTGCATCTAAGGTCCTTGAATATCCTAGTCCTCAACGTTTGCATTTTTTCTTTTTTTTGTTTTGTTTTATTTTTATTTTATTTTTTATTTTTTATTGTCCTGATTGCTAACATTGCATTATCTCCTAGGGTTTTCTCCCATCATACCCCACAAAGTCTTTTTTTTTTTCCACTCTGGTCCCTCAATTTCTTCTTATTTTATTTTATCCTAATTATACAATAGGTGCTGCAGGGAACACCTCACATTTGCTGGGTTTCCTCATCCTCCATTGCCTCATTTCTGTGTGAATTGATTTTGGCTACCTACACTATACTCTTTCCCCTACATCTTGATATTCTCCATCATCTACTGTCTCTCCTATATTCCACCTTCCTTTCTTTGATCCCCAAATCATCTAACTCTTAATTTCTAATACCTTTGTTTTGTTTTCTGTCTTTTATCCACTCTTGAAAGTATTGCCTTTCTTTTCTTTTTCCCTCTCTCAGGAAAACACTAGCTTTTTAATTCATACCATATTCCTCCCATATTCAGTCGACTACCTCATTATAGGTACTCTACCTACTGTTATAACTCTACACAACTTATATGAATCTAATATCCATTCTCCCAGATCTCATACTGTTGCTCTGTTAACATTTATTACCAATACTAATTTATACATTTTTTTCTTACACAATTGCCTTTCCCTGGCCCTAATATTTTCCTTCAAAGTGAACTCAGCCAGCAATAAGAAATTAGAATAAGAAGAACAAAGTGACAAAGAGAAGATATAACACTTATGCAAAAACAACAGCTAATTAATCCCCAAGACTAGACAAAGAAGCTAAGGAACTGATAAAACCCATCAAGATAAAATGATGGCCAGAAAGCAACAAAAATCTACAAACCAAAACAGTAATCAGGAAAACATGGCTGAATCCAATGAACAAACTAAAAACCAGGAAGGGGAGCAGAACTTTGCACAAGTAATTACAGATGTCAGAACATTTATCACTGACAAATTTAATGGAGTAAAGGAAGAGTTTACCAATATGAAGACAACACTTGGAGGGGAAATTGCAGACATATGCAAAAGATTATAGATATGATGGGAATGAGCACCACAGTTCAAGAAATCAAAAATACACTCGCAGTAAATAACAGCAGATTAGATGAGGCAGAGGAGAGAATTAGTGATGTGGAAGACAGTACATCGGAAATGAAACAGATATAGAATTGGTAGATAAAAAGATAGAAAAAATCCAGCTAGGGCTTAGGGACCTGAATGACATTGCAAAATGCACAAACATACGTATTATAGGCATCCCAGAAGAAGAAGAGAAGGGAAAGGGGTCAGAAGGAGTGTTGCAGGCAATAATGGCTGAAATCTTCCCAAATCTACTGAAAGAGAAAGATGTACATATCCAAGAAGCACAGCGCACCCCGAACATCATAAGCCCCAACAGGCCCACCCCATGACATATACTTGTCAAATTATCCAATGCTCAAGACAAAGAGAAAATTGTAAAAGTAGAAAGAGAAAAGGAAACCATCACATACAAGGGAAGCTCCATAAGATTAAGTGCTGATTTCTCAACTGAAACCATGGAGGCAAGAAGGCAGTGGTATGATATAGTCAAGGTACTAAAACAAAAAATTTCCAACCAAGAATACTATATCCAGCTAAACTAGCATTCAAAAATGATGGAGAGTTCAAAATATTCACAGGTAAACAGAAATTGAAAGAGTAAAGAGTATTCCAACAAGAAACTTCCCCTTCAAGAAATTCTAAAGGGAGTTCTGCAGGAAGAAAGGAAAAATCAGGACAGGCAAAGTTGGAGGAGAGTGTAAGAGCAACAAAAAAGACAAAGAGAGAAGAAAAAAAACCAACATATGACAAACACAAGTCCAATCAAAATATGGCTAAGATAAATAATTACTTGAAAGTAATAGCATGAATGTCAATGGATTAAACTCACCTATCAAAAGATTCAGACTGTGACATTAGATAAGGAAATATGACCCATCTGTATGCTGTCTACAAGAGACACATCTTAGACCCAGAGATTCATGGAGGCTGAAAGTGAATGGTTGGAAAACAATCTTACAAGCAAACAATAACCAAAAAAAAAGGCAGGAGTAGCAATATTAATATCAGACAAAATAGACTTTTATGTGAAACAATTGTGAGAGACAAGGATACTACATATTAGTGAAAGGGACAATCTGTTAAGAAGAACGAGCAATCATAAATATTTATGCTCCTAACAAGGGCACCTCTAAATACGTAAGACAAATGCTGGAAAAACTAAGTGAAAGAATAGATGCCTCTTCAGTTATAGTGGGGGATTTTAATACACCACTATCAACTCTGGACAGAACATCTCAAAAGAGAATCACTAAAGAAACAAAATATTTGAGCAGTATATTACAGGAGCTGGATCCAATTGGCATTTACAGATCACTACACCCAAACACAGCAGGATATACATTTTTCTCAAGTGCACATGGATCATTCTCCAAAATAGACCATATGCTAGGCAACAAAGAAAGGCTTAATGAATTCAGAAAGATCAAAATCATACAAAATAATATCTCTGACCACAGTGGAGTGAAGCTGGAAATCTGCAAGGGCCAGAGGCCCAGATTTCACACCAAGATATGGAAATTAAACAGCACACTCTTAGAAAAACGGTGGGTCAAAGAGGAAATCTCAAAAGAAATCAATGACTACCTTGAAACAAATGATAATGATAACACAACATACGAAAATTTATGGGATGCAGCAAAAGCAGTGCTGAGAGGGAATTTGTAGCCATAAATTCATACACCATAAAAGAAGAAAGATCAAAAATTGATGAACTAACTGCACATTTGGAGGAATTAGAAAAAACAACAACAAAGTAATTCCACAGGAAGAAGAAGGAAGGAAATAACAAAGATAAGAGCAGAACTAAATGAAATAGAAAATAAGAAAGCACTTGAAAAGATAAACAAGACCAAGAGCTGGTTTGTTGAGGAGATCAATAAACTTGACAAACCTTTAGTGAGACTAACAAAGAAAAAAAGAGAGAAGATTCAAATACACAAAATAAGAAATGAGAAAGGAGATATTGCCACTGAATGCACAGAAATAAAGACTCTGATAAGAGGATACATTGAAAAACTATATTCCAGCAAAAATGATGATTCAGAGGAAATGCACAAATTCCTAGAAACACATAAGCAGCCCATATTGATGAAAGAAGAAATTGATGATCTCAACAAACCAATCACAAGTAAAGAGATAGAATCAGTCATTAAAAACCTTCCAACTAAGAAGAGGCCAGGGCCAGATGGCTTCACAGGTGATTTCTACAAAACATTCCGGAAAGAACTAACACCAATCCTGCTGAAACTCTTCCAAAACATCAAAACAGAAGGAACATTACCTAACTCCTTCTATGATGCCAACATTACCCTAGTACCAAAGCCAAACAAAGACACGACAAGAAAGAAAAATTACAGACCAATTTCTCTAATGAATCTAGATGCAAAAATACTTGCTAATCATATTCAACAACACTTTAAATGAATTATACACCACGACTAAGTGGGATTCATTCCAGGTATGCAAGGATGGTTCAACATAAGAAAATCAATCAATGTAATACACCTTACAAACAGATTTAAGGAAAAAAATCACATGATTATATCTATAGATGCAGAAAAAGCATTTGACAAAATACACACCATTTCTTGATCAAAACACTCCAAATGATCAGAATTCAAGGAAATTTTTGGAACACGATAAAGAGTATGTATGAAAAACCCACAGCCAACATCATTTATAATGGAGAAATCCTAAAATCCTTCCCTCTAAAGTCAGGAACAGGACAAGGATGCCCATTGTCTCCCCTTCTATTTAACATTGTCTTAGAAGTACTTGCTCCAGGACTGAGGCAAGAACCAGATAAAAAGGCATTCAAATTGGAAATGAAGGAGTCAAAATTTCATTATTTGAAGATGACATGATCCTATACATAGAAAACCTTGAGAGGTCTCCAACAAAGCTTCTAGAACTCATAAATGAGTGTAGTAAAGTCACAGGTTCTAAGATGAATGTGCAAAAATCAGTAGCATTTCTGTACACCAATAATGAGCAAGATCAGGAGGAAATCAAGAAACACATACCATTCACAATAGTAAATTAAAAAATCAAATATTTAGGAATAAATTTAACTAAAGATGTAAAAAACTTATACACTTAAAACTATACAAGACTGATCAAGGAAATCAAAGAAGACCTAAATAAATGGAAGAATATTCCCTGTTCATGGATAGGAAGACTAAATATTATGAAGATGTCTATCCTACCAAAACTGATCTACACATTCAATGCAATCCCAATAAAAATCAACACAGCCTTCTTTAAGGAACTAGAAAAACTAACTATGAAATTTATTTGGAAAGGAAAGAGGCCCGAATAGCCAAAGACATGTTGAAAAAGAAAAACGAAATTGGAGGAATCACACTACCTGACTTCAAAACATACTACAAAGCTACAATAGTGAAAACAGCATGGTATTGCCATAAGGAGAGACACACAGACCCATGGACTTGAATTGAAAGTTCTGATATAGAGTCTCATATATATAGCCATATAATATTTGATAAAGCCACCAAACCCTCTCAACTGGGAGAGAATGGCCTATTCAACAAATGGTGCCTGGAGAACTGGATATCCACATGCAGAAGAATGAAAGAGGATTACCATCTCACACCTTATACAAAGATCAACTCAAGATGGATCAAAGACCTAAATATAAGAGCCAAGACCATAAAAAACTTGGAAAGCAGTGTAGGGAAACATCTACAAGACCTTGTAATAGGAAAGGGCTTCATGAACATCATACCAAAAGCACGAGCAGCAAAAGAACAAATAGATAAACGGGACATCCTCAAAATTAAAGCCTTCTGTACCTCAAAGGAGTTTGTCAAGAAAGTAAAAAGGAAACCTATACAGTGGGAGAAAATATTTGGCAACCATATATCCGATAAGAGACTTATAACTTGCATATATAAAGAACTCCTATATCTTGAAAATAAAAAGATAAACAACCCATTTAAAAAATGGGAAAAAGATTTAAACAGACACTTCTCCAAAAAAAATACAATGGCTAAAAAGCACATGAAAAAATGCTCCAAATCTCTAGCTATCAGGGAAATGCAAATCAAAACTACAATGAGATACCATCTTACTCCCATAAGATTTGCAGCTATGAAAAAAACAGAAGAATACAAATGCTGGAGAGGATGTGGAGGAATGGGAAAACTCATCCATTGCTGGTGGGAATGCAGAAGGATCCAACCATTCTGGAGGACAGTTTGGTGGTTTCTCAAAAAACTAACCTTAGTTTTGTCATATGACCCAACAATACCACTGCTGGGTATATACCCAGCAGAACTGAAAAGAAGGACACAAACCAATATATGCACACCAATGTTCATAGCAGCATTGTTCATTATTGCCAAAATTGGAATCAACACAAATGCCCATCAACAGATGAGTGGATGAAAAAATGTATATACATACAATGGAATACTACTCGGATTTAAGAACAAATACACTACAAACACACGTGATAACATGGATGAATCTTGAGAACCTTATGTTGGGTGAAGCAACTCAGGCATTGAAGGACAAATACTACATGACCTCAATAATATTAAATAAGCAAGCTGCCTAAGAGAGCTAGAGACTGGAAGATAGGCTTACAGGAAATTGTGGGGTAGAGGAAGGATATAAGCTGACATCTACATGGGCAAAATCGATGATAAGCTGGCAGTGTGTGCACAAGGAAGAGATAAAATGGAGGCAAGGGGTTACCTTTGGTGGGCCTTGGCCGGTTTGAGGGGTCTAGGGATGGGCAGATGGGTAATATTCCCCAAGAAATTGGGGGGGAGGGGCAATATACACATAGATTGTCAGGTGTTGGTTGAAAGTAAAATGCTGAGAATAACTTTTCAAAATATAATTAGGAAAGTTACCTGTTTAAGATACTCAAAGGGGATAATCTGACGCAGGACAGACTGCTAGGGAATATCTGAATGCTCATTTTGCCAGAGTGGATTATACCATTGGGTAGAGACCCATATAATGAGAGTGAAGGTAGACCCACATCCTGGGGAGGACTAATGCCATCAAATAGAGGGAACCGTATCTCTCAAGAGAAAAGGTGGCTCCCAGGGCATTAGGGCAGTTGAGCAAGTCAAGCCCTCAACACTGTTGCAAGTATCTCTGAACAAGGCTCCTCCAGAAATGAAGATTAACTGTCACTGTGGGGCCCAAGGGGAGGGGGAAATAGATATTGAATAGATGGAACCAAAGTAAACGTGAGGGCAAAAGAAGTGTCTCACAAGAGTACACAAGGATGGATATAAAACATGTAATATTACACCAAAAACATATAGGGGATGATAGACTAATAATGTAAACCATAATGTAAAACATAGGATAACTAAAAATTTAGAAAACTGTTTAACCTAAAGTATAAACCACAATGCAATCACGAATGTTACCTTGTTTGAAAACTATTGTCTCAATATCTGTACATCAGTTTCAGTAAATATGATATGAATAAGTTAAAAGATTATCGCTGTGGAAGGGAAAAGGTTTTATAATGCGTATGTGGGACTACTGTATATTGTATATATGAATTACTGTGATCTAAGACTCTTGTGAAGAGAAGCTCAATAATTAGGAAAAAAGAAAAGAAAAAGATAGGATGTAGAATTTTTCCTAATCAATATGTATTCTATATCTAACCTTTAAACTCATCGCTATATTCCATTTTACTAGTAAGGGAACCTGACATTATATTGGGCTTCACTTTTCAGGAAGTTTTGTATCACAGAATGTTTCAACAATGGCAGTGGGGGAATACTGGTATGGGATGTTATTGACAGGCAATATATGGTTGACAGGGAGTTATACAGGACATGTGTCCAGGGTGCATGGAAATGTTTGGATATACTTAAAGTGGAAACAAAAACAACAGCTGGGTGGGTACTGGGTTCCTGTCCAGTGGGGGCTCTGTCATGGTCCCTAGGGGAGCAGTGGCAGTCCCCCCAGTGCAACAGCAAGGGCCAGGAAGGAATGAGGGTCCAACAGTGACTCCCTGATACTAATGACTATGCTTGTGAGCCTATACACCTGAAATAAGAACAAGGCCTAGAGCAGCACTGTGCCTAAGAGTTCCCTCCTGACAGCCTCCGTGTTACTCAAATGTGGCCAGTCTCAAAGCCAAACTCAGCATGTAAATGCAATTCTTTCCTCCCAGTGTGGGACATGACATCTGGGGATGAGCCTCCCTGGCACTGAGGGATCACTACCAAGTACCAGCTGATGATGTAACTAGAAAACGACCTTGAATTTAGATTCAACGTGGACCAGCAGAATATCTCTGTCTACATATAATAAGAGGAGTTAAAAATGCTGTTTGCCCTAAAGTAAGGGGGAAATGGAAAGGACAAATGAGTTCATATGGCTATGAGTCTCTAAAAAAGAGTCTGGAGGTTTTCAGAAGGATTGCCTTTATGCACACCTGATCAGAGTCTCAGAGACAGATAAAGTAGATACAGCCCCAGGTATCGGTCCTTTTGAGAGCTATAGAGACCCACAGGTTCTGTGGCCATGGCAGATGGGGTTGACTTCCATGTCAGTTGGCCCTTTTTTGGAGCTGGTGTTTCTGTGTGATGGAGCTGGACTCAGATGTGATCTCTTTTCACAAAACTTTCATGCTACTTTACTGGAATTGTAGTTGGTGCTGGGATTTAAGATATATCTAGGGAATTTGAATCTCTGGACTGACAATATGATAGCCACTCCCTGAGTCTCAACAGACTTCAGCTCCTACACTCTGATTTATTGGACTTACCCCACTCAGCTAACATGGAGTTGAAGAATGTCAACCACCACACCATGGAGCCTAGAGTGCCTACAACTGAAAGCAGGAGGATTGCATCCAGTGTCCATGTGGAACCTAAACCCCCTCTTGACATAGATGTGGAATGGACACAACCAAGCCAAGGTCCACAGGAAGGAGGAATACAGTAAGGATTAGAGTGGACTTAATGATATTCTATTCATGAACTATTGTGGTTAATAATCGAGAAAATGTGGCATTGGTGTGGAAAAAGTGGCCATGGTGGCTGCTGGGTACAGGGAATGGGAGGAAGAGATGAGATGTTGAGGCATTTTCAGGACTTGGAGTTGTCCTGGGTGGTGCTCCAGGGACAATTGCCAGATATTTTATGTCCTCCCATGGCCCACTGGATGGAATGTGGGAGAGTGTGGGCTATGGTGTGGACCACAGGCCATGGGGTGCAGCGATGCCCAGAGATGTACTCACTAGATGCAATGGGTGTGACATGATGATGGGGGAGAGTGTTACTGTGGGGGGAGTGGTGGGGTGGGGGCGGTGGGGGTGAATGGGGACCTCATATTTTTTTAATGTAATATTTTTTAAAAAATGAATAAATTTAGTAGAATTTGGAAACAATAAATTAACTAATAAATAAATAATGGAATTCACTATTAAAAAAATAAATAAATAATGAAAGGGCCTTGCTGATGGCAGGGAAAGCAGACCAGCCCCTGGGCTTTGCCTCTCTGTGCCCCACCTGGGCCTACATCAAGCCCAAATGATCAAGCAGTTCCCTGACCTCACCCCTCCCCTGCATAGAGCATGTCAGGGCAGAAGGGTGGACATCATGCCAATAGAGGATTCATGAACCCACAGCCTGGTGGTCTCATTCTAGTGTTTCTTTCTGCCCATGGGGAGCAGGATCCTGCCACAGGCATCACAGGAAACTCCCCCCATGGGTTCCCCTTTCCTCAAGGCAAGCAAGGGCAGAGGACTTTTGCAGGGTCTCACCATATTATCACATAACTGACCTGGATGACAGTCATAGGATCTTGGGAGAAATGTGTTGGGACTGGCAGTGTCTGAAAATTTCATGGATTATCTGTGGGGGCTTTGGGCCCCCTCTAATCCAGGTCTCCCTGGGTGGGGATCTCTCCTGGAGGTGACTGATGACCGAGTCTCCTTCCATATGTGGCCCTGCCCGCTCAGCACTTGCTTCCCTGGACTGCATCAAAAGGGAGCCTCCACAGTGGGAGTGTCCTTCTTACAGCTGAATTGGCCACCTCTTATTTTATTAAAGTCCATGGAAAGTACAAGTGTTGGAGGGGATGTGGAGGAAAAGGAACCCTCATTCACTGCTGGGAGCAATGCAAAGTGGTGTATTCACTTTGGATGGTATATTGATCGCTCCTCTGAAAGCAAATTATAGAATTATCATGTGATCCAGCAACTGCACTACTATGTATATACCCCAAAGTATTGAAAGCAGCATCTCAAAAATATTTTTGGACACAGGTGTTCATAGCAGCACTATTCACAATTGCCAAATGATGGAAGCAACACAAGCATCCCTCAATAGATGAATTGATAAAATGTATAATAGTATAGACATACAATGGAGTATTATTCAGCTGTACAAGGGAATGAATTCATGATGTGACAATATGGATGACATCCTATTGAGTGAAATAAACCAGACACAAAGGACAAATATTGTAGTATCACTTTTTAAAAATATATAGAAATAAAACCTCATAGCATCAGTATGTATTCATTTCTGTGGTGAGTGTAGAGAATGAGAAGTAAAGGCTTAAAATCAACAGCATTCCTATTTGGAATGATGGAAACATTTTGGCAAGTTATGTTGTTCCATCAAGTTGACAGGCTCTCATTAATAAAAAAAACTCTACCAAGTCCATCTAACTTCTGGTACTATAGCTAAAGTACAGGATATTGAACTATGAACCCACATTTCTCAACTAAGAAAGGCCCAGCCAGAGTCCTGGAATTGTTCTACCTCTGGAAACTTAAAAGAAATTCAAACTATATGCCAGGCTGTTTTTTGTATTTCTTTATCTTGCAATAATGTAAGAGACAAGAAGGCAAGAAAATTTCTTTTTGTTCAACTATTTACCTCTCTAGCAGCTGGACTAGTGCCTAACTCATTTTATGGCGCTGAGGTTTGAGAGTAACTACTTAATATCATCTCTTTTCATCACTGCAATTCTGATCTTAAAGGAAGAGAAAATGACAGTTGAACATATATCTGAATTTTTTTATTTGACAACTTTTGGAGTACATAGTTTCATTGTGTGCAAAGAGGTCCCTAACTTTATACCCAATTAACAAGCAGACATGACCTTATCATGCATTATGTAGCCCTAACTGACCAGCTTCTTTCTCTTAACAATATGAATTTGTGATGCATCCATGTCTTTCTGTGGCAAGATAGCACTTTCCTTTTTACTACTGAGTAATTATGTGGGCATAGTTGTACCACAGTTTGGTTATCCATTCACCTAGTGAAGCACATCTTGGTTTCTCCTAGTTTGTGGCTATTATAACTAAAAGTTGCTATGTATAGATCAGTGCTGTTTTTTTTTTTTAATGTGGACATTAGTTATCAAACAAACTTGTGTACATGCCTAAGACTGTGATTAAAAAGTCACATGCTGAGATATGTTTACCTTGGTAATCATGCTAAAATGTCTTCCAAAGTGGCTGTGCCATTTGCATTCACTCCAGCAAAGAAGGAGAGTTCCTGTTCATTGCTAGAGTTAGATTGTGTGTTCTTTGTTGTTTTAAGTTACTTTTCAATAATGACAAATGATGTTAAGTCTCTTTATATGTGCTTGCTAGTTGTATACTAATTTGGTGAGGGGTCTGTTCAGTCACTTTCCAATTTTCTTGGTTGCCTTGTTTGATTTCTTTTTTATTGAGCTCTTAGGCCTTTTGTATATTTTGGTACAAAATATGTGTTTTACAAAACTTTTTCCCAGCACAGGATTGAGGTCTTTTCATTCAATTAACAGTGTCTTCCACATAGTAGAAATTTTAATTTTTCAAATGAAGTTGCATTACCATTTTTTCCTTTCATGACTTCTTTCTTTAGATGTTGCATTTCAAAACTCATCAGCAAACATAAGGTCATTCTCCTGTTGGAACCTCATTTTTTAAAAAAATCATTTTGCTTCTTAGGCACTAACAAAATATTATAGGTGAGTTTGTATATAAGATGTAAAGTTTACATCATTTTTTTTCAATATGGCCATCGGGTTGTTCCATGTGTTAAAAGGATTATGTTCACTTGAACACATTTAAACGGGTCTACATATGGGCTCTATTTTTTTTTCATTGTTCTGTTCTGTGTATCAAAGTCATACTCTATTATTAATTATTGCAGATATGAATTGGAACCAGGCAGTATGGGCTGCTCAATTTTATTTTTCTTAAGCACTTTGCATGCTATTCTAAGAGTAGAAACAGTTCATAAATATATACAAAATACCTTTCTAGGATTTTGTATAAGATCTTAAAAATATTGAATAAGGAATATTTCTCTGTTTATTTAACCTTTTACAACTTGAAAGGTTTTCATAGATTATGAGAGAAAAATGCGTATGTATTTTCTTAGGTTTGACCAAAGGAATTTATTTATTTTTTTTTTATTTTTTTTATTTTTTATTTTTTATTGACTTTGTAATAATATTACATTAAAAATATATATGTGAGGTCCCATTCAACCCCACCCCCCCACCCCCCCTCTCCCCCCCCCCAACAACACTCGTTCCCATCATCATGACACATCCATTGGATTTGGTAAGTACATCTTTGGGCACCTCTGCACCTCATATACATTGTTTCACATCATGGCCCATACTCTATTCCATCAAGTGGGCCCTGTGAGGATTTACAATGTCCGGTGATTACCTCTGAAGCACCATCCAGGGCAGCTCCATGTCCCGAAGACGCCTCCACCTCTCATCTCTTCCTGCCTTTCCCCATACCCTTTGTCCACTATGTCCACTTTTCCCAATCCAATGCCACCTCTTCTATGTGGACATTGGATTGGTTGTGTCCATTGCACCTCTATGTCAAGAGGAGGCTCAGATTCCACCTGGATGCTGGATGCAATCCTCCCATTTTCAGTTGTAATCACTCTAGGCTCCATGGTGTGGTGGTTGTCCTTCTTCAACTCCATCTTAGCTGAGTGTGGTAAGTCCAATAAATCAGATTGTAGGTGCTGGAGTCTGTTGAGGCTCAGGATCTGGCTGTCACATTGTCAGTCCAGAGATTCAAATCCCCTAAATATATCTTAAACCCCAACATTAACTGCACCTCCAGCACATTAGCATGAAAGTCTTATGAAGGGAGATCCCATCTGAGTCCAGATTCATCACACATAAACACCATTTCCACAGAGGGGCCATCTGCCCTGGTAGTTAACCCCATCGGCCATGACCATAACTCCCATGGGTCTCTGACCAAAGGAATTTATTATGTGTTTTTACAACGATAAATGCATTTGTAGAAGGGGAAATCAATTGACTTTTGTATACTTATCTTGTACTTTCTTTCTTGTTATCTCCATGCAGTGTTATCAAGGCACTGGATAGTTAGCTCCATTTCCTTCAAACTTGCAAATTTATAACACTGAATAATATAGAGATTCTGTTGGTAGCCTGGAGGGGGTGTATGTGCACATTGAACAGTGAGCACCAAGCACTTCCTCTCCTGAACCCTGGGTGCCAGGAGAGGTGCCTGGGCCATCTTTTTTTTTTTTAATTATAATTTTTAAAGTTAATACAGCACACAAAATGTTACATTAAAAAACATAAGTGGTTCCCATATACCCCACTCCCCACCCCCACAACCCATCAATTTTTAATTGTATTTTTTAAGATATTTAGATCACAAAAAAGTTACATTAAAAAATATGAGAGGTCCCCATATACCCCCCACCCCCTCACCCCACTCCTCAAACATCAACAACCTCCCTCATCATTATGGCACATTCATTGCATTTGGTGGATACATTTTGGAGCACTGCTGCCCTGCATGGATTATAGTTTACATTGTAGTTTACACTCTCCCCCAGTACACTCAGTGGTTATGGCAGGATATATAATGTCCAGCATCTGTCCCTGCAATACCATTTAGGACAACTGAGCCATCATTTTCACCCAACTGAATCTCAGACCCAGTCAGGAAGGCCTCCCTGTGGGCCCTGAGACCTGGTTGCCCTGTCCCATGTGGACAAGCGCTTCATTCTGTAGGCCCCACTGGCTCCGTTGGCCATGGGACAACTTTTGTCCTGTCCATAGTGAGTCAAAAGCTTTGTTCATAGGTTTTTATAATGTTAATTCCTAAAATGGCTTCCCCAGGTCCCCCTCCTTGAACATGTCTCATCAATGGTTTGTAGTTTTCAGGTAACAAATCTTGCACATCCTTGGTTCAATTTCTTCTTAAGTATTTTATTCTTCCTGATGCTGTTGTAAAAGAAATTGCTTTATTAACTTTCTTTTCAGATTGTTTGCTTCTATGTTACAGAAATACAGACTTTTGTGCAACTTTCTGACATGGATTATTAGCTCTAACAGTATTTTATGAGTCCTAGAGGGATTTTTATATATAAATCATGTCATTTCTAAATAGAGACAGTTTTTGCTCTTCCTTTCCAATTTGGATGCCATTACCTTCTTTTTATTGCATAATTGCTCTGGCTAGGATATCCTAGACTTGAGGAGTAGTGGTGGAAAAAAACAGCATCATGGATTTGGCCCTGATATTATTGGCAAAAGCTCACAGTCTTTCATCACTGAGTGTGGTGCTAGTTATGTAGTCCTCATTTTGCTTGCTTGTTTGTTTCTTTGTATTTCATAATGAAAAGATATTGGATTGTGTTAAATGATTTATCTGCAGCAAATGACATGACCACTGTATTCTTTTTTTTCTTTTCCCCTTCCTCCCTGCCCTGCTATTTTTGCTGTCTGTGTACCTTTGTTGTGTGGTCTTCTGCATCTATTTCTCTTTTTGTCTTCTCTTCTAGTTTTTCACTCTGGGATTGACCAGGATTCAATCCTTGGGACCTCTGATGTGGAGAGAGGCTCCCTGTCACTTGTGACACCTCAGTTCCTGGTTTCTACTGTGTTGGAGATTTGGGCCTGAAAGGTATCAGGAATGAAAGCAAGATAAAAAGGAAAGTGAAAGAGAGAAAGGAAGAAAAAAAGGAGAGTGAAAGAGAAAGGAAGAGAGAGAAAGAGAGAGAGAAAGAAAGAGAGTTGGGATCAATGGTCTGCAAGTAGAGACTCATCAGACAACTTTACTGTTTATAAGGGGCTCTATATATACCCTAGTCTGTGTGAGAACAAGCACCAACGTGCAGTTAACTATCAGCATTACTCATAGTCTAAGGAATTAAAAAAATCTTATCTCACGGTACAAAGTCTAAGTGTTCTATGTGCTCATCTTTTCTTTCAGCCTTTAACAGCTTCATCCTGTTTGCAGAAAACTCTTAATTACCACACTCTTTAGGTTACAAGTTTAGCCATGGAAATAACATGACTCTCCTTGTGAGACCACTGTGCCTCAGTTTCCAACATTTCCCCCTTTTTGTTTTAGTCAAGGTGATCATGCCTGCCTTAGGTTGCCCTCCTCTCAAGAGTCTTACCCATCTTTGACTACCAACCAACCTCTTCAACTTGGGGAAATTGTTGAAGTGCTTTGGCTAGCTCCAGATTATTCACATGTCCTATGGCTGTTACACTTTGCAATTTTCTTCAAAAGCACTGTCTGGCACAGGTGAGAATCATGAGTAACAGAACAAATATGATCAGCCCTACTCCTAAAGCTGACAGGAAATGCTGTGATTTCCACCAATTAACTGGGTCAAATTTTGTAATATGTGAAATCATATCTGATAAAATATCCTTATCATTTGCTACATGAATTTAATAATGAGACATCTCTAATATTTTCCTTTGTAATTCAGTTATTTCCAGAGAGATATTACTTTTATGACCTAATAAATGATTCTTAATTTTTTCCATACTATATCTGATGAATTATATGCAAGTGGATTTATACAGAAATTACTTTCATTCCAATCACACCTCAACCCCCTTAACAAATTTAAATTATACAATTGATCTCCAATATGTAACACAGCTGATTCCAAATCATTAACTAGATTATTTAACTGCTCATCTATATACTCTTGACTATGCCACAAATCACTAGCATTTTTATGCCAATCACACATATTGTTGTGTTTGTACTTCCATGTAAAGCTACCGCAGCAGTAGCAGAAGCCGTAATCATTCCAATCAGTCCCAAAATGCTCATAATGAGCAGTCCAATAAAGCATCTAGTCCATTTCAGGAATTCTTATGTAGCACTAACTGCCTTTCCAAAGGCAACTGCAAAATCTGTGTCATTCTCACAGGTATTCAGATGCCTTTTCTTCTTCTGGCCATTGCTATTGTTTCTCCATCCTGCAACACACTTTCTGATAGGCACATATACAATGCACCATTTTCATAAAACAATGAGTCATTCTTAACAGTTATCTTACCAGTTATGAAAACAAATGGATCTCTAACACAGGCTTTAAGATGATATGTTTGACTAAGGGTCAAATGCTGTCCTGTCTTATTTATATTTCTCAACCATTCATAAGTAGGGGCAATTCCAAGAAATATTTTCCACAAATTCTTTTGTAGGTTATGATGATGAATTGTCATTAGCCTAAGGGGCCGGCATCCATTTTCCTTTGTAATGTTAACAGTTCCTACCACAATAGCACAAGGAAAGGGCACACAGTCCCAAACCCCATAGACAGACATAAGCTGCCAGTTCACAGTTCCAGGATGTGTAAAGTTAATGTGATGAATGGCAACAATTGCCACAGATGTCAGTGAAGTATTTTTAACCTCTAGTCATATTTCCACATTTCCCCCTTTTTGTTTTTTAAAGTAATGAATACAGTTTGGGTGATTTTTGTTGTATTATTCCCTGGAAGGTTTGAATCATGCATCTGGGAGCTCATTCCTTTCAAGAGCAGGAGGAATCTGATGTCACAGTCATTGGAGTAAGCATGAAGGAAGTATGGGGGATATCTATGAGCTGTTGGTGAGTAACAGGCAGCCAGAACAGCTGGGCTAGGCACCATAAGGTTTGGTAATCATGATCTTTGCCTTTTCAGTGAAGCCACTTTGCCTTTTCTCAGGTTTCAGTAGTAGGGTCCTGGATCTTTATAAAGGCATCTGCATGAACAGTCCTAAGAGGGATGTTAGTGGAGTGGGCAGGGACATGACAGTCACCTGCTACTACTAGCAGGTATCCCGGATGTTTTTTCATTGATCTGAGGGTGATTTACAACAGTCCATTATTTATGTCTTCCTTTTACTATTTGCAATCCACCCCTGGATAGGGATAGCAGTCTTTAGAGTGGCCAGACACTTTTTACAGGGCCTCCCAGGCTGCACACAATTGCTTTTTTATATTTTGCTTTAGGCCTTTTTTCAGAATTGTGATTAAAATCCAAGGGATACTTGTTTAGAATTCTGCTTTTGCGGTAAACTCCACCCAAAGCCAATATTGGTGCTTGCCACATCCAATTCAGAGGCTAAGTTAATGTCCACAATTTGCCTTCCTTTTATTATTATTTAAAGCAGCTTGCTGGAGGTTTTCCTCCTTCCATGAAGGACTCTTCCCAATTAATACATACAATGGCTTTAATATTTGGGCTAAATGAGGGATGAAAGATTTTCAGCACTTCAACAATATTACAAACTCTATTAACAGGAGAAAACATTGCACTCCATCAACTACAACAGAGGCCATTGTTTTATCCCACCAAGCCAAACAACATTTAGGAATTTGATAAAGCAGCAGGGATTTTGCAGCCTGTCCCAAGTGTTTGCCTAGTTCAGACTCTTAAGATATGATACACTTGTCTCCGATGTTTCTTTTTATTCTGAAAAAAAGGATTACTGGTTAACACAATGTCATCAGTAGAGTTTCAGCTACCGATTTTTTCTACACAGCTAGATTATTATCACCATGCCAGGACGATTGACTGGGCTATACACACAGACTTGCGGAGGCACTGCAAAAGTCTATTGTTGACTTTTCTACAAGTAGGAGAATGTAGGCTGGCTTGACTTGCCTAAGGAAATACTAAAGAAATTCTTAGCATGTTTTAAAACAAAGTGATATTGGCATAGTTGGATATTAGTTTTCTTGCAACAAACTAGCAATATTTGGGACTGCTACCTACTACAGTGTTGTTACTTTAATTTATAAGAGGCTGTTTCTGTGATGCACACCTTTTTATAATAATTAAACCATAATTAACCACATTGCATTTCTGTTTAATATTATGCTGAAATATTGGTAAATTTATACACTCTTAAGTATTCATTTGAGATTTTTACTCATACAACTTTAATTAACAGAGGGTTAAAAAAACCTGTTAATTTTAAACACTTTTAAGCACATTCCATTCAGCTCATAACATTAAATGAACTCAACTGTTAACTTTAATTTTTCTTTCAAGGTAAAAGAACAAATCCCTTGTAATTACTTTGGAACAAAAAGCTACTTTCAGGATTTGATTTTGAGAAAGCAGGTTTAAATATTTTCTTTTAAAAGAGATAAGACCTTTTCTTTTTTGAACACTGAGGAAATGATGAGGTTAAAGCACAAGAAAGTATTTTGATAAAACTGACTTTCTTTGTATACTGATTACTTAGGATAGAAACTTTGATAAAATTTTACCTAAAACAGACTAATGACTTGAGAGACTTTGATCAAGAACAAAATTTTTACTTTGCTTTAGTATAAGTTGGCAGGGGAGGCTGGCCACCAACAAGTTTTCCTGTTATAAAATTACCTTTTATTACTATTATCAATTCAGGTTTTGTTTAATAATGACTTTTTGGAGTTAGCCATTAAATACCTTAATTTAAACAATGCTTCATTAAACTTCTTATAAATACTTTATAACCATATAAGAGTATAATTATATTATTTAAGACAAATTTTACCTGTCACAGAACATTCCCCTTACCCAAAGTTACTACAATACCCATTATAACTTATCACATGCATTCAAGTTCTGTTCTGCATATGTTCTTTCTGATTTTATGAAGACCAGCTGTCTTACTTAGGACAAAATACACTTTAAACAAACAATCAATTTTTAGTTAGTACTTCTACAAAATTTTACCTTTCAAAATATTAGATTCAAGTTTTACATCCTTTATTTTGTGAATAAAGTATTCATTTCAATTTAGGCAAGAACCAATTTTTTTATGAAGAGACAGTAATTTCATTAATTAAGACTTACAATTTTATCATCATAGAGATCCCATTAACATTTAAACTTAAGTATTAATATAAGCACTTATTTAATTTTTGACCATTTCAATTTTAGAAATTTTTATTTATTAATTTATATCACTATCTGGAGGTAATCAAAAATATACACTGACATTGAACAGACAAACACAAAACAATGACAACACATTAACAGAAACATACAGTTTACAATTGACTCATAATTCTTACTTGCTTACTTTTTTGGTATAGCTCTTTTTTAATTCTCCATCATATCACATCTTAAATTTTACTGTTATTAAGATTTTTTTCTGGAATCATGTTGCCTGTAACATGCAAGCTTGTGCTTGGAAACATTTTTATTAGTTACTAGCAATCAGTTAAGATAACTTGAGCAGCATAATGTAGTTAAGCTCTTATTTAGCAGTTTAGACAGACCATTAACACACATTTTTTTGGATGACTACTCTGTAAGACTACATGGAGACTTGAAGTTCAGGAGTAAACTATTGATTTAAAACTGAAAATTCCTTTTAACACCTGATAAAAATTTTGTACTAGTTTTATTATCTTGGTTAAATAGGCCCCAATCAGAATTAGCATGGAAACAAAACAGAACACCAATGTTGCCATGTTTTTCTCCTTTCCAGCAGTTAAATCTCTATTAAATGCCACCCAGCACACAACTATGTTATTATGTAGACAGCAGGGAGCTTACAGAGTTGCTGCCCAGAAAATTATCTTATCTTAGTTAACACTTTAACAGTTTCTTACGACTGATTTCACTAACAAAGACTTTATTTAGTCATTTTGCCTGTTTTAAATCTTCAATCAGGGCTAATAAGGCTATTGGTTCAATGTTGGAACTCAGCACCTCTCTGAGGATTAATAGCACCTGATGAGGGTCTGGTCATGACATAACTGGAAAAGCTGATAAGAACTGCGCAAAGTGTCCGGGTCCCCTTGTCAAGATCCTTGCAATAAACAGCACATCAAGGGTGTCTGAGGAGTGGGGTTGGAAACAACTATCTTTTACACATAGGGTAAGTGACTGCCATATCTGAAAAAATGCCAAGTGCTGAGGTCAGGGCCAGCCATAAGTGGTGCTCATCAGTGCAGTAGGTTGAACTGGATATAAACTAGGATAAGCACCTGGATGAGATAGATGGAGATTGGATATTTCAATTAGAGCAGACAGTTATTTTCTTATCTATAAAAGGATTAGGATTAGGCATAAAGCCAGGAAACTCTCCTCCGCTTTTTGGCTCAGAATTTAGTTCCTTGAAATGGCCCTCCATTTTCTGTTTGTCTATGGGTTTTGAAAATATAATAATTCCTTCTTTGTCATCTTCCTGATTGTAAAGGATCTAAGGTAGCAGCAATTTCCTGGCACAAAGCTCACACAGATGAAAGGAATGTATTCCCCTCTTTGATATGCTCTCCATAAAGCTTTCATTACACATACTCCACTGTTTTAAATTCTAAAACATTACTCCCCTGAGGTTGAAACCAACCACAATGCTTTTCTATTAAAGCAACACAATTATATTAACTCACAACTTTTTACAGGCACCCCACTAGCTTTCAACAAAATTTTTAATACTTGTGAATATTCTTCCACACTTCCGTCTTGGATACCCATTACCCTGATGACTTCATGGAAATGTTACCTTACCTAAAAGAAGACTTGAGTCACACTGCTTTGGATGTCATTCATGACCCTTGTAGGAGGCCTTTCCATGGTTTCCAATACCCTTTTGGAAGACTCACTTCTTCAGGCCTCCCATGTTGGGCACCATTTTTTGGAGATTTGGGAACCGAAGGGTATCGGGAATGAAAAAAGAGAAAAAGGAGAGTGAAAGAGAGAGAGAGAGCTGGGATCAGGGGGTCTGCAAGTAGAGACTCATCAGACAACTTTGTTGTTTACAAAGGGGCTCTATATATACCCAGTCTATGTGAGAACAAACAGCAACATGCAGTTAACTATCAGCATTACCCATAGTCTAAGGAATTTAAAAAAATTTATCTCAAGGTAAAAAGTCTATTTTCTACAAAAGGTATGTGCTCGTCTTTTCTTTCAGCCTTTAATAACTTCATCCTGTTTGCTGGCGGACACTTTTTTTTAAAAATTTATTTATTATTTATTTCTCTCTCCCCTTCCCCTCCCCCTCTCAGTCTGTCTGTTCTCTGTGTCCATTTTGCTGCATGTTCATCATTGTCCGCTTCTGTTGTCAGGATCACAGGAATCTGTGTCTCTTTTTGTTGCATCATCTTGCTGTGTCAATTCTCTGCATGTGCGGTGCCATTCCTGGGCAGGCTGCACTTTCTTTTGTGCTGAACATCTCTCCTTATGGAGTGTGGACACCTTGCACGTGGGGTGCCCCTATGTGGGGGACACCCCTGCATGGCACGGTACTCCTTCCACACATCAGCACTGCCACACTGGCCCGCTCCCACGGCTCTCATGGGTCAAGGAGGCCTTGGGTTTGAATCGAGGACCTCTCATGTCGGTAGGTGGAATGCCCTAACCACCTGGGCCAAGTCCTCTTCCCAGGAACTCTTAATTACTGCATTCCTTAGGTTGCAAGCATAGTCATGGAAACATCGAATCGAGGACCTCTCATGTGGTAGGTTAATGCCCCCAACCACTGCCGAAAGTCCTCGCCCCATAACGCTTAATTACAACATGCATCTCCTCCACTAGCTGCAATGCATAGTCATGGAAACACTTGTCCTTCTCCTTGCAAGACCGCGCGTGCTCCTCAGTTCCAACACTACTCCGTAACCACCACCCTTCGACTCTCCCCTTGTCTCTCATATGTCCACATTTGTTAATGCACCTTCACTCTTGCATACCACGAACTCCCTTGCACCAGGAACTGGGTCTCACCACATGGACACTTTGATTTGCCAATGTGTGAGCACTCATCTCACCACATGGGCACTCAGTTTGCCATGTGGACTCTGCCTTGCCATGTAGGCACTCTTTCAGGCACTGAGCTCACTGCATGGGCACTGGCCTCACACACACCCAGGCATGCTTTTTTTTTTTTTTTACCTTGAGGCCCCACAGGTTGAAACTGGGGCCTCCCAATATGATATGCAGACTTCTCATCTGCTTCTTTTTGTTTACTTGGCAAGATTATTTGAGGTTCATCTATGCAGTCATGTGTATTAATGGTTAATTTTCATATATTGCTGAGTGGCATTCAATAGATATGCATATACAGCATTTTTTTTATCCAGTCATCTGTTGATGTAACATTTGCATGGTTTCCAGTTTGGACCCTATTGCAAATAAAGTTGTTATGGGAAAAAAAATGGACTCATGTTTAGAAGGTGACATCATCTTTTGAAGCAAATCTATACTGGGTCATTTTAAATTAAGCTATTATTACTGCTGCTTCATATAGAATTTGTTTTCCCAACTAAACTTTTGTTATATTTTGCCTTTAAAATATTTGAAGATATTTGTCATAATAAAAATTCTTCAACTCCTTTTGGCCAGAAAGGAGTGAAATAGAAAATAAAATCCCATTTCCAAACTGAAAAAAAAAAAATACCCAGAACTATTGATTTAATCTCTTACCTACTTCTCCAATCAAGAAATAGGCAATACATCTTATACTCAGGGAACAAATTTAGAAAAACATGTAAAGCTCGGGCTTAGTTTAAAATATCAAGAAACTTTGTTAAATGGTTCTACATGCTAACAATCCTCTACATGGAGAATGGATTTGAGCATATCAAAAAATATTTTCTGAAGTTTTCTTAAGGGATATGTCCTGGGTCAAACTTATATTCTTGGCAATCTGTCTTGCATCATTATGAATTTGACCACTTTATAATATTTTGATTCATACAGGACCCATGGGCTAATTCAGAATACTGATGCCCTGTAAAAGAGAGGTGGGGGCAGGGGGCTCAAAGAAGTTAATACACAGTTGTTGACTTCCAGTTGGAAAACTATTCAATGGATAGTGCTACAATTCT